>NC_080085.1:133458966-133820466 GCF_949987535.1 Balaenoptera acutorostrata | reverse complement strand
CTACCCGAAGGCCCCCGCCCCCGCGCCTGACGAGGCTCAACTCCTCTCAGCTGCCCTCACAATCCAGTTCGCAGGGAACGAGCATGCGCTGTGGGGCAGAGAGGCGAACTCGGCGCCACCCTGTGGTCAGTGCAGGAAGTGCAGGCCGCGCCTCCCTCACAGGTCCCTGGAGGCAGCGAGCCCTACTGACAGGACTGCTGCATCCATGAAACTGGAAATTCAAACTAAAATGGAGTCTCTATCCCAAAAGTTTTCGAAAAGTAGTTAAGGAACAAGTAATTGGAAACCATTTGGAATGAAGTGAATGTAGATGCAAACTTTACAACTTATACCAAATTCACTCAAAGTTATTCAGAGGCACATTTTATTTTAGTTTCTAATTCATTTTTGGCTGCGTTGGGTCTTCGTTGCTGCATATGGGCTTTCTCTAGTTGCGTCGAGCGGGGCTACTCTTCGTTGTGGTGCACGGGCTCCTCATTGCCGTGGCTTCTCATGTTGCGGAGCACGGGCTCTAGGCGCGCAGGCTTCAGTAGCTGTGCCGCGCAGGTTTGGTTGCTCTGTGGCATGTGGGATCTTCCCGGACCAGGGCTCGAGCCCGTGTCCCCTGCATTGGCAGGCAGATTCTCAACCACTGCGCCACCAGGGAAGCCCCAACAAATAAATTTTATAAGTGTTTGTCTTTAGATTATTTTCTACAATATTCTGATTTAAAGTAATGCCAAAAAAGGGTTATTGACTGAATGCTTTCTACTATGTATTCTGGTATTTAATTAGATTTTATTTTTGATTAACTGCTTACATTTTTTCATCATTCAAGTTTCTTTCCATTATGAACTCTCAGGTGTTTTCTACAGTATATATTTAGGACTAACATCTTTTTTTTTTTAATTTTCATCAGTTTTTTAAAAAATTTATTTATTATTTATTTATTATTTATTTTTGGCTGTGTTGGGTCTTCGTTTCTGTGCCAGGGCTTTCTCCAGTTGCGGCAAGTGGCGGCCACTCTTCATCGCGGTGCGCGGGCCTCTCACTGTCGCGGCCTCTCTTGTTGCGGAGCACAGGCTCCAGACGCGCAGGCTCAGTAGTTGTGGCTTACGGGCCTAGTTGCTCCGTGGCATGTGGGATCTTCCCAGACCAGGGCTCGAACCCATGTCCCCTGCATTGGCAGGCAGATTCTCAACCACTGCGCCACCAGGGAAGCCCAGGGCTAACATACTTTAATCACTTACTACATTTGTAGGGTTTCTCTCCACGGTGGACCCTCTGATGTCAAGCAAGGTGACAATTGTGGTTAAAAGCTTTGTCATATTCTCTACATTTGCACAGTTTTCCCTAGTAGGAAAATGTCTAGAAAGTTTTGAGAGCGAGTTAAAGGCTTTGGCAGATTCCCTGCATTTGCGAGGTTTCTCTCCAGCACGAGATCTCTAACGCTGACTAAGATATGAACGCTGATTAAAGGCTTTGCCACATTTTTTACATTTGTAAGATTTCCCTTCAGTATGGATTTCCCTATGTCTTCTTAGATTTAATGATTGATGAACGCCCTTCCCACGTTTATTACACTTGTTAATGTTCCTCCCTAGTATGAATTCTCTGATGCTGAGTAAGACTTGAAGACTGGTGAAGAACGTTACCGCACTCACTGCGTTTGGAAGTCTTCTCTCCAATACGAACACGCTTAATACACAGTAAGATTAGAACTTTGATGAAAAACATTTCTACACTGTTACTTTTACAATGGTTCTCTGAAAATTGAATTCCCCGATGTTTCATAAGATTTGAGTCTTGGTCAAAGTGATTCCCCATTCCAATGAATGGATAACTTCTTGCTCCATTATAAATACTCCTGTGATTGTTGAAGATAGAGCTCTTGCTTAAGGCCTTACTCATTTTATTACACATGAAAAGTTGTTTCGTATTACCTATACTATGATACCTATAGAACAACGTTGGCTGGATAAAGACCCTCCCATTATTATCAACATTACAGGTTTTAGAATAGGGAGAAACTATTTGTTGGTTAAGGTATAAAGAACACTTGCTAATGGATCTCCCAAATTGATACTGGGAATTTTTTTTCTTCATTCTTAAATCTATTGTTTTCAGACATGAGTATTTGCAGTATAGACTAGATGACTTTCCAAGTTTTCCAAATTTTCATTCAGAGATTGTGCATAATTTAAAAAATTATAGGTACTTCCCTGGTGGTGCAGTGGTTAAGAATCCACCTGCCAATGCAGGGGACATGGGTTCAAGCCCTGGTCTGGGAAGATCCCACATGCTGCAGAGCACCTAAGCCCACGCGCCACCACTACTGAAGCCCGCACGCTCTAGGGCTGGCGTACCACAACTACTGAGCCTGCATGCTGCAACTACTGAAACCTGTGCGCCTAGAGCCCATGCTCTGCAACAAGATAAGCCACTGCAGTGAGAAGCCTGCACAGCGCAATGAAGAGTAGCCCCCGCTCCCCACAACTAGAGAAAGCCCGCGTGCAGCAATAAAGACCCAACACAGCCGAAAAATAAATAAAAATTTTAAAAATAAATAAATAATAAAAAAAGGTATACATCTTTATGTACAAAAACATATTTTTCTGCCAAAGTTACTGACTTAAATTGGAGTTTTTCCCAATTTGATTTATATCCTTGATTTATTTTGGCAGTAATGTTTTTCCTATGGGAAGTTGTCCTAATATGATTATATCCATAATAACATCCTTTTAGTCCTTCACATGCCTGCTTACATTCCCAGTCTTTCATTAAGTTTAAATTTTTAAGGCGACAGCTTTCTTATTTCCTGAACAGCACTTTTCAGAATAAATCTTCCATGCCTGGCTTTTTTTGGCATCAAACCCAGGATGTCATGAAAAGATATAGCTGAAAGATACCAAATAAATTATCCCACTTAATAATCTCAGTGAAAATACTCTACATTTTATGTATACTTGACAAATAGTTACCTAAATTAAGTAAAACAGAAATGACCCAAGTAAAATCAGAAGTGAAAGAAGAGATATAATAAATGGTACTATAGAAATAAAAGTAATTATAGGAGGCTACTATGAACAATTATACAACAACAAATTTGACACTTAAAAAAATTACATGAATTTCTAGAAAGATACAGCCTACTTAGAATTTAGCATAAAAGAATTTTTTTAAATCACAATAAACTTACAATTAGACAAAAATACTAATTTTAAAGAATTCCCAACAAAAAAAAATCTATGAACCAGATGAATTAACTAGATAATTTCAACGACATTTCAAGAAAATTTAACACAAATTCTCAACAAATATTTCCAAAGTGTGAAGAGGAGATAAATTATCAGGACACCTTCTATGAGACCAGGGTTACCCAATATAAATTAAAGCAAACAACCGGAATATAATGAAGATTATACATGAAAAGACCACAATTATCAGTATATTCAATAGTGGAAGACTGAAAGCTTTTCCTCTATATTCCAGAAAAATATAAGAATGCACATTCTCACCACTTGGATTCAATTTCCTAGTCAAAATGATCACGCAAGGAAAAAAAGGCATCCAAACCAGAAAGGAAGGAGTAAAGTATCTCTGATTACAGATGACAAAATCTTATGTAGAAAAACCTAAAGCATCCACATTAAAAAGCAAATAAGTACAGAAATCATAAACAAATTTAGCAAACTTCAAAATACAAAATTAAACAAAAATTAGTTGAGTTTCTATACACTAACAGAAAATAATCCAAAAAAGACATTAAGAGTATATTTTCATTTACACTAGGTTCAAACAGAATAATATATTAGGAGTTAATGAAGGAAGTGAAAAGCTTGCATGATAAAGATTGTAAAAACTGCTGGAAGTAACTTGAGAAGATATAAATAAACAAACACACATTCCATATTTCCAGATGGGAATACTTATATTAATTGTCAATACTACCCAAGGTGATCTATAGATTCAGAACAGTCGCTTTCAAAATCCCAATGACAATTTTGACAAAAATAGAAAAGTTCCTTCTAAAATGTATGTGGAATATTACAAAACATTGAATATCAAAAATAACTTGATAAAGAAAGTGAAAAGTTGGAAGCATTACACTTCCAGATTTTAAATATACTACAAAGCTATAGTTATCAAAAGAGAATAGTGCAAACATACAGACAGAAAAAGAATAATCGATCAGCAGAGAGAGCACAGATAGAAGGTTCCATATTTATGTCAAATAATCTTCAACTAGGGTGCCTAGAGCACACAATTGGAAATGGGTAGTCTCTTAAACAAATGGCGCTGGAAAAATTGGATGTTTACATGTGAAAGAATTATGTTGGACTCTTACCTAATGCCACATATAAATGTTAACTCTGAAAGGATTGAACTGGGACTTCCCTGGTGGGCCAGTGGGTAAGACTCCGTGCTCGCAATGCAGGGGACTGGGTTCGATCCCTAGTCAGGGAACTAGATCCCACATTCATGCCTCAACTAAGAAGCCCACATGCCTCGACTAAGAGGCCTGCATGCTGCAACCAAGAAGTCTGCATACCACAACTAAAAGATCCCACATGCTGCATAAGACCCAGTACAGCCAAAGTAAATAAATAAATAATTTTTTAAAAAATAAAAAGGATTGATGATTTAAATACAAAACTATAACTATAAATCTCCTAGGAGAAAACATAGGGGATATTTTTTATGACACTGGATTTGGCAATGATTTTTTGGATATGAAACTGAAAACTCAGGCAAGAAAAGCAATACAGTTGAATGGGATTCCATCACATGTAAAAACTTGCACACATTAGAGGAAACAATCAATGGGGTGGAAAGGCAACCTGCAGAAAGAGAGAAAATTCTGCAAATCATATATCTAATAAGGAGGTAAGATCCAGATTATATAAATAACACCTAGAACACAACAACATCAAAAAACAAGTAACACAATGTATGGGCTGAGGATTTAATAGACATTAATTCAAATAAAATATACAAATAAACAACAGAAATGTGAAAGATGCTCAAAATAAGTAATTATTAGGGAAATAAATGAGACCACAATGAGGTATCACCTCATACTGATTAGGAAGACCACTACATATATATATATACGCACATATAGTATATAGAAAATGTTGACAATGATATGGAGAAATTGAAATCCTTATACATTGTTCAAGGAAATATAAAAGAATATAACCAGCAAAAAAATAATATGGAATTTTCTCAAAAAATTAAAGATAGAATTATGATATGATCCAGCCCTCCCACATCTGGGTATGTATATAAAGGACTTCAAAGGAGCATCTGTTAGAGATATTTTCACACTCAGTTACTTTGTAGCATTACTCACAAAAATCAGTAATAGATGAAACAGCCCAATATTCATGAATATATTTTAAAATGTAGCATATACATACAATGGATTATTATTCAGCTTTGAAAAAGTAACGGATCTTGTCACATGATGCAAAGTGAATAAATCTAGAAGACAGTATTATTTTGTGATATACAATAGTCACAAAGGAACGGACTTTCTTTAGGTGAGAACTCTGATAAAGAAAAAGTGGAATGTTAGTTGACAGAGGCTTGGAGCAGAGGGAAATGAAGAAGCGTTTGTTGGGGGTTTCCCTGGTGGCTCAGTGGTTGAGAATCTGCCTGCTAATGCAGGGGACACGGGTTCGAGCCCTGGTCTGGGAAGATCCCACATGCCGTGGAGCAACTAGGCCCGTGAGCCACAACTACTGAGCCTGCGTGTCTGGAGCTTGTGCTCTGCAACAAGAGAGGCCGCAATAGTGAGAGGCCCGCACACCACGATGAAGAGTGGCCCCGCTTGCCACAACTAGAGAAAGCCCTCACACAGAAATGAAGACCCAACACAGCCATAAATAAATAAATAAATAAATAAAATGGTTAAGATGATAAATACTATATGTTTTTCCCACAGTTAAAAATTAAATAATACCGGGCTTCCCTGGTGGCGCAGTGGTTAAGAATCTGCCTGTTAATGCAGGGTACAAGGATTCGAGCTCTGGTCCAGGAAGATCCCACATGCCGCAGAGCAACTAAGCCCACACGCCACAACTACTGAGCCTGCGCTCTAGAGCCCGTGAGCCACAACTACTGAACCCGCGTGCCACAACTACTGAAGCCTGTGCGCCTAGAGCCCGTGCTCCGCAACAAGAGAAGCCACCGCAATGAGAAGCCCGTGCACCGCAATGAAGAGTAGCCCCCGCTCACCGCAACCAGAGAAAGCCTGCACACAGCAATGAAGACCCAACACAGCCAAAAATAAAAATAAAATTTAAATTAAAAAAAAATTATTTTTAACTAAATAATACCAAAAATAGAAGTGTAAAACTTTTCAAAAATTACTTTTCATTCAAAATTTTCTTTCACAAGGTAATAAATTCATTTAAAAAGTAGATGAGAAATTAAGACTATTTCCAAAACTACTCGCCAAGTCAGAATAAAGCAAACAATGATCAATAACCAAGAAGACAAATAAAGTTGATAAGTCATAAGCACAGTAGGGGTATAATTAAACAAATAATCACATATATTATTGGCAACATATGGGAGATTCAAATTTGAATTCAACACCACATTGTCTTAAGTGTACTGAGTTGAAAATTGTCTTTTACAGACATGAAATATAAGTTAAAAACAAAATGAGATTAACTAATTTGGGAAAACACACCTTATAAAAGGAAGCATATTGTTTGTAGAATTTCTTTTTTTTTTTTTTTTTTTTTTTTTTTTTTGTTTGTAGAATTTCTAAAGAAAAATAAGAGAAAATTTATTGCCCTGAATTCTGAATACAACATATATGTACTATTAAAAAAGAATCTTTTTAGATGAGATGATGTATGTTAACTAATTGTATTGTGGTAATCATTTCACAATATATGTATGTCAAATCATAGGTCAATTATATCTCAATAAAACTGGAAAAAGTTACATCAGCTTTACAATAATGTCTGAAATATACATATAGATAGATAGATATAGATCTATCTATATATGTATATATATATATATATATATATATATATATATATATATATATATAGGACCAAAATAAAATGGAAATACAACTTAGCAAAACTTACAGGATGCAACAAAAACAGCTGTAATTAAGAAGTTTATCATTATAAACAACTACAATAAGAAAAAAAGATCAGAAATAAACAATCTAACTTTACCCTTAAAGGAACTAGAAAAAAAAGCAAAAAACTAAGCACATAAGTAGCAAAAGGAATGAAATATCAGAGCAGATATTAATGGAGACCATGAAAACAATAGAAAACATCCATGCAAAGTGTGCTTTTTTAAAAAGATAAGCAAAATTGACAAACTTTTATCTATACTAAGAATAAAAGAGAATACTCAAATACACAAAATCAGAAATGAATGAAGAGAAACTGCAACTGATACAACAGAAATACAACATCATAAGTGACACATATGAATAAGTATACTCCAACAAATTGGATAAACTAGAAGAAATAAACAAATTCCTAGAAAACTACCAAGACTGAATCAAAACAAAATAGAAAATCTAAACAGATCAGTGATGAGTGAAGAGCTTGTATCATTAATCAAAAACCTACCAACAGAAAAAAGTAAAGATGAGATGGCTTCACTGGGAAATTCTACCAAACACTTAAATAAGAATTAATACAAATCTATCATAAACTCTTCCAAACAAATGAAGAGGAGGAACATTCCCAAACTCATTTTATGGGTCCAACGTAACTTTGATACCAAACCTACATAAGAACACTATCAGAAAAAAAAAAAACTGGGAAGTATCCCTGATGAATATAAATGCAAAAATTCTCAACAAAATACTAGCAAACTAAATTCAATGGTATACAAAAAGGATCACACACCATGACCAAGTGGGATTTATCCCTGGGGTGCAACGATGGTTCAATGTAAACTAAATAAAATATGTAAATTAAAATATGTGATGCACCACATTAATAGAATAAAACATATAAATCATATGGTAATCTCAATAGACGCAGAAAAGGCACTTGACAAAATTGAACATCCTTCCAAAATTGGTTTAGAAAAATGTACCTCAACATAATAAAGGTCATAAAGAACAAATTCACAGCAAACATTATTCTCAATGGTGAAATTCTGAAAAATTTTCTGCTAAAAATAGGAAAAAAAAACAAGCATGTCAACTCTCATCACTACTTTTCAATACGGTGCTGGAAGTCCTAGCCATGTCAATTAGACAAGAAAAGGAAATAAAAGAAATCCAAATTGGAAAGGATGAAGTAAAACTGTCTCTGTTTGCATTTAATATCATCTTATATATGAAAAATCCTAAAGATTCCACCAAAATACCATTATATCTAATAAACAAATTTAGTCAAGTTGCAGGATACAAAATCAACGTACAAAAAACAGCTGTGTTTTATTTTATTTACTTATTTATTTTTGGCTGAGTTGGGTCTTCATTGATGTGTACAGGCTTTCTCTAGTTGCTGCGAGCAGGGCTACTCTTCATTGCGATGCACAGGCTTCTCATTGCAGTGTTTTCTCTTGCTGTGGAGCACAGGCTCTAGGCGTGTGGGGTTCAGTAGTTGCAGCATGCAGGCTCAGAAGTTGTGGCACATGGGCCCTAGAATGTGTGGGCTTCAGTAGTTGCGGTGCATGGGCTCAGTAGTTGTGGCTCATGGGCTCTAGAGTGCAGGCTCAGTAGTTGTGGTGTATGGGGTTAGTTGCTCTGTGGCATGTGGGATCTTCCCAGACCAGGGATTAAACCCATGTCCCCTGCATTGGCAGGCGGATTCTTAACCACTGTGCCACCAGGGAAGTACGAACAGCTGTGTTTTAATATACTAACCACAAACAATTTGAAAAAAGAAGTAAGGAAAACAATCATATTTACAATGGCCTCAAAAATAAATAAAACACTTAGGAATAAATTAAACCAAGTAGGTGAAAGATATGTAAAACTACAAGACCTTGATGAAAGAAACTTAAGAAGATACAAATAAATGGAAAGAGTTCTTGTGATCGTGGATTGGAAGAATTAATATTGTTAAAATGTCCATACTATACAAAGCCATCTATAGATTCAATGCAATTCCTATCAAAATTCCAATGACTTTTGCACAGAAATGAAGAAAACCACCCAAAAAGCTGTATGAAACCACAAAACACCCCTAATAGCCAAATCAATCCGGAGAAAAAAGAACAAATCTATAGGCATCACAATTCCTGATTTCAAACTTTATTATAAAGCTATAGTAATCAAAACAGTATGATACTGCCAAAAAATAGAGACATAGACAAATGGAACAGAATCAAGAGCCCAGAAATAAACCAGCTCATACATGGTCAACAAAGATTTGACAAGGGAGCCAAGAGATGCAATGGTAAAAGAATAGTTTCTTCAATAAATTGTGCTGGAAAAACTGGGTAACTACAAGCAGAAGAATGAAATAAACCACTTTCTTCTACCACTCACAAAAATTAACCCAAAATGGACTAAAGGCTTAAATGTAAGACCCCCAAACTATTACTTCTTCTGTTACTTGAAGAAAACCTAAGGAATAAACTCCTTGTTTTGGTTTTTTTTTTATTAACGTCTTTATTGGAGTATAGTTGCTTTACAATGGTGTGTTAGTTTCTGCTTTATAACAAAGTGAATCAGCTATACGTACACATATATCCCCATATCTCCTCCCTCTTGCGTCTTTGATACTGGTTTTGACAAAGACTTTTTGGATATTTGTACCAAGGGTGCAAGTGACAAAAGCCAAAATAAACAAGTGGAACTTGTTTCAAATGAAATAAAAACTAAAATAACAAACAAGCAAAAAACACTAAACTAAAAAACAACACTTCTACATAGCAAAATAAACAATCAGCAAATACAAAGGAAACCTACAGAATGGGAGAACATATGTGGAAACCATCTTTCTGATAAGGGCTTTATCCAAAATATATAAAGAATCTATAAAGCTCGATGGCTAAAAAAATAAAAAATAAAAAACTGGGATAAAGACTTGAATAGACATTTCTCCAAAGAAGACATCCAAACAACAAACAGGTACATGAAAAGATGCTCATCTAAATATCAGGGAAATGCAAATCAAAACCACAATGAGATATCACTTCATACCTGCTAGAATGGTTATGTGAAGAAAAAAAAAAGGGCAACTCTTATGTACTTTTGGTGGAAGTGTAAACTGGTACAATCGTAGGAATCAAAAAGAATGGAATTGGAGCCTTATCTTACATCACTCACACAATTTAACTCAAAATGGATTAAAGATTTAAATGCAGGACTTGAAACAATAAAAATCCTAAAAGAAAATAAAGGAGAAAAGCTCCTTGACATTGGTCTTGGCAATAATTATTTTTTGCATATGACCCCAAAATAACAGGCAAGAAAAGGAGAAATAAACAAGTGGGACTATGTCAACCCAAAAACCTTCTGCACAGTAAAAGAAATAATCCAAAGAATGAAAAGGCAACATATGGAATGGGAGAAATTAACAAACTGTCTTATCATAAATGGTAATTACCGAAGTATATAAAGAAATCACACAACAGCAAACAAATAAAAACAAATAATCTGATTAAAAATGGTTAAAAGATCTGATTAGACACTTTTCCAAAAAAAAAAAATACAAATGTCCAACAGGTACATGAAAAGATGTTCAGCATCATTCAACATCACAGAAATGCAAATCAAAACCGTAATGAGATACCACCTCACACCTGTTACAATGGGTACAGTCAAAGAGACAAGAGATTACAATTGTTTGCAAGGATGTGAACAGAAGGAAATCCTTTTTGGTGAAAATGTAAACTACTACAGCCACTATGAAAAACAGTATGGAGGTTCCTCAAAAAATTAAAAGTAGTCATTTTGTTGTCCCAGTACCATTTGTTGAAGAGACTATCATTTGCCCATTGAGTATGTGTGACTCCCTTCTCAAATATTCGTTGACTTTATATGCAGGGGTTTATTTCTAGGCTCTCTATTCTGTTCCACTGATTATGTGACTATTTTCTTGCCAGTACCATACTGTCTTAATTACTATATCTCTGTAATATAGTTTTAAATCAGGAGGTTTGATGCCTCCCAACTTGTCCTTTCTCAGGATTGCTTTGGCTATTTGGGGTCTTTCGTTTGACAAAGTTTAAGGTTTTTTTTTTCTATATCTGTGAAAAGGGTCATTAGAATTTTGATAGAGATTTAATTGAATCTATAGATGTGTAGTATGGACATTTGAACGATATTAATTCTTCTGCTCCATGGGCACAGTATATCTTTCTATTTTATTTTTTCTTCTTCAGTGTCTTTCATCAAAATCTTCAAGTGTTTATTGTACAATTATTTCCCTTCCTTGGTTAAATTTATTCCAACTATTTTATTGGTTTTGATGCTATTGTGAATGGAGAAAGAATAATGTCTTCAACAAATGCTGTTGGGAAAATTGGAAAACCACATGCAGAAAAATGAAATTAGACCCTTATCTTATAGCACTCACAAATATTAATCAAAATGGATTAGAGACAAACATAAGGACTGATACCCTAAAACTCCTAGAAGGAAACATAGAGAAGAAGTGCCTTAACATTGGTCTTGGCAATGATTGTTTTGGACATGACCCTAAAAGCATAAGCAACAAAGGTAAAAAATCAGTAAGTGGATCTACATCTACCTAAAAAGCTTTTGTACCGCAAAAGAAACAATCAACAAAATGTTAAGGGAGAATACAGAAAAAGGAGAATATGTTCTCAAAGCTTATATTGGATAAAAGGTTAGTATCCAAAATCTGTTTATACTGAACTCATATACCTCAATAGCAAAAACAAACAAGCAAAAACAGGAAACAAAATCCAATTTAAAAATGGGCAGTAGAATTGAATACATACTTTTCCAAAGAAGACTTCTAAACGGTCAACAAGTACATGAAAAGATGCTCAACATCCCTAAAAAGTAAGGAAATACAAATCAAAACCACAATGAGGTATCATCTCACAGCTTTAGAATTGCTATTATCAAGAAGACAAGAGATAAGCATTGGTGAGAGTATGGAAAAAAGGGAACCCTTGTGCACTGTTGGTGGGGATATAAATAGTTTAGTCACCATGGAAAAACTGTAGAGGTTGCTCAAAAAATTAAATATAGGACCATATGCTGCAGCAATACCACATCCTGGTATATAGCAAAAGGAAATAAAAGCAAGGTATCAAAAATATATCTGCACTCGCATGTTTATTGCATCATTATTCACAACAGAGGAATCAATAAAGAAGATGTGGTGTTTACATACAATGGGATATTATTCAGCCTTAAGAAAGAAGGAAAAAAAAAGAAAGAAAGAAGAAAACCCTGCCATTTGAGACATCATGGATGAGCCTTGAGGGCATTATGCTTAGTGAGATAAGCCAGCCAAAGACAAATATTGTATGTTACCTATATATGGACTCTAAAACCAAACCCTTAGCAACAGAGAGTAGAATGGTGGTTACCAGGGGGTGAGGAAGGGGAGAAATTGGGGAGATGTTGTTAAAAGGCACAAACTTGATACCAGAAGATGAATAAGTTACATAGACCTAACACACAGCACAGTGATCACAGACGACAATACTGTTTTATGTATCTCAAAATTGCTAAGACACTGGATCATAAATGTTCTCACCAAAAATAAAGTATAATTATGGGATGTGATATAGATGTTAAGTAAAGCTATGGTGGTAATCAGATTGCAGCATATAAATGGTTCAGATCACACTGCAAACTTTAAAAAAATTAAAAGTAGGGCTTCCCTGTGGTGCAGTGGTTAAGAATCCGCCCGCCAATGCAGTGGACACGGGTTCCAGTCCTCGTCTGGGAAGATCCCACATGCCACAGAGCAGCTAAGCCCATGCGCCACAACTACTGAGCCTGCGCTCTAGAGCCCGTGAGCCACAACTACTGAGCCCACGTGCCACAACTACTGAAGCCCGCGTGCCACAACTACTGAAACCCGCGTGCCTAGAGCCTGTGCTCTGCAACAAGAGAAGCCACCGCAATGAGAAGCCCACGCACCGCAACGAAGAGCAGCCCCCGCTCGCCGCAACCAGAGAAAGCCTGCGTGCAGCAACGAAGACCCAACGCAGCCATAAATAAATAAATAATTAATTAAAAAAATTAAAACTAGAACTGTATAACCTTTTATGTATGTGTATTCTAAAAGAGCCAAACTCAGAGAAACAGAGAATAGAACGGTTGTTGCCAGGGCCTGGGAAGTGGGGAAAATGAGGAGACGGTGGTCAGAGAGTATAAACTTCCAGTTATAAGATGAATAAGTTTTGGGAAATCCAACGTACATCATGGTGACTATAGTTAACAAAACTATTATATTCTTGAAAGGTGCTAAGAATGTAGATCTCAAATGTTCTCATCACACAAAAAATAAATAGTCAAATAACCTATGGTCATTGTTTCACAATATACAGGTTTATCAAATAACTACATTGCACACTTTAAGCTGACAAAGTGTTATGTCAATTGTATCTCAATAAAGCCGGAAAAAATATTTCAAGATGGTGACAGCAGAGCATGAAAACAAGCACAGGCTTTTCTGAGCAAAGGACCCAGTGTGACAGCAAAAGTGTCACACCTGTGGGGCTGGCCCTTATTGAACCTGCTAAGACACACCTAAAACCTGCCCCCTTGTCCCCATCTCCACGGCTAACAACCTGCCTGAGCTCCCACCTGGGTCACTATGGCAATCTCCTAATCGGCCCCCTGATTCTCCTTTTGCCCCTTCAGACCATTTGTGGGACAGCAGCCAGAGTAAGTCAGATGATGTCCTTCTTCTGCTTAAAACCCTTCCCTGGCATTTCACCCAGAGTAGAAGCCAAAGTCCTTTCAATGGCTGACAAGCCTGTTCACAACCCCCAGGACTCTCTCCCTCGCTCACTTAACTTCAAACACACAGCATTCCTGACGGTCCTCAAAAAAGCCAGGCACGTCCCTTCCTTGTGCCATGTCCCCTTGCTCTTCACTCTGCTTGCAATCTCTTTGCCACCGGTGGCACTCTGCATGTCCTCCCTCACAGCTTTTGAGTCTTACTCATTGACAAATATCTACGGAGCACAGACTACGTGCCAGACACTATTCAAGGCACAGACGGCTGCATCCAGCGTCCCTCTGATCATTACTAAGGCGGAGCATCGTTTCATAAACTCGCAGTCAATTTTACAGCTATTTTCCTGGAAAAAATAAATAGATAATATGGGAGCGTGGGAATCTTTCAGGCATAAACCCCAAAACTTAATATAAATGTTATAACTGTCAGGGATGTGGAGCTCAGCTTCCCACTCCTTAAACATGGGCTGTGCGTAGTGACATCCTTCCAAACGGTACAGACAGAATGGACTGGGGGAAAGAGGAACGTTATAGTGCAGGAACCTGACAAGCCCTCCTTCAGCCAGGGGACCAGGGTCACATCAACAGTAAAAAGCCACAGGGACTTCCCTGGTGGTGCAGTGGTTAAGAATTCGCCTGCCAATGCAGGGGACATGGGTTCAAGCCCTGGTCCGGGAAGATCCCACATGCCACGGAGCAACTGAGCCCATGCACCATAACTACCGAGTCTGCGCTCTAGAGCCCACGAGCCACAACTACTGAGCCTGCGAGCCACAACTACTGAGCCCGCATGCCACAACTACTGAAGCCCGTGCGCCTAGAGCCTGTGCTCTGCAACGAGAAGCCACCATAATAAGAAGCCCGCGCACCGCAACGAAGAGAAGCCCCCTCTCGCCACAACTAGAGAAAGCCCACGCACAGCAACGAAGACCCAACACAGCCAAAAAATAAATAAAAATTTAAAAATTTTTTAAAGAAAGGAGTAAGCCACCCTCAGAGCTTTTGCCCTGTATATGGACTGTTGTGAACTACTTTTACCCTCTGTGGTTTTCCCCTCCAAAAACACAAAGCCCCAGGCTAATCACGAGGGAGACACCAGGTAAAATTCATGCTACAAAATTCCTGGCAAGCACCCTTGAAAATGGTCTATGTCATCAAAAAACAAGGGATGTCTCAGAAACTCTAACAATGGAGACATGACCACTAAACACAGTGAGCTATCCTAGATGAGATCCTAGAGAAGAAGAAGGTAAAACTAAGAACTTTGAAAAAAGAGTGGACTGTAGTTAATAGTCGCATATCAACATTGGTTCATTAATTATGACCATGTACCCTAATTATTGGAGACGGTATTAAAATAGGAAACTTGGGCAGGGCTACTTGTGGAATCCTGCACTCTCTTTGAAAAAATTTTCATTCTTTCTTTCTTTTTTTGACTGCACAGGGTCTTATTTACAGCACGCAGAATCTTCATTGCAGCACTCAGGATCTTTTTTTAGTTGTGGCATGCAAACTTCTTAGTTGTGGCATTTGGGCTTCTTAGTTGCAGCATGTGGATCTAGTTCCCTGACCAGAGATTGAACTCGTGCCCCCTGCACTGGGAGCGCAAAGTCTTACCTACTGGACCACCAGGGACATCCCACAAAATTTTTATAAATCTGAAAGTATTTTAAATTAAAATATATTAATCAATACATCAAATTTTTACATTTTTCTAACACTTTATCTATTGTCCTACTAGTAATTACTATAAATTTCCACTGTCACCTAGTTTTATAGTTTTATTTATTTATTTATCTATTTATTTTATTTTATTTTATTTTTTGGGGGGCTGTGTTGGGCCTTCATTTCTGTACGAGGGCTTTCTCCAGTTGCGGCAAGCGGGGGCCACTCTACATCGCGGTGCGCGGGCCTGTCACTATCGCGGCCTCTCTTGTTGCGGAGCACAGGCTCCAGACGCGCAGGATCAGTAGTTGTGGCTCACGGGCCCAGTTGCTCCACGGCATGTGGGATCCTCCCAGACCAGGGCTCGAACCCGTGTCCCCTGCATTGGCAGGCAGATTCTCAACCACTGTGTCACCAGGGAAGCCCTAGTTTTATTTTTTTAATTGGATTCATGACACAGTAAAGTAAATAACCCAGGATAACACATAATTTCCTATAGCACCATATGGTACATTTTATATTAAAGTATTAATGCACATGTGGATAATAATTTATTATACACTATGTTATTTAGAAGTATTCTCGGTTGTTGTTGTTTTACTGGAGCAGCTGTGTCCTGGGTTCACTCTCTAAAAAGCCTGTCACCATAGATGTAGGTCAGGATTCAGACTGACGTGAGTCTATTTCACTTCATGGCTGAACATATTCAACAGGTCAGTTTATAAAATAAAAATAAAATGATTAATGATTCATTGTGACTGGCTGGTTTTAATTTTGTTCCATGTTTACATTTCAGGACTAATAGCACAAAATCAACTATTTGTCAACTCAAATACCAGTTTAGAATAATGAGAAAAGTAGTGACCACAAAGATTCAATTTATCATCATGATTTTTTCTAATCCAAAGTGTTTAAAAAATATTCAAACTCATCAGTTCCTAGGTGACAGGAGAAAGTGACAATATCAGAGGACCAACAATGGCAAATTATCTTGCAAGTGATTTCAGATGCTGCTACATTTTGTGCCAGAAATAAGCTGACTCTTAAAAGATCAGATGGAATTACTGGAAGCTCAAACCCTGCAATATTTCCTTTTCTTTTTTTTTAAGACTTATTTTATTATTTATTTATTTTTTGGCTGCGTTGGGTCTCAGTTGCAGCACACGGGATCTTCGCTGATGCACGCGGGCTCTTCGTTGCAGTACACGGGCTTCTCTCTAGTTGTGGTGTGGGGGTTTTCTCTCTCTACTTGTGGCATGCAGTCTCCAGGGCGCATGGACTCTGTAGTTTGCGGCACGCAGGCTCTCTAGTTGAGGGGCGCGAGCTCAGTAGTTGTGGCACAAGGGCTTAGTTGCCCCGCAGCACGTGGGATCTTAGCTCCCTGACCAGGGTTCGAACCTGTGTCCCCTGCATTGTAAGGCAGATTCTTTACCACTGGACCACCATGGTCCAGTGGTAAAGAATTACATGTTGGACTTCCCTGATGGCGCAGTGGTTAAGAATCTGCCTGCCAATGCAGGGGACACGGGTTCGAGCCCTGGTCAGGGAAGATCCCACACGACGCGGAACAGCTAAGCCCATGTGCCACAACTTCTGGGTCCGCGTGCCACAACTACTGAAGCCTGCGCACCTACAGCCCGCACTCTGCAACAAGAGAAGCCACCGCAATGAGAAGCCCATGCACCACAACAAAGAGTAGCCCCTGCTCGCCTCAACTAGAGAAAGCCCGCGCGCAGCAATGAAGACCCAACGCAGCCAAAACTAAGTAAACAAATAAATTTATTAAAAAAAAAAGAATTACATGTTATTACAATGTCCATCCATATAGTTAGCAATGTAAGTCAAGATAAAGAGTGATCTGTTCCTATATGTGCACCACAATTCAAAAGAAACACATAATGCTTCTAAGAAATCAGGTTAGATATTAAATAGAGTTGAAAATATAAAAAGCAAATACTTTTCCTTGCTTTGATTGTACAAAAGAAGTGGCCCGGGCTTCCTTGGTGGCGCAGTGGTTGAGACTCTGCCTGCCAATGCAGGGCACACGGGTTCGAGCCCTGGTCTGGGAAGATCCCACATGCCGCAGAGCAACTAGGCCCGTGAGCCACAACTACTGAGCCTGCGCGTCTGGAGCCTGTGCTCCGCAACAAGAGAGGCCGTGATAGTGAGAGGCCCGTGCACCGCGATGAAGAGTGGCCCCCGCTTGCCGCAACTAGAAAGAAAAGCCCTCACACAGAAACGAAGACCCAACACAGCCAAAAATAAATAAATAATTAATTTTTAAAAAGAAGAAGTGGCCCATGTTAAACAAACACGTCACCTGATAAGGTATGTTCATCTTAAGAACACTTCCATCTTTCTCAAAAAACTGAAAATAGAGTTGCCATATGATCCTGCAATCCCACTTCTGAGCATAAATCCAGACAAAACTATAATTCAAAAAGATATATGTACCCCTATTCACAGCAGCACTATTCACAATAGCCAACATGTGGAAACCACCTAAGTGTCCATTGACAGATGAATGGATAAAGAAGATGTGGTACATATATACAATGGAATATTACTCAGCCATTAAAAAGAATGAAAGAATGCAATTTGTAGCAACATGGATGGATCTAGAAATTATCATACTAAGTGAAGTAAGTCAGAAACAGAAAAACAAATACAATATCACTTATATGTGGAATCTAAAATACAACACAAATGAATTTATTTACGACACAGAAACAGACTCACAGACATAGAGAACAGACTTGTGGTTGCCAAAGGGAGAGGAGGGTGGAGGAGGGATGGACTGGGAGTTTGGGGTTAGCAGATGCAAACTATTCTATAGAGAATGGATAAACAACAAGGTCCTACTGCAGAGCACAGGGAACTATATTCAATATCCTGTAATAAACCATCATGGAAAAGAATATAAAAAGAACGTCTATATATGTATAACTGAGTCACTTTGCTGTACAGCAGAAACTAACACAACATTGTAAATCAACTATACTTCAATTAAAAAAAAAAAGAACACTTCCATCACCACAGAAGAAAGATGTATTGATTGTATTGAAATAAAAGAAAAAACTGATATGCTGTAACTTAGGAAATTATTAGTAAATTGGAAAAAGATAATGTGGGCTTAGAAATGCTCATCGTCACAAATATTTTACATGAGTGACTCTGGCAGTTGTACAAAGTGGTAGAAGTCATTATTCCTCAACTGTATATGATTATGGCAAATGTGTTCAGCTCATAATCTTAAGAGACAAAATTTCTGCTCCTATAAATTAAATCATGATAACCTTTAAAATATCGTACAATTTCTTTTTTTTTTTTGGAAGCCCCCGCAGCTTGTGGAATCTTAGTTCCCCAACCATGGACTGAATCCGGGCCACAGCAGTGAAAGCATGGAGTCCTAACCACTGGATTGCCAGGGAACTCCCAAAATATTGTACAATTTACAAACATGTTTTGCAAATTCAGTGAGTACATTAGATATTTTCACATCTGTTCTAAAAAGCACTTAAAACACTGATAAGAATGCCCAACGGGCATCAAGATCAAATGCAATCAGCTACCATCCCAGGCAAATTAATGACATTGAGCAAATGTTAATATATGTGCCCACTTATTTAAAGCATATATTAGTGTATGATACAAAACAAAGTCAAATACTATATGATTATATTAATATTTAAAATAAAATCCTATTAGGAAATGCAACGTGGTGAAATCAGAAGCATCTTGGTATAAATATATTACAAATATTTATGCAGGATTCATGATGGGATGATACTGTGAACCAAGTGGAAATTGATAAGAGAGCTCTCCATGGAAAAATCCTGACTCTATATAAAATGCATGCTTGTTAGAAGGCCTTTCCCCTTGTTTACAATGAGAGAAAACACCTTTGAAATATGTTAGAAAAATGAAAAGCTTTAACAAGAGATAGGCATACACTTTCTGACATAAAAATTAAACAAAAAGGAAAAGTAAAGAAATGGGGAATGAAGAATCTACAAATAAAAATATCGATTCTTTTTTTTTTTTTTTTTAATCTTTTGGCCACGCTACACAGCATGTGGGATCCTAGTTCCCTGACCAGGGATGGAACCTGCACCCCGAGAAGTGGCAGCACAGAGTCTTAACCACTGGACCGCCAGGGAAGTCCCAAAAATATCAATTCTTATGGGAAAGGAGCTTATGATAAAAAATAAGATTATAGATATCCTAATTTACCATTGAAATATACAAAATTATTCTAAAGCCTTGAGATTTTGAATTTACTAGGAGAAAGTTTATTTGCAATGAAAGTATCTACAAAAAGCACCCATTGTCTTGGCTCTTAAATATGCTAAAGTTTCAAGTTTTAATATATTTCGTCTTAAATTGTCTTAAGTAGTATGCAATGGCTAGTATTTTAAAAATCACAGCTGTATGTGGATCTTCTAAAAGTGAGGCACAATATTTTCATTATATCTTTATAAAAAATTTGGTAGTGGGCTGGCTATTATTATTTAACACTTCTAGTCACATTGGAAATCTGCCAAAGTCGTTTCAATGACCTAATATTTACGAATATCTAAGATGGTCACTGTGTTAAGAGAAACCGTCAAGCATGGCAATATCTTAATCTGGAAACAAGGTAAGTTAAGAAGTATATTTTAAATATATTTTAGATAATTTGTGTTCCTTTAAAGCCAGGGAAGTAAAATTATAGAAAATTCTGAATTGGGGGCTCCTCTGGTAGCACAGTGGTTAAGAATCCGCCTGCCAATGCAGGGCACATGGGTTCGAGCCCTGGTCCGGGAAGATCCCACAACTGCTGAGCCCGCGTGCCACAGCGGTGGGCGGCCCTCTGAGACTGGGTCCAGGCGCTGTGATGCTCTGGTTCTCTCGCTCGGGGTTCTCTGGGCATCGGCCTGGTCGCCCCCTGCCGTGGTTGGGCGGCCTTACGCCAGGAGGAGGGCTGAGGCCACGCACAGCCCAGGCTGACAGCCCCGCCTCGGGGAACCCAGAGGAAGGGGACATGCGCGGTGTACACATATGAAGCCCGGGACTGCCCTGTCTGGGTTATGTTCCCACCCCTGGGGCCCATCGCTGTTGCTGCCCTGGGCCACGCGCCTGTTGCCATGGCCAGGGCGTGGGATTCTGAAATCGTGGCTCCAGTGGGATGGAGTGGCAGGGACGGCGGGCGAGGGTCAGTCTCCCCGACCCCGGAGAACTGGGCAGAGTTGAGGAGAGGCAGCGGGGTGCCAGGCTTTGGTGCAGGACTTAAACGTGGGTTCTTTGACTGCAATGCCAAGCAGAGGCCAGCAGAGGGAGGCGTAGTGATTTGCTGGGATCTTGTGGGGTCCTGCCCATAGACACGACTTGGGAAGCCACATGTATCCCGTTTGGGACAGTCCTGTTGGTGGCAACCTGGGGTGAGTGGCCAGGAAGGGAAGAGTGACAGAAGGTGGGCTCCCTTGTCTGCAGCACTGCCCAGCCCGGCCAGCTTGCCCCGGGCAATGCGGCGGGCAGGCTGAGAGCCCCAGATTCGCCATTCTCCTGCCCGGTCCAGTCCCCGCTTACATTTTCCCCAGAGAGAGGCATTTCCTGGTTCCCTGCTCACCGTCTCAGCAGCTGGGCATTCTGCAAAGTCTCTAGAAAATACCCGCAGTAGATTTGTGAGACTTTTTTTTTTTTTTTTTTTGGCCGCACCACTCAGCATGTGGGATCTTAGTTCCCTGACCAGGGATCGAACCCACGTCCCCTGCAGTGGAATCGCGGAGTCTTAACCACTGGACTGCTAGGGAAGTCCCTTGTGAAACTCTTTAAAACGCCTTTACAAAGTGCCCAGGATACGAGCAGTGAGTCAAGGTTGTGGGTGTCCTGCCAAGGTTCAGGGCTGACCCTGCAGAGAGGACTGGATTTAAACCCCAACCTACCATTACTGTGTGTGTGCCTGGGCCAATTGCTTGACTTCTCTGTGCTTCCCTTTCTCCCTTGAAACCGAAGATCGTGATAGTACCTGCCTCAAAAGACTGATGTGAGAAAAAAAAAAAAAAGACTGATGTGAGGAATAAATGAAATAGTACGTTCTAGCATACTCGGCACGTGATCTAGTACATAACAAGCACTTGACAAATAGTATTATATTATTATGCCCCCAACACAAACCCATACATTAAATCATCTGACTACACATAAATCAGTCTTCCAGACACTTGCAGCTGCCCCTTGAGGCACAGACACTCCATCAGTAACGGGTAGAATTCAGTGCTTTGTGGGCTCCCCATCTTCTTAAGCAAGAGTGAGCAAACTTTTCCTATTGACCTGAGGTCAGGAGAACATCAATCAGTGTAATTAGTTAATTCAATAATGGCTTAATTTGGGAATGCCCTGACGGTCCAGTGGTTAGGACTCCGTGCTTTCACTGCTAAGGGCCTGGGTTTCATCCCTGATCTGGGAAATAAGATCTCACAAGCCGCGTGGTGCAGCCAAAAAAAAAAAAAAAGTAAATAATGACTTGACTCTGTTTGGCTGTTGAGGAGTTTTGGAGGGCTTCATCCTTTTTTTACCTGAAATTGATTGACAATATTATGTTTAGCTTCAGGTCTACTGAGGGCTTATTTCTTGGTTCTCACTTGTGTTTGAGATGAGAAACTGTCAAGTAAATGCCCTTTGGACAAGCAAGGACAGCGTCTGCCTCTGGGACGCGTGTGTGAGCAGCTGCGGCTGTGCAGGTCCACACGTACACACACGCAGAGATGTCTTTGACTCACAACAGTTACCTATACAAGGAGCCGCCCTCACCCTCCACTTCGGAACCTGCACTGCTCTATGAGCAGTCACAAGCCAACCAACCTCCAAGGTCAAAATATCTTCTGTGAACCCAGAAGAGAAGAGGGTAGGGTGAGGAACTAAGGAAAGCAGAAAGCCGTTAGGATAGAGGTTTTCAACATCAGCTGCAACTAAGCCAGCGCACCACAACTACTGAGCCTGCGCTCTAGAGCCAGCACACCACAACTACTGAGCCTGCGCTCTAGAGCCTGCGAGCCACAACTACTGAGCCCGCAAGCCACAGCAACTGAAGCCCAAGCACCTAGAACCCGTGCTCCACAACAAGAGAAGCCACCGCAATGAGAAGCCTGTGCACCACAACGAAGAGTAACCCCTGCTCGCCACAACTAAGAGAAAGTCTGCGTGCAGCAAGGAAGACCCAACGCAGCCAAAAGTTAAAAATAAATAAATAAATTTTTTTAATTAAAAAAAAATAAAGCAATAAGAAGCAATGAACCAGACCATTCAAACTTTCCTTACTGGGACCCACCTAAGAAATACTTTTCACTTTGCAACCTGTATCTATCTCTTTTTGAAAAAAAATTCATGAAACAACATTTACCCTAATTATGTTTGAGGCACTCTGATATTGCCTATTACATTGTATTTGTTTATTATAAGTGGTGATTATGCCCCCGCCAAATTGATCTCACCAGCCGCTACTGGGACCCAACTTACCATGTGTAAAACACTGAATTAGATTTACACATACACCAACAGGGGTGGCCTCAAATCATGCTGTTGGGTGAGAATAGTAGGAAACAGAACAAGATTTATAGCATAATGCCACTTAGGAAAGCAAAAATCACACACACACACACACACACACACACACACACACACACACACACAAGGATACACAATGGTTAAGGATATACATCAAACACATTAGAGGCGGTACCATTGGGGGAATGAAAAACGGAAAATAAACTCCAGGAGGATCTGGATGCAAGGATGCCCGCGTGCTGTGATCTGAGAATGGTTGGCTAGGCTCGGAACTGGGGTCCAACAAAACAAAAGACGGGGGGGTCATTTACTGGAAAAGTTTGAGAATCACATAAATATCCAGAAAATACATAGGAGCTGGAGAATGCCGCATTTAGAATTCTTGAAATGTATTTTAAAAATCAATTCATAAGGTCAGAGACAAAATATCATCCAGGGCAAAGTTGGAAGGGAGGAGGAAGGGTCCCCTCACCATCGACAAGGTGATACCAGATGAAAAGGAGGTGGTCGGCTTGGAGGCTGGCAAGGAGCAGGGTCCGAGAGGCCTGGCTGGTCAGTGCACCCCCGGCGCACTCCGGGGGCGGGGGCTCATGGCGGGGGCCACAATGACTCCAGGGAGGGGCTCTCTGTCGAATGTACGGCCCCTGCCTCATTGCTCTCTCGCCCAGAGCCCCTGCCGCCCAGGAGGCTGTCTGCCCCCAGCCCTTGGTTACAGCTTTTCTGGACCAGGATGGACCCCTAGCCCCAGAGTCACCAGTGCTCACACCGTCTGCTTCCCTTTACACCCAGCAGCCTCGTTTTCCTGGACTAAGGAGATTCTCCTTCGGGAACCTGAACCCAGAAGGGGGAGACCATTGCCATCGGGGTGAGGGCTGCGGCAGGAGGGTCTGGAATCTGGGCAGGAGAGACTGGTCTGGGGAGCGCGGGGGGGGGGGGCAGAGTTACAGGGAACAAAAACTGGGGCCAGGGCTTTCCTGGTGGCGCAGTGGTTAAGAATCTGCCTGCCAATGCAGGGGACACGGGTTCGAGCCCTGGTCCAGGAAGATCCCATATGCCACGGAGCAACTGAGCCCGTGGGCCACAATTGCTGAGCCTGCGCATCTGGAGCCTGTGCTCCGCAACGGGAGAGGCCGCGATAGTGAGAGGCCCGCGCACCGTGATGAAGAGTGGCCCCCACTTGCCGCAACTAGAGAAAGCCCTCGCACAGAAACGAAGACCCAACACAGCCATAAATAATAAATAAATAAATTAAAAAAAAAAAAAAACTGGGGCCAGCCAGGAAGGCGGTGGTGGTAGCGCGGAAACAGACCCTGAAAGTATGGCTGGGTTATTTACCAGTACAACACAGAGCTGGGCTTATAAAGGGAAATCCTACGAGGGCCAGGCAGGCAACACAGAAGAGTGAACAGAACGGGGGGGCGGTAAGACTGGGGGCCCCCCAGAGCACAGCCCATGAAAAGGGCAGTCACCCAAAGTGGCCACTGCTCCCATGCAGAAAAGGGACCCTCGGGGTCCAAACTGTCTCATTTTCAAGAGAAGCCAATAAATCCAGAATTTAGTGTAAAACCTCCCAATTTATTTTATTTTAATTTTTTGGCCGCCCCGTGAGGCATGCGGGATCTTAACTCCCCAACCACGGATTGAACCTGTGGCCCCTGCAGTGGAAGCGCAGAGTCTTAACCACTGGACTGCCAGGGAAGTTCCAAACCTCCCAGTTTTTGAATTGACGACACTTTTTTGCTTTTAACATGTCTACAGACTGAGGTGGTTAAGTGGCCAGACTCCCAGACCCTGCTGGTTCAAGGCCCGGAGGCTCCCCACAGCCCACCCCTCCACTCCCCGTGGGGGACCATCCTTCCCTCCCTTATCACTCCTCTGGACCCTGTGACAGCATGTCTTCCTTGTAAACGTCAAAGCTAATACACGGGGTGGTGGGGTATTTCCTGGGCTTCCCCAGAGCCTAGGCAAAGCCCTGCCTAAAGCTTTTAACTTCTCTTGCCATCATTCCGTGCTCACCACCAATTCCTGGTGTCTAATTTTGCTTCCTGGACCCTTTGATCCGGCAGGTGGGGTGCCCTGATCAGGGAAGAGCACCGGCCCATTTTGGGAAGGGACGGGCTGGCAGTCTGCTCTATACAACTGCCCTGGGTGTGCCTGGTTAGGGGGACCATCCCCTAGAGACGCGGTGTCTCAGAGCGCGCTGACAAGTCCAGGGTCCACGCCTGCAAAGAAGGTGCTAGAAGTCTCCCCAACTCTGCCTGGAAATCTGCAGGTCCTGGTGCCCTGGAGGGGCCCCCATCTCAAGGACGGACTGGCCTGTAGAAAGGGAGACCCTACAGAAAGGCCCCCCTCTGAGCCCACCTACATCCCTCCCCATCCTCTTCAGACAACGTGGGGGGAAGTTCTGATATGTGGGGGCGTTCAGGAAAGATGCCTGCATCCTGCTGCACTCGTTCCTCCCTTCAGCCGGTCAGTACCCTTCGCCACCGCCCTTGCCCCCGTGGGGAACTGGTGCCCTGGGGCCCTCAGAGGCTGACACCCTCACCCGCAGCATAAACATGACACCTGCTACCCGCCTGGCCCAGAGGGAAGCGCTGTAAAGCCAAGCCCCAGGGCAGGCGGGGAAGCCCCTGGGCCACTATGATGCCTAAACAGGAGGTTGGAATGCAGGGCTAGAGCTTGAGGCAGAGGAGGCAAAGGGCAGGGGGAGGTCTGGCGTGGAGGGGATGGAACCGGCCTGGAATCAGGAAACCTTGAGGAGGGGGCTGGGAGAAGAGAAAGACCCAGTGGGTGAAGGCAGGGCGGTGGGGAGAAGGTGGGGAGGGGACGGGAAGGGGACAGGGAGAGGCAAGTGGGCTGGTCCACAACACGGAGGGACCAGAAGTCCAGGCTTCGGGCAGGCAGAGTTAGTCATCAGCTTTGAAACTGCCCAGTGAACTCGGCAGCTCCTAGCAGACTCCCCGTTATTGCCTCTGTGTCTCCCCATGTGTCTGCCCCAGCTCACCTCAGAGACCCCACACCCCAATGGCTCAAAGGAGAAAAACCCGGGGCAGGGGTCTCCCTAATGGTAGAGTGGAGCCTGCCTCAGCTAAGCTTCTCTGGGGTCAGGGGTCAGTGCCCACCCTGCACCAAGCAGTTGACACACTCACTGCCCCCGTGACCCTCGCAACACCCAAAGGATGTGTTTCCCCTTCTGACAGAAAACCAAGGCTCACGGAGGGGAAGTGATTCGCCCAGAATGCATCTGAGGCTGCTCCATCAATCAGCAAGCCGTATGGACCAGCCCCTGCTCTTAGAACTGGGCATGTGGGGGTGAGAGACAGGCCTAGCACTCAATCGTGTACTGTACTTTAGAGAGGGAAACGGACAAATAGAGAAGTTCAGCTAATGATCAAGAAAATACGAAGGCCCACAACATTGTAAATCAACTACATTTCAATAAATTTAAAAAAGAAAAAGAAAAAAAGAATGAATGAGACAATATATACAAAAAAAAAAAAGAAAGAAAGAAAACACGAAGGTAACAGGGTCAAGCGTGTGTGGGGTGCTACTCTGGCTGGCAAACTCAAGGGAGGCCCTTGAAGAGGTGACAGCCTGCCCAGCAGACCCCCAAGGAAGGCCTGTCACACAGAGGGAACCGTGAACACAGCAGCCCTGAGACTGGACAGAGCTTCCCGCCCAGGGCACAAGCGGGCACGTGCAGCTGGAGCTGAGGGCAGAGGGGTGGGCCTGCAGAGAGAGGGGATGGGAAACTGCAGGACAGAGGCTGAGAGTGGAGGCAGGGAGGCCCAGCAGGAGGCTCTTACGCAGGCCTCCACGTCAGAGGTGACGGGGCCTAGAACTGGGGAGAGGATGGTGCGGACCAGGGGTGCAAGGGAATAGAGAGAAGGAGGATGTGGGCCTGAACTGGGGAGGCTGGGGAGGAAGCAGAAATGAAGGGGAGGCAGATTTTGACCCTAAAACCCAAGCATCTTACCCCTGACGGGGACTTTGTCTTTTTCTCCTTTGTCGTCCCTCATTAGCCAGGACAGCGGGTACACAGTAGGTGTACATTTAACTCATTCATATATTCAATGAATATTTATTGAGCACCTACTATCGTGCCTGGCAAAGTCCCTGGCCTCTTGGATTTCACACTGTGGAGAGAGAGGGGGCGCGCGTGTGGTGATGGAGGGAGGGAGAAGAGAACGGAGGACCTTTGTTTCAGATGCGGTGGTCACTGCAGGCTTCTCTCCCACCTCCTTGGGGGAGAGAGGCGGTGAGTCTTGGCCGTGAATATCTTGAAGAAGTGCACCTCAGGCAGAGGAAGCGGCAAGTACAAAGGCGCGGAGGTGGGAGGGTACTCACTGAGTTTGTTGATTCATTCACCGTTACCTGTGCCCTTGCCTTGGAACTTTCTAAGATCAGTGCCTGGGTCTTTCTCATCAGACAGCAGTGGTCAGAGGGCTGAGTGGGGGCCACGTCCTCCCTTTCTTTACGCAATTCCTCTTTCCCCAACACTGGCCAGGCCTAGAAGCAGGACAGGTGGAGGAGAAAAGGCAGAGACAGTCAAGCAAGAGGGTGGGTTCTGTGCTGTCCCACCACTCACCCCCAGGCTGTTCCTGGTTTTAGCCCCTGAAGGTCCCACCCTGGCATTCCCCTCCCCCCACCTCTGCCCCTGCCAGAGTCCCCCTGGCACTGGGAACCCCCTGCCCCTCACAACAGTCACTCCTGCTGAGTGGAGCGTCTGTCTCTCACTCTGCCACACCCGCTCTGCTCAGCCCCCGCACCACGGAGGGACCTAGGGGAGCCCGGGAACCTACGGTGCAAATGAAGGGCCGGCCCAGGTGAACCCTAACCGCGCCGCCTGCAGTGCAAGGGCGGAGTCTTAACCACTGGACCGCCAAGGGAAGTCCCCCGGCTTTCTTATGCTCATAAAATAAGTGGAAGCGGACTATCACTTCCTCATTATCATTCCTAAGTCATTTCTGCTTCTCCAGCAATCTTGCTGACATGTCGCTCTAAATTCCACCGATTCAAGACTTTCTATTCTTACCAAGAAAGCGTAACAGGCAGCAGACCCCCAAACAGGCCTGACCACACACGGAACAAGGTGGGCGCTAGGTTAACGGACCTGACACGGTTTCTGCGGCAGCGACAGAATCAGATGAACCTCTGACAGGGAGATGCCCGGGATGGGGCGGGGGGTGGGGGGCGGGAGCGTTAGGTGCCAGCTGAGAACGTCCCCGGGCAAAGTCACCGGGGAGCTGCCTGCCTGAAGGGGCCAAGTAACTTCCCTCACCCTGCTTCGCGACGGAGAAAGGGGACCTTGCTTCACCTAAGCGGCAACCCCCTCCCTGTTTATCAACAGCTGAGAAGGGCTGGCAGGGTCTCAGCTGGGATTTACCCTTCTTGGGGTGGGGACGTTGTGCGCTGCCCCCTTGAGAACTCAAGCCCCATCAAAAGTCCAGGAAGAACAATGACTTTTGTTTGGTCCTATTTGCCTTCTGGATGGTCCCTGGGGAGGCGAGGAGGCGAGCAGGGCTGTACGGCCCCCTTTGGGGGAGAGGAAAGGGACGCAGGAAAGACTGCCCGGGGGAGACACTCCGTTCACACTTACCGAGGCCTCGCAAGACCCCGCCCTTTCACAGGTAGCATCTCATTTACCGCCCGTGGCTCAGAGACGGAAACAAGAGCCCAGGATCACAACGGCCCAAGGTGGTGGAGCTGCAGAGCCCGGGCGCGCGCCTGCCGCCTAGACGCCGCCGCCTCCCCCGGACGCTCGGGCGGACCCGGCTCCTCGGCCCCGGGCCCTCGAGGAATCGGCGCCGCGGGCACAGCCGTGCCCTGAGACCGGGGAGCGACTCCGGGCCTGCAAGTCGGCTGGGTCAGCCCTCCCCCAGGGCCCGAGCCTCCCCTTCGGGCCGGGTCCTGGCCCCCCCCCCTCCCCGGGGGCTCCTCCGGCGGCCCCGCTGACTCAGCACAAACCGAGCCGCGGCGCGCGGGGAGGGGCCCGGCCCGACCAGCCGCCCGGGGGCAGCAGTTCCGCCCGCCCCTCCCCCGGCCCGCCCCGCCCCGCCCCGCCCCCGGGAAGAGGTCCAGAGTCGGGAGCCGCGGCCCCGGCAGAGCGGCGCTCGGGAGCCCCGAGGGAACCAGGCGGGAGCGCGCAGCCGAGGCCCGGCGCGGGATGACAGCCCTCGGCGTGCAGGTGGGCGAGAGCCCGGGGTGGGGGCGGGGAGGGGCCCGGCCGGGGTCGGGGGTGAAGCCGCCCAGGGCGCGGGCCCCTCGAGGTCCTGCGGGCACCGAGGCTCCCAAACGGCTGGGGAGGAGTGTTGTGCTTCTCTTTGGGGTCCGCAGTGTCCATCCGTTAGGTGCACCAGAGGGGTCCCTCCTGTTAAAAGGGGGCGCGTCTGGGGCGGAGGATGGACGGAATCCACTCGAAAATGAGGCTCGCCTTGTCACACGAGGAAGCATCTCTGGGGAAGCCAGGACTTTCCTGGGCGGGGGCAGCAAGACCATCTCCCCTCCTGAAACTGATTTTGGGGGGCGGGCAAGGGGGTGGACTCGCTGGGGCACGCGGAAACCTCAGGACAGGCTGTAGAGAGGGGAGGGGCCCGCCTCGCAGAGATGGGGTTTCTCCTTAGAAGGATGCCAGGGGTCCATCCCCACGCCTACCCCCCGGGCGTGCGGCTCTCCGCTGCCCTGCGTCGAGCTTCCCTAGCGGACGCGTCCCGCCTCCTCACCTCCCGACTGGACGGGCGCCCCGCAGCGCAGACTCCGGCTGATCCCAATGCGCCCACTTTGTAGATGCGGTGACGGAGGCTCAGGTGAAGTAACCCGCCCGTGGCGGCCAGCTCAGCGACAGAATCGAGTCGAACCAGACTTCTGGGCCCGAACAGGAGAGACTCCACCCACAGGCCGCGCCCCCAGCCCCTTGTGGCCGGGACACCGCAACCCTAGAGCCGGATGCAGCGAGTTCCTCTCGTGCTGGGCATAATCTGGGGTCCCGGCCGGGCCGCCTCCGGGACCGGCAGTGAGGAGGGTGGGAGCGGGTGCGGTCCCGCCTTCGGGAGCCGACGGCCCTGCGTGGGAGAGACGTGCACACCGGGATTTCGGAGCGGTTTGGGGGAAGCGAGTGCTAGACTAAGAGGCGAAGAAACTGCGGCAGGATTAACGGGGGCGGGGAGGGGCAGGAGAGTAGCCAGGTAAACAGACTTGACCTTTTAGTGAAAGAAGGGGGGCGGGGAAGATGAGGTAAAACCCTGGGGCGCTACTGCCGGCGGCGCGGGGCGGGGCGCTGTGCTGGCTTGAAAATCGCCGCTGATGCTAGGAGCACGTAACCGCCGGCCTGGGACTGTTCTAAGCAGTGGGGGTGCTTAGGTCTCGTTTCGGCTCCACCCGGGGGCCAGGAGGCAGGTACTGTTATCTTCAGGGGGTGAGTAGCTCGCCGGAGGTCAAAGCGCTAAAAGGCAAGCAGGCCGGCTCCGGCGCCTCCCTGACCGGTGCCCTGCGGTCACGCAGGCGGAGCTTACTCTGTAGGAGGCTGTCGAAGAGATTTCCAGCTGAGGAGGAGGAGGGCCTGACCTGGGCCTGGGCTGAGCGGGCAGTGGGAAGGGGTGGTGGGGGGGGGAGGGAAGCGCAGGAGCGCGGGGCGGGGGGTTGATGTGGAGAAAGCGTAGTGAGCAGCCCAGAGTGTCCACTACTTAGGGGTTGACGGGATCAGATGGGGTCCTGGGTTACAGAGGAGGACAAGACCTTGGCACTGGACTCAGTGGCCCAGGAGTGCCACGTGACACTGTTCTACAGGTCACTACTTAATCATTCGGGGCTCTGGATGAAAAAGGGAAATGCTTCCATTTTTCTTTTTTTTTTCAGTAGAGACAGTCCAGGCCCTAAGAGATTAAAGTGATTTGCCCAAGGTCACAGAGCTGGAGGCTGGTGGGTCAGGGGCAGGGCTAGACTGCCCTCATACCCTCTGGTCCACGGACCTTCCACTGACCAACGCTGATGCCCAGCTGCCCTCCGGGAGAGGATTTCAGGCCCTGGATCACTGCAAGTTCACAGAGGTGCTGGCAGCCGGGGTGTGGGGCAGTGGTGAGGAATAAGGACTCCCAAGATACCTTATTATTGTTACTAATATTAATCAGGAACTGCTTCTGTGCTGGGCACCTTTATATACATGATCTCACTTAATTCTTGGGAGTTTTACTGGTGTCAGGGTTTGAATGATGCCCTCCTTTGGGGTGGGAGGGGGAAAACGACCTGATGTCAGCTGTCTTTTTCTGATCCCAGTGTGATGTCTGAGGGCCTGGAGATTAAAGTCCACTCTGTGTGCAGGACAGGTGGGGCTGAGGGTAGGATGGCATGTGCTTTTTCTCCAGACAGCGTGATGTCTGAAGTCAAAAGGCCTCTGGGTGCTGCGTTCTTGTGACTTGTTGCCTGCGTCTGGGGTTTTCCCATCCTAGAAACTTATCAACCTGCAGGGAGTTACATAACCTCCGGGTGCCTTCATGGCTACTCTTTCCTGCAGGGATCACTAACTCCTGCTACAAAATGCAACTGCGGAACCATAGATGAGAAAATAAGGGCCAAGGAGGTTAAGAAACCGCGCAAAGACAAACACCTTTATGGTTTGTAGTCCCAGAGGTTTCCAAGTTCCCTTGGTTTGTTTCTCAGTAGAGCCGTTTTTTCCTCATGAAATCCAGTACGGACTCTTAGATTCCCAGCGGCTCCAGCAGGTAAGAGGGACCTGCTGTGGGTTAAGTGAGGGGCCGGGAGCTGACCCCCTGCCCCCTGCTTTAGCACCTGGAGGCCTCCAGGAGACGAGGGGATGCGGTTTGAGAACCAGAGCCCAGACTCCCCGCCCGAGTGCTCTCTACAGCGCCCCAGGCTGCCTTTGTCTCTGGTCTGCGTCGGGTCCTGAGCCCTTGGGCGTCCCTCTGGCCGCTCCAGTCCTTCTCACCACATACTGAGCCCCTCACACGAAGGCCCCAGTGGGTATTCATCGGTTGCGTGCATCCCCCCCACTACACATGATACAGCTGTCGGGCAGCTGTGCCAGGCTTTACTGTGATCTCGGTGAATGCTCTTGGGCTGGTCCCCTGACCTCTGTGTGAGTTTCCCTTTTTACATACCCTGCCCCCCCCCCATGGAGCATCTCCACCAGACTCAGGTTTAAGAGTGAGACAGGACCCTAACTAGGCAGAAGTGCTGAAAGCAAGCCGGATCCATAAGGATCCTGGGGCCTCCCGGGAGCGTGGCTCTGCTGTCTGCCCCTCACTGAGAGGGGCGGCCCAGACCGCCTCTGGAAGCCTCCACTTGCACGTGGCATAGGGCTCACCCCCAGAGTCCCCTTTCGGTTTGCTTTCTAGCAGTGATCGTCACGCATGAGCTGTGTGCTTTGCTTACCTCCCAAACTGGGGCGTGACCTGGGCTGCTTCCACACACACTCTAAAGGGCGTAATTTATGACTGGGCAGGAGATGGTTTAAAGGGAGCTTCAGATGGAAGTGACAGCGGCTGCAAACTCGACCTCGTGGCTCTTGAGCACGGCGCCGCGTGCTGGGGACACGGTCCTGCCCTCCCACTACGAATCAGACAGGAATGGAAAACTTGTCAGAACGGTTCCTGACGGAGAGTGACCGGAGGGGTCCGTTCTGGGTTGGGTGGGCAGGACAGACCCCTCCCAGGAGGCGATGTTTCAGCTGAGACATGAAGAATGGAGAAGGGGGGGGGGCAGCCGGGAGAAGAGCCTTTCAGGTGGAGGGACCAGTAGGTGTGAGGAGGAAAGTTCTAGGCTTGTCCTAGGCATGGCCAGGAGGATGCCCTGGGAGGGCTTGTGGGCCGTCTAAGGAGTTTTACCCTTTGAAGCATTCCTTTTGCTTCCGGGTTGGGGGTTGGGGACGGTGGCGTGGGGGTGTCCCGGGGCTGTGGGAAGGGACACCTCACTGGACGCGTGGCCCGGCTTGCCAGGAGAGAGGACAGGGTGTACTTTTGCAGGGCCGAGACCATAGGCTTCGAAGGGGAGCCTCAGGGACTCCCCCACCCAGAAACTTCTAGAACAGACAGTGGTGCCCCGTCCTGGGCGGAGTACAGGCTGAGCCAGACTGAAGGGCAAAGTGCAAATATCACTGCGCCCTGAAGAAAAGTGCTGAAAAAGCTGGGTGCAGATTAGAAGGAAACTGGGGAAGACCAGGGGCCAGAAGAGGGAGCTATGTAACCTTCACTGATGTGCTAATAAAGTCTAGTGCAGTATTCTTGTTTTGCATACAAAGAAGCCAAGGCTGGCTGCTAGCTCAAGGTCACATCAGCCAAGCCAGACAGGTTTGCTGACTTCAGAATGGACTAAGATTTGCCTGTCAATACAATTTGGGTTTCTTACTCATTATAAAGATCATTAAAGAAAGGTCAGGAAACTCTTTGCCTGATTAATAACTGGATCCACAGGCAATGCTTATAGGTCTTGAATGGAGGACGGACGGGAAACAGGTAGGATGGGAGGAGGGTCCCCCCCCCCGCCCCACCAGGAGGTGGGTCTGTGCTGTGACTAAGGTGGGCTTCCCGGGCATCCTGGGAGACTGTGGCTGTCGGAAGCTACAAGGTGTGTTCTGGGTCTTCCCTGAGGAGGCTGGTGAGCTGTGGCGGGGGCCCTCCCTCATGCTGCCCCGTGCTGTCTTCCAGGCCCAGAAGTTGCTGGCCCAAAGGAGGCCCCGCCGGTCCTTCTCTGACCCCTCCATCCGGGCGCTCATTATCTTGTGCGCCTCCCTGGCAGTGGTCCTCTCCTCCCTCTCCATCTGCGATGGCCACTGGCTCCTGGCCGACGACCGCCTCTTTGGGCTGTGGCACTTCTGCACCACCTCCAACCAGGCTGAGCTGCACTGCCTCCGAGACCTGAGGCAGGCCCATGTGCCCGGGCTAGCCTCGGGCATGGCTGTGGCCCGCAGCGTGGCCACCTTGGCCGTGGTGGTCGCCATCTTTGGCCTGGAGCTCCTCATGGTGTCCCAGGTGTCCGAGGACCCCCGCTCGTGGCACAGGTGGGCTGTGGGCTCCGCCCTCTTCCTCCTCGCGTTCATCCTCTCCTTCGGGGGCCTCCTGAGCTTCCTGACCCTCCTCAGGAACCAGGTCACGCTCATGGGCCTCACACGGACGTTCTGGAGCGAGTTCACGGCCTCCTTCCTCTTCTTCCTGAGCGCCGTCAGCGGCCTCCACGTCAACAGCATCAGCCGTACTGACAGCGTCACGCACCCCTGGGGCCTGCCTGCAGAATTTTAGGCCCCCCTGCGAGGACACTGAGTTCTACCAGCAAGTGGGGTCACGATGGGACTTCTCCAACATGGGACATTCAAACTGCCGCCTCTTGGCCTTGGGGTGGTCGGGCCAGTGGCCTTTGCAGCCCAGAGGCCGGGTGGGTGCCTCCAAGCCAGCAGCTGCACCAGCTTAGCCACGTTATTAGGATGTTGATTTTACAAGAAGAAACATATTTTAAAACCTTTTCTTGAGTCCTTCCTGGGATGGGAATAGACGTGGAAGCAGCTCAGGGAACTGGTGCTCAGGCTGGCTGCACAGCCAAGTACATTTCACACCTGTTTTACTGACTCTGCCGGGATATGGGCTGTAGGGTCCCTGGGGCCTCCTGCGTTGCTAAGAGTGAATCATTCGTCAGCGAAGGGTGTCCAGTCAGTGCCTAGAACCTTCTTCACCAGCTCAAAGGGCCTTGTGCAAATTCCCTGCTTTAGCTTTGGTCATGTCAGGGAGGCAGCGTTCAGGGCTGCTGGGGTGTAGAAGCTTTTCAAACCGTTCGACTTTATTTGAGCCCTGCCCTTTGTCGGGGGTACCCCGTAATCCCTGGATAACCCCAGCTTCCAGCAGCTGGCTGTGCCTCGGGACTCTCCCTGTGAATCCCGCCTGAGGCCCTTCCAGGAGGGCCCGCCTGGCTTCTAATACTGTACTCTCTGAGGTAAGCGTGTGCATCCATCTTTGGTAAGGGCCAGACAGCCTCAGGGTACCATTTTTATCCTAGAACACACTTCAAAGAGCACATATCTGGAGCTGCTGGACTCCAGGGGGTACTGGGGACTGGCCCAACCTCAGGTAATGATTAACAACCACCCTGGATGCAGAGGCCTGCAGGTGGAGGGGACCAGGAACCAGTGGAGATTTCCACCCTTGCTGGCCACTTTACATTTCTGTGCATCAAATTGGCCCCTGTCCAGTCCCTTTTCTGCCCAGTAGGTGGGTTTGTGGCCCTCAGCCCATTTCATTCTACACTAGCCCCATGCCCCTCCCCCACCTGATGAATTCAGGCCTTTCCTGGTTCATTCTGGCTGCCACTGATTGCATGGGGTTTTGGTCTCTGCCCTGCCAGGTCCTCTTTCTGGGCTGGACTGGGTGCCTCTAACTCTCCTGTGATTTTACTTTTTTTTTTTAACTTTTTGATTCCAAGGTGTACAGAGTCCATGAAGGTCCCTGGAGAAAGCCCTGGAAAATGGGTGTCTGGCCTTCTCACCCCAGTAGCAGACTATAAGATGCAAAGGGGGTGACCCTGTCTGCAGGGGTGAGATGCAGAAGTTGTGGGCCAGGGCCACTTGTCCAGGGTCACCCAAAGCCAGGACTAGAGCTGGGCCCACCTACCAGCAAGATGCCCTCTTCTCTAGCCGCGGGGAGGGTCACCTCTGCTTCTGTCAAGAATGCTCTCCCCTGAGCACGCAGGCTTCGTTTTGTAAAAGGGTTCAAATACGTAGTCCTTTAACCCTCACATGGCTGGCAGGGAAGGAGTGCTAATAATTGAGGGAACTGAGATTCAGAGTACAGGGGGAGACTTAAAATCCCCAGTGGGGCGGGGAGACAAACCCCTGTCCGCCCTTGCCCAGGAGCAGGGGAGACAGACAGCCTTGGAGGCTGGGGATTTGAAACCAGAAGCCCTGGACCGAGCTGCCACTTCCCTGCTGAGTGTCTTGGTCAAGTCACAGGACCTTGGTGAACCAGTTTCTCTTCTGTCAGTGGGACTCTGCCCCATTTCCTGCTGTACTGCAGATAGCTTAGCCGAAAGCAGGAAGAACGGGTGCCTCATCCCACGCTGGGGCGACTGAAAGGGCCGGGGCTCTCCTGGGCTCCCTGTGACTTGGCTGTCAGAAGGCTCTGGGGGAAGAGCGACCGGGTGGGTGAGTTGCGGTGAGGGGTGGGGAGGGTCCACCTAGGGCCGAGGGCCTCAATCTCCGCTAAGCTTGTCCCTGAAAACTGGAGCAGGGGGACCCGGGCAGCCCCATCCTCCAGGAAGTGGTGGGGGCGGCATCCTTCACCTGTGGCTCCCGGGCAAGAGGACTGACAAATACCAAGTCTCATCCCAGCTACCGTTTATTCCCCTGCCCCCTCCTGGGACCCCTGAAGTCTTCCCAGAAAACTCAACAGACCCAAATCCCAGGCCCTCTTCCTGCCCCAGGTCCCTTCGGTTCTGAGGAATTACCACCACGCCCCTGCCCCGAGGCCCGGAGGAGGGGTGTTATAGTCACAGGAGCGAGCACACAGCATCTGGCAGGAAGATGGGCAGCAGTCAGCCCTCAGGACCTGTCTTGGCCTGTCTGGGTGGCCCTGCTCCAGCCTCAGATGACACTGGTCCTGCAGGTACCCCGGCTCTGCTCCGAGGGGCTGGCCTTGGTGCCGCTGCTGAAGGAGCCGAGGGCCACCGGGTGCAGTGGGAACTCACGCAGGTGCCACTGCCGCCACTTCTTCTGAACCTCCAGCTGCACCTGCCCCCAGAGACCAGCCGTCAGCCGGGAGGAAAGGATGACCCTGGCCCAGGGTCCTGCTCCCCTGGGGCCTCGGTCGGGCTCTGCCACTTCTGCCCAGCGGGCATGCCTTCCCCTCCTGCAGGCCGCTCAGATTTACCATCTCGACGTCCAGTAGGTATTGAGGGCCCCCTTTCCCTTGGGTCCTTTCACCTGCAATCTCTGCACACCTGTCCCGAAGAAGGGGGTTGTTCCACAGTCTCCAGATTGGTCACCTGGGGCAACTGGACACATCCCCATGAAGCCACCCAAGCTCGGAACTTATCTGGGGGCCAAAGGGCTGCTCTTTGGGAATTTCCTTCACAATCCCCAGCTGTAGCAGCAAAGCCTTTGAGGCCAGACTTGATGCTTGATTTTTGGAAAACATCAGAGGCTACTCCCATTCAAGTGGGGCAAACCAGATGATCAACAGTCACGGGAAGGCTTTACTTGTGTGCAACACCGTATCCAACTAATGTCAACTGCACGGCCTCTGTGCCAGGAACCTCACGTCCCGACGGTGCTCTGGGCAAGGGCAGAGACCTCCAGCTAGGGGTGCAGCCCCCCGCCCTGCCAGGAGTCACACTCTCTGGAGGTCTCAGAGGACGGAGCAGCAAACGTTTCACCTGAGTCACTCGTTTTACAGATGAGAGGCCTGAGGCCCAGAGCAGGGCCGTGACCGACATCACCCATCAAGCAAGCAGTCAGCAGCCGCGGTTAGGGCTGGGGTGCCTGCACTTTCCTCCATTTCCTGAACTTGCCCAAGGATAAGAATCACCTGGGGTGCTAGTTAAGACATTCTCAGCCTCCAGCCCAGACTGACGGGACCTATTTTTGCTGGTTTAGAAACAGGGCAGGACCCAGCGGTTGTTTTAACAAGGCCTGCAGGTGATCCTGGGGCTCCCATGAGGTGAGCCCAGACTCCTGGAAGACAGACCCAAGCCAGGAGGGCCCGGCCTCCCCCACCAACGCCACACCCCACTCCCCACCACCCCTTCCAGGTACGGCTGTGAGGGAGCTCCCCTGCACCCCGGCAGCCCAGGACACTCACCTCCCCATTGAGGAAGCAGTAGAGAACGGCCACCACCAGGCCCTGCGGAAGAAGCCGGGCAACGGGATGAGTGCGGGCCCAGCACCCAGCCTCCTACCCGCCTGGGGCCCTTTCCTCACCAGCCCCAGCTCACTGCTCCCCACAGCTGTTCCAGAGCCTCCCCGCGCCTCTCCCCCTCCAGGGGAAGCGGAGGCTTCCTCTTCCGGCCCTCAGTGCCCCAGCTGTGCTGGCATCACCCACACAGACTGACACGCTTGGGGGCAAGGACCTCCCCCGTGTCCAGGGAGGGGCCCTGCACCAGGGCCGTGCCAGTTACGTTAAGTGGAGGCCACAGGGACCAGGCAGGTCACCAGAATTAGCGAGGCGGGCCACCTGGGAGAAGCAGCAACAACGGCACCTGAGCCATGCCCATCCGGCCCGGAGCTGAGCGGGTGGGGCAGCCCATGGGAGCCCCTGGGCCTGGGTGGGCTCATCTGCAAGACGAGCTGGAAATCTGGAGAGGTTTAAACAGAGCCAGCTACTCACGTTGAAAGACAAATGTGTGGCCGTGTGGTCAGAACAGCTGGCGTGCAGGTCGCAGGCAGGTACCGGCCAGCCAACAGTGGGGCGTGAGCCCCCCTCACGTCCAGGTCAGAGGCCTCAGGGCTACGTATGCTTTAGGTTCCCTGGGACGGTGGGGGTCTGTGCCTATCAGGGCCCTCCCCCGCTAGCATCCGGAGCTCCTCTCTTCCCAGCGGTACCCCCGGAGTCCTGGCGTGGAGCCTGCCAGGCGGGGCTGCGGGCGGAGATGCGGGACCTGAGCTGAAGAGGCCTGCGTGGAACCGTGAGCTACGAGCAGGGTCTCGCAGTCGGGATGCCCTGCTCACCTCAGGGCCCTCCGAGGGCCGGCCTGTCCTTCCTAACAAGCCCCTGCCCTCAGGCTTCCCACAGAGGCCCGGGTGCCACAGCCCTGACCTCGGGTGGCCCAGCCCCTCCCCCCAGTGCCAGCCAGGCCTGCCCCTGGCTGCTTATGACATGGACAGGACCCCAAAGAGGGGTGAACCTGCCTGTTTATGGTGGGCTTCATCCACACGACTGCTCAGGAGTCCTGGTGTTTTTTTGTTTTGTTTTGTTTTTATATTTTAGTTTTTTTTTATTTTTGGCTGCATTGGGTCTTCGTTGCTGCGCGCGGGCTTTTCTCTAGTTGTGGCGAGCAGGGGCTACTCATCGTTGCAGTGCGCGGGCTTCTCATTGCTGTCGCTTCTCTTGTTGCGGAGCACGGGCTCTAGGCACACGGGCTTCAGTAGTTGTGGCACTCGGGCTCAGTAGTTGTGGCGCACGGGCTTAGTTGCTCCGCGGCATGTGGGATCTTCCCAGACCAGCGCTCAAACCCGTGTCTCCTGCATTGGCAGGCGGATTCAGAACCACTGCGCCACCAGGGAAGCCCAGTCCTGGCATTTTAACAAGAGTTACAAACTAGAAGGATCTGCTCTAAGAGTCTCAGGTGTGGTTGATGCCACAGGGAACAGGGACCAGGGGGGTGGGGCAGGAACACGGACTCAAGGCAGCAGTTTTCAAGTTTTGCCACACATAAGAATCACCTGGGAGCTCTGGCCCAGGATGCAATCTGTGCCCCAACTCCGAATGTCTGGGGTGAGACCATCAGCAGCTCTGAAAGATGGTTCGAAGGGGCACCATTGATTAGGAGCCGCTGTCAGAGGGTGTGAAAGTCGGGCTTTGAAATAAACGAGAGCTGGGTTTGGGGCGCAGCTTAGCCTGTGTAATATTGGGCTTCTGGGTTCCAGGTGCTTCATTCAATCCTTGCAGAGCCCTAGGAGGTGGGTGGGGAGGACCCCCGCTTCACAGGTGAGGGACTGAGTCCCGGGTCGGCAGGCCAGGAGCTGGTGGTCAGGCTGCTGCCACCTCACTGGACCAGGGCTGCCGCAGCCTCAAAGGTCTGGAGACACAGTCTCACTGTTGAGGTGGGGGTAGCCCCGGGTGAGGGCCGGTTAGACGTGCCCCAGGTACGCAGAGGGCGGCCTGCCTCAGCCAGCAAGCTTCAGAAATTCCACGGTTTGTATACAGTCATTAAGAATATGCAGTCTTGGACCTCCCTGGTGGCGCAGTAGTTGAGAATTGGCCTGCCAATTCAGGGGGCACGGGTTCGAGCCCTGGTCCGCGAAGATCCCACATGCCGTGGAGCAACTAAGCCCGTGCGCCACAACTACTGAGCCCGCGAGCCACAACTACGGAAGCCTGCACGCCTAAAGCCCGTGCTCCGCAACGAGAAGCCACAGCCATAAGCCCGCGCACCACAACGAAGAGTAGCCCCCGCTCACCGCAACTAGAGAAAGCCCGCGTGCAGCAACGAAGACCCAACACAGCCAAAAATAAATAAAAATTAAAAAAAAAAAAGAATATGCAGTCTTTGAAGAATTTTAATGACCTGGAGAAACGTTCATTATGGAATGATAAAGAATTAAACAGAACAAGGAGGATATAAAAGCCACACGTCCTGATCTCAATTTTGTGTATGTGTGCGTGTCTTCTTGGATAGAAAAGAGACAGAAGTAAACACACTGACATTTTAACAGAGGTCATTATATCGGGTTATGAGATTATCGATGGATTTTCCTTTTTCTTTTAACTTTTCCTTATTTTCCAAATTTTCCTCAATTAGCAAGTATTTCTACAATTAGGAGGAGCTAATAAACTTTCATTTTTAGAAATATATGACAGGGATCATAGCATTATGGTTCTGTGTGTGTTCTTTAAGCTCTCGTCTTTTAGAAATACATGCTAAAATATTTACGTTTGAAATACAACGATGGCTTGGGGTTGCCTAAAATGATGTGGGTGGCGGCAGAGGTGAAACAGGACAGGCCACGAAAGGGTAAGGGCCACACGGAGGTTCGTTATATCGTCCACTTCACTTTTGTATTATGGAAAAATTTTTCCATAATACAAAATTTAAAAAATATGCATACAGTATAAATGTATAATATATAATAAAATGACATCTATGTTTGTATTTGAACAGTGGTTCTTTTTTTAAAAAAAGTCTTAAAGATCCTTTTTCTCTGTAAACATTTCAATGGGAACATTTAGGCAAGTGCTTTTGGTTTCCTCCTAACAAGCACTTCCCGAGGGGAGCCGAACGGCCTTCAGGAGCAGTCTGCAGCCCCAGCCGCAAGCCCAGCTCCAGAGACAGGAAGTCCCCACCCACGCAGGATGACACCTGGGTCTCCAGGTCCTCAGCGGGGTCACTACCCACTTCTGTTGGCCAGGTCATGACCTTCCACCCGTCTGGACCTGGACCCCCCACCTGCTAAACGGGCCACGGTGAGCCCAGCCTCCCGCACGTTATGTGGAAGCTTCCTGGCCCAGAGCAAAAGATCACGGATTACACAAGAGACTAGGTGCTCTGCGGGTCTGGGGTGCTGGCCGGGGTCTCTGGGCAGAGAAGGGGCTCAGAGGGAGCAAAGGGGACAGCCCTGGGGTGGGGGTCTGAAGGCGTGGGTTAGGGCCAGACCCCACTCAGGAATGTGTTCCCAGTGATGCGTCCTCCCTGGAAGTGAGCTGTGACAGGAGGACCACCCTGGGCACACCTGTCCTGAACAGAACTCCAGGAATGAGGGCGGCGTTGAGCCCCGCCCCAAGGCCGAGGCCTGCCCAGGTGAGGAAGACTGTGGGATGGTCAGTGTTGTTGAAGACAGGCTGGCTTCTTCCGGAAAACCCACTGGGAGAAAGTTCTCTCAGGCCGTTCCCTAGGGACTAGCCTGCTTTCATCTAAATCTTGAAAGAGTGTGTTTCTGTCTTTGCTTTGGCTACTGGGAAGCTCCAAACCAAATTTATGACACACCTCTCCCACCTTCAGAAAACTTGATCAAATTTGTTTCTGTGTATGAACTCAGTTTTGGCTTTATTTTCTTTATTCACTGATCCCTCATCTACTTATTTTTTGTCCTTTGTATGTTTTCCCTGAAAGCTACATCATATTATTTTTGGAAGGAGATAGTTATGAGTAAATAAACAAATAACACTGTGAAGTTTGGGATTCATGTTAAAAGCCCCTTCTGTCCAAACAGGTTTACTATATTTTTTAACTTCGCAACATCTTGTTGAATTAGAAGGTAGGTGGTTTCTCCCCCACCCCCTTTGTTTTCTTTTTTTAAAGTTGGCTTTTATTTTTAGTAAATTGTGTATGTAATTGGTTTCAAAGAGTCAAATGTCTCTTGTCACAAAAAAAAGAAACGAAAAAACAGTAAGCTGCTGACACCCCTGCCCCATTTCCTGTTCTCAGAGGCAGCGACTTGGAACTCTCTTGACTGATTCTGAGTTATAATGCGGATGTTGCTACTTCTGAATTTTTCAGCTTGGGGCGGTTTTTTTTTTTTTTTTAAAGAGTTTTTTGTTTTGTTTTGTTTTGTTTTTTTAATTTATTTTATTTATTTATTTATTTATTTATTTATTTTTGGCTGTGTTGGGTCTTCGGTTCGTGCGAGGGCTTTCTCTAGTTGCGGCAAGTGGGGGCCACTCTTCATCGCGGTGCGGGGACCGCTCTTCATCGCGGTGCACGGGCCTTTCACTATCGCGGCCCCTCCCGTTGCGGGGCACAGGCTCCAGACGCGCAGGCTCAGCAGCTGTGGCTCACGGGCCCAGTTGCTCCGTGGCATGTGGGATCTTCCCAGACCAGGGCTCGAACCCGTGTCTCCTGCATTAGCAGGCAGACTCTCAACCACTGCGCCACCAGGGAAGCCCACTTGGGGCGGTTTTTATGGACTTCCCAGTGTGGAGAGGAGGCTATCCTTCTTTCGCACAGCCTTCCACCCCCCGCCCACTCCCCCACTACACTCATCTTCCTGTCCTACTCCTTGATGGCTAAGCCCGAGCCCTCGGTGCTTACATTATTTTGACTCTAATTACCGAGACTTGTGCGATCGTGTGTGCTGGGCTACGTTCCCTTCGTCTTCCCTGGAGTCAGTCTCTCTCTCCTTACTTGCATCTCCCACCCCCGCGTGACTGGTGGGGAGCTTGGGCCCCACTGAGGGTCACGCAGCACGGTGAGGTCCTGCCCCTGCGTCTCGTGGGTCTCTGCCAAATGAGGCATCCCTCTGCCTCCGGGAAGACCTGGCTTTTGGCCTCTCCACTTTTCTCTCAGGAGAGAGAGAACACTTCTTCCCACCGTGAAGCCACAGCCCCTGGAGCTTACCTGGAAGGAGCCAAGGGCCAATTCAAAGAACAGCTGCATCTCCATGGCATCCTCCGGGGAGAAGGCAAAGACTATGTAGTGGACTCCGAAGAGGGGGACCAGCAGGAGGGTGGACTTGGCCAGGCGCCTGAGGACACAGAGGCGCTGCGGTCTCAGGCCCCTCCACACCCAGGGGCACCCCCATCTCGCCTGACTGCAGGAGGCTTTGCAGCAGTGTCCCCGCCGCTTGTTTGTTTTTACTTCCGTTTCGGAAAATCTCCAGCTCCCACGCACCCGTCACTCGGATTCAATACTTATCAGTCCACGGCCAGTCCCCAAATTTCTGTTCATGCGCCCTATCAGTAAAACGCTTTGAACCCATACCCACATGAATAACTTTATTGATTTATAACGTATCTGCATGTACTACTATCACGCTGTGTCTTATGTATTATTAGCAAAACCAGCATTCTCATTTGTTTGATAATAAATATCTGTAAGGAGAAGCTCTTTTGTTTTCTTCCCAGGTTAGGGTGGCCAAATTTAGCAAACAAAAATACAGGATACCCAGTTCAATTTGAATTTCAGATAAACAATGGATAGTGTTTTTTTTGGTGTAAGTACTAAAAAACTATTTGTTGTTTATCCAAAATTCAAATTAAACTGGGCATCCTGTATTTTATCTGGCAACTCTGTCCTGGATCCCCAGCTGCCCCCTACTTTGGAGCCACTACTCTAGTGACATCCTGGGGAATCTGTCACCCAGTAATCCAGGCCTCTGCCAGATTCTCAAAACTCAGATCATGACAGAGAAAGCCTCTGTTGGACACTGATTTGTCTTCAACATTTGTCATGGGCTGAACTGTGTTCCCCCAGAATTTTAAGTTGAAGGTCTAACTAAGCCCCAGTACCTCAGAATGTGACTGTACTTGCAGACAGGGACCAGTTTAAATGAGACCATCAGGGTGGGACCGTAGTCCAACCAACTGGTGTCCTTGTAAGAAGAGACACCAGGGATGCAGGTGCACAGAGAAAGGCCACGTGAGGACCCAGTGAGAAGGCGGCCGTTTACAAGCCAAGGAGACAGACCTCAGGAGAAACCAAACCTGCCAACACCTTGATCTTGGACTTCCAGCCTCCAGAACTGTGAGTAAATAAACTTCTCTTATTTAAGCCAGCCAATCTGTGGTATCTTATTGTGGCAGGCTGTGCAGACTAACACAGCATCTTTCTTGAACATCTTAAAGGTTTTAAAGTATTTTTGGATCACATTATCTTGAAAATCTGGTGAAAGCTAAGGTCTGGTGAAAGCTAAGGTCTAGTGAAAGCTGGAAAATACAGTCGACCCTCGGCATCCACGGGGATTGGTTCCAGACCCTCCGCAGACACCAAAATCCTTGGATGCTCAAGGCGTTTATATAAAATGGGGTAGTATTTGCATATAACCTACGCACATTTCCCCACATATTTAAATCATCTTTAGATTACGTATAATACCTCATACAATGAAAATGTTTTGATTGGGAATTTTTTTTCCCAAATATTTTCAATCTGCAATCCAAGGTTGGCTGAATCCTCAGATGCAAAACCCACAGACAAGGAGGGCCACTGTCCCTGTAAAGATTTGAATTTAGGTCCTCGAAGCCCACTCTCTGACTCCCTAGCCTTGTCCCAAGGGCAAGATCTCTGCCTCCAGGGACCCTGCTTAGATTTCTCTTCTCCCCACCCCCAGGGCTGGGTCTCAGGGTCACATGGACCCACTCTCCCTTCCCCTGGTCCACTGTAAACCCCCAGGCCCCGGCTTTTCCTTTTCCTCCACCTCCAACAGTGCCCAGCACCAGCTGGGTACACGATAGGTGCCCAGGAAATGCCTGCTGACTGACTGAGCGAGCGTGCCTAGGGCTTGGCCCTCCACTTACGTATAGTGGTTCCCTTCACTTCCTCTTGTTTCTTGAGTTCTAAGTTTCCTCATCAGGATCCTTAGGATGTTTATAAAAAGGATGAAATTAATCTGTAAAACACAAGGCAGAGGTGGGGCTAAGGGTGATCTGCGCTCCCAGCACGACCCCCCGGCCCTGGCCCCCGGGCAGGGAAGGCGCTGCAGGCCACACCAGGACAGCTCAGCTCGCCACTCCCTCCGCCACCCCCAGACCTTCCGGGGGCTGGGCAGTGTGCTGCTGAAACACACCGTCTGGGCAGGGACGGCTGCCACAGCACCGCCCCCCCGCCCCTGGGATTCAGGAGCTCTGAGGTCTGCTCAGCTGCAGCATGGATTACTCACACATGGAATGCGTTGGAATCTTGTTAAGAGGCAGACCTGGAGTGGGCCTGAGATTCTGCATTTCTAGCAAGCTCCAGGGAATGAATGCCAAAGCGGGTCCTTGGACTACGCTTTGAGTAGCAAAGGCTTTATAGCAGAGGTTCTCAAAGTTTAAGGTGCAGATTGCTGGGCTCCACCCCCAAGGTTATGGTTTAGTAAATGCAAATTAGATTTGCTTTTTTTTTTTGGCCACACCACATGGCTTGCAGGATCTTAGTTCCGCAACCAAGCCCTCAGCAGTGAAAGCACGGAGTCCTAACCACTGGACCGCCAGGGAATTCCCAAGATTTGCATTTTTAACAAGCTCCCAGGTGAAGCTGCTGGTTTGGGGACCACACGTTGAGAACCACTGCTTTGGAGACTCACAGAATCTCTGCAGGTCAATCGCCAGCTCCAGGAAGCCTTCTTATACCTCCTTTTCCTGATTCACTGTAGTTAGGGATGACGCTACTCGTAAGAGCACTTGAAATACTTGAAAGGGGCCAAACGCAAGCATCTGTGTGCGTCCACTGATCACCAGTTCAATCCTCACTTTCTAAAGGACAGGAACGCAGTCTATTTCTTTCAGTGTCCCCTTCCCCAACTCCAGTGCCCAGTGCCAGCAACACTATGAAGCTGCCTGTGCGTCGGCCCCTCTCCTCCCCTCCCCCACCAGCTCTAGACCATTTTGCAGAAGCAGGATCAGTGGAGCTGACTGGCTGGGCCCCCTCATTGTTCAGACAAGTAGCCTGGGGCCTGTGGACGCTGGCCAGAAGACACAGGATTAGCAGCCTGTCTGGGACCCCAGCCCAGCGCCCCTGCTTCAGGACACTTCTCAGCTCGCTGTTTGTGCATCTTGCTCTAAGCTGTGCGCGGTGTAAACTAACAAAGGCTCTTTTATCTTATTTCATTTTTTGCCTTTGAATTGTATTTCATTTAATAGGGAGAACTTGAAAGCAAGAGGGAAAATCTTAACTATCCCAAGGATGAGTCTTAAATAGTGGAATTCTAGGCCCCGTGACAGGCTGGTAGGGAGAAACTTTGCATCAGTAGTGCCCACCCAACATCCGTCAGTCACTAGAGAGACTACAGTCTAGTGAAAGCAGCCTGGGCCCTGGGGCTCTCGCGGGCTGGGCTGTCCAAGCCCCACAATTACAGCAGGGAAACTGGCTCGGTGTTATGCAGCAGCAGCACATCAGCTGGTCAAATAATTTCAAATGACGTGGGAAAGATGACATCTATTGCTAAGTGAAAAAAACAAACTAGGACACAAAACTATATTAAGCATTTTTGAAAAAGTACATGTGCTCAAAGAAAAAAATAGGAAGGAAAAGCACATGATCACAATGTGCATCTAGGCACTAAAAATATGGGTGATTTTATTCCCTTTTTAAAAATACATTTTGTATTTTCCAATTTTTTACATGAATTCCATTATTATTATTTTAGAAATGACAATATATTTTGATTTTTCAGAAAAACAAGTACATTCTTATTAAAACATAGTTAGTGATAGAGTCAATATTTTTCCACCACATTATCAACCTAATAAAAAAGGTTCTGACATTATCTAAATGTGACAAGCTGACAAAAAACAACTTTTGGTAAATAATAGCAGATTTCATTATACTGTTTTCAGCGTATTGACTGTAGTAGGAAATGAAAGCTTAGTATCTTTCATTATCCCTTAAGCTTCAATTTAGTCAGATTATAAAACACTATGCTAAGGTTAGCAAGTAAAAATGATAATCAAATTATTTGTTACCATCAAATGACTTTGGGTAGCAGTGTCTTAGGGGAGCAAAAGTAAAGCCTTGTTTAAAGTACCAGACACTCCCTGCGCTAGCAGTACAGCCTGCATTACCACCGTGTCAGACGCCCCTTCCCTGAGTGGTTCCGGATTAATGAACGGCCCTCGCACCTGCTAAGAAAAGCCGAAATAGGAAGTCGCTGTGCTCTCCTGAGCTACTCAGTGGCCTAACGCGGCTGCCACTCGGATTTCGCCACAATTTCCCGCTCTCCTACTGCAAGTCGAGATGGTAGGCAGCATCAAATAAAATTCTGTTATTTTTGAAAAGAGAAAGGTGGTGGTCACGGATGGCCCCGGGAGGCGAGCCCTTCAGCCATCAGCAGAGGAGGGGGCTGCTGCCCTGTGCTGCCCTCCTGTGAGCCCAGGAGGGGCACGTCCTGTCACCTGGCTCTGCAGCCTTGGCGCTCCTCTGAGCCTGTGCACATTACTTCCGGAGAGGGGCTGCCCCAGTGTGCCCCCCGCCCCACGTGTCTTTCTTGTTCTTATCCAGGCCCACAGGCTCAGCTAAGGGCCTCTGGATTGCAGAGCACAATCACCTGGGAACTTAAAACCAACACGAGCCCCCAGGCCCCTCCCCAGGACAAGGAGACCCTGCACCTCTGCTATCACTGTTTTTAGAAAGCTCCCAGGTTGAGAGTCCAGCCAGGGTCGAGACCCCTGAGCTCCCCTGTCCACGAGTCCCTCCTGAGTCTCTCCGCTGGGGCCACCCCTCCGGGCCTGTCCCCGTCACAGCACCACAGGGGCCCAAGGCCAGTCTGGCACTTGGCTTTCCCCAGGTGCAACCCCCCTCCTGTGATCCCAGCTCAGCGAGCCTGCCCACTTTAACCAGAGAACACCGAGAAAACGATCAAGCGCCAGTGCTCTGCACCAGGGGAGGGGGAATCTCAGGCCAGCCTGAGCCAGATCGGGGAAGGAGCTCTGCTCGCCACACCGCAGCTGCCACCGTGGACCAGGCGAAGGCAAGCTCTCGCCACCTGCCTCACTGCCCTCCCATCCACCGGTCTCTAGGGGCGGAGCTCCCAGACCCTCCTGCCACTGCCCAGCCCCCGGAAGGTCTGGTTTATCCCTCCGCACACCCAGAGGCAGCAATGCTGGCCTTGCCCTGGCCCTCTGCCCTGCAAGCCGGTCCTGTTTTGGTCTCTCCCGCTGGAGCCCAGCTCAGGGGGACGGCCACTTACCAGGACGGAGACGATCACAGGCCCTCGAATGACCCACCAGATGGACGCGTTGGCATTGATGTCCCAGCACCTAGGCAGGGAGAGCCAGGCATCACAAGGAGTGGGGAGCTGGCTGACCAGAAGAGACTAGTTCTCTGACGTCCCCTTTGCGGGAAGGACCCACACTGTGGTCCTGACCCCGGAGGCTGTGTGCTCAGCACCCTGAGAACTGACCATCCTCTGCGGCCCAGGAGCACTGCCGGGGCCAAGGGAGCATCTGGGAGCAGAAGCGTGGGGACCTGAGATGGAAGATTCTGGGCCCCAAAGCCAGCACGCTGTCAGATGCATCGGGGAGCATGGTGGCCGGGCAGCTGACCTCAGGGAGTGAAGTGTCCAGGTGACTGACGTGTGACCTCGGCCCCGGGGACACCAGGCACAGGGGCACTTGGCAACTGGAGAGCCTGTGCTTGGTCTAAGGCGGCCACAACTCTGTCCAGCTCATTTTTGCCACGAGGGCACACAGGAAATGTTGACAGAACTTTCCATTTGTTCTAAAGAAGCTGAAAATCCAGACTTTTTTTTAAGGGAATTTATCCAATCAAAAGGATTATTTGGGGGGCTTCCCTGGTGGCACAATGGTTAAGAATCCGCCTGCCAATGCAGGGGACACGGGTTCGAGCCCTGGTCCAGGAAGACCCCACATGCCGTGGAGCAATGAAGCCCGTGCACCACAACTACTGAGCCTGCGCTCTAGAGCCCACGAGCCACAACTACTGAGCCCACGTGCCACAACTACTGAGCCTGCGAGCCTAGAGCCCGTGCTCTGCAACAAGAGAAGCCACCGCAATGAGAAGCCCACGCACCGCAACGAAGAGTAGCCCGTGCTCACCGCAACTAGAGAAAGCCTGCACGCAGCAACGAAGACCCAACGCAGCCAAAAATAAATAATAAAATAGATACAACATTAAAGAGATAAAAAAATGTTTAAAAAAAAAGAAGGATTATTTTGGACTGAATTGGACTGCAAGACGCATGCATGCCTCGTCTGCCCTCGTCCACTCTCCGGCCTGGCTGTGTCATTACACTGATGACACACGGCCTCCCTCCCCCTCGGCCCGGCTGCCGCACCTCCTCTCGGGCGTCTTCCATGCTTTCCTTCCACGAGCCCGCTCCCAGGAACCCCCGGGCTTACCCTGTCCCTGAGCCCAAGTCTTTGGAGAACGAGACTAGAGCTCTTGGTGCCCGTCAGGGCTATAAGGCTGCTCTCCTGCTCTCCTGGGCCTGCGGGACTCACACACTCGTGTCGGAGGAGGGAGCTGCCAGGAGAGGAAGAGCTGGGCTGGCCCTTAGAGCAGCTGCCAGTGTTTCACAGCTCTCGTCGGGCACCTGACCCAACCACAGAGCGGCTGGGCTGGCCAACCCCAGGAGGGCTGGGCATTCGGCAGCCTGCGCCGCAGAGAGCTCGCCTGTGGCCCAGGCCTGAGACACAGGCCTCTCCTAGGTAACAGCTCCAAAGAAGGAGCCATCCTGCTGGAAGCGCTGGACAAGATAAAATATACCCTCGTTACCTCCCTCCGTCCACCAGCTTACCCGACATCTTCCAGAAAGTGTCTGGTGACAGCCCACAAAGCAACAAAAATGGCTGGGGAACCTGAGGGTTAAAAATAAAGGGGGGGGGCAGAAAGGAGAGGACTCAATTTTCAGCACCCTTATGAGAGACAGGACAATCAGTGATTCCAGGCCAGGGAGCAAGCAGGTGCCAAGGTCTGGTTGCCATGGAAACCCCCTTGCCATCCTGTGTAAATCTGCAGCCTCCCGCTTCAAGGGTGCCAAGGAATCCCTGGGAACGGAGGCAGGATCAGACAGATCCTGAAGGCCACTGGGGGGGCAGGGGGCTCCTGGGAGCTTGGGCCAGATTCCAGAGGACCTCTGCGGGGGAGAAGGGAGGGGACCAGGGCCCCTGGGCAGGCCCATGGAGCTTGTGCAGGCCACTGGTGGAGCCCTTTTCTCAAACTGGGATATTTCGGGGGGATGCAAGGCCACAGGAGAACATTTAGTTTTATTTGAATATTGGTTTGTAAAAAGCTTGGCCATTCAACTGGTAATGTAAGCTATCAATGTTATGTAAACAAAAATACATTTTGGACTAGAGAATTGTAAGTACACAGGAAATTTAAAGATAAAATACAAGAACACTTCCTGACTTCTGGCTGAACATGACAAACTGAACTTATACATTTATCTCTGTTTCTCACTGAAACCCCCCCAACATGAGAGTAAAGAAATAAAAAAGCTACAAGCCCATAAGCACAAAGAATGGGCAAGGAGGGTACAGTGCACGAGAGATGTCAGCACACTTAGGAACCTGGGAGCTGGCAGAGGAGCAGTAACTGATGTCCCAGAGCAGACGAAGCTGAAACACAGCGCGGCATGGGGGCTGCTGCTGGGAAGGCGCCCGGGCCCGGTGGTGAGGGCACCCGGGACGCCAGCAGGCAGGAGAGAGGGTGGGGCTGGAAGACAGGAAGCACGGAACCACCCCAGGTGACCAGCACCAGCCTCCTACAGCCAAAGAGCTCATCCCCGACAGAAGGGCACTCTCTGGAGAAACAGAGCCAGGGGGAATGGGGCTCTGGCCCAGCAGAGGGTGGGAGGGGTGCTCAGCTGGGCACGGGGACCAAGAGATGGTCTACACCTGTGCTGCCACGTGTGGCCACTGAGCCCTTGATACGTGGCTGCTCTCAGATGAGCCGTGCCGCAAGTGCAAGAGAGCAGACTTGGAAGATGTGCAAGAGTAAAAGACTGTAAAATGTGTTATTAATGATTTTTAAAATTATACATCGAAATGTTAATATTTTGGTTATATTGGGTTAAACAAAATATACTACTGAAATTAATTTTACTAATTAATGAAACTAATTAGTTTCTTTTTACTGTGTTTACTGTGGCTACTAGAAAATTTTAAGTTATATAAAATACAGCTCAGATTCTATTTTTAATGGGCATGCCTGTCATCCGCTGACTGGTAAGAGCCCACCCCCAGGCTGCTCAGTTCTCAGACTTCTAGCAGCCGGGATTGCACCCTTGCTCGAGCCCTCCAAACCCCACCCCAGGCAGGAGATGACAGGATTCTTCCCTGGAGGAACCAAACAGCCCCAGACAAAGGGCCTCTAGTACCGATGCTGAGGATCCACGAACACAGCGGCCACTTCCAGCCCCGTCTCCCTTGAGAGACATGTCCCCCCACTCCCCTCCACACCCACACAGAGGGCCTTCAGTCAACACCGAAGTGACTCACTCTTAAATATGAATAGTCAAGGTCATCAACATCTGAGGAAAGCTGATTACATAAAAGACAAGGACCAAAACAACCAGAGAAAAGGAACTCAGAGGAAACAGACCATACAGGCTGTGCGAGGAACCTGAGCAAAACAATTCCAAGGAATATCATCAGCGAGATTAGAGGGACGATTACTTCTCCAAGACACAAACAGGATGCCGAAAAGAGGGAGCATTCAGAGAATAAGGAAGAGGGCTTGGACATTCAAAATATGATGATCAAGAGTTTTAAAATTCCATAGATGGGATGGAAGATAAAGACCGGGAACTGCCCAGAAAGCAGAACGCAAAGTGTGGAATGAAAAGTAAGAGGAAAGAAACGAGAAAATTAGAAGCCAATTCCAGGATGTGCACCAACTGATTAAACGTTTCAGAAAGAGAGGATTAAAAACCAGAGGGAAGGAAGTGATCAAAGGGGCCGTGTAAGAACACTGTCCAAGAGATGAAGGATGTGAGTTTCCAGATGAAAGGACCACCACATACCAGCAAAAGGATGAAAACAGACTTGCATGGGGGCAATCCCTATGATATTTCAAAACACAGGAGACAGAGAGAAGATTCTACAGATTCTACAGCTTATACAGAGGTGAGTAAAAAGGCTCAGGAAACAGAATGACATGGCATGTCGCATAACACCAGATGCCAAAACAGAAGGCCTTCAAAATTCTGGGGAAAAATAACTGTCAACCTAATTTCTATGCCCAGCAAAACTACAAATAGGGCATGAAAGTTGAACAAAGATATGTTTAGATATGCAATGCAAAAAAATGTAGCTTCCAGACATCCCTGGTGGTGCAGTGGTTGAGAATCTGCCTGCCAATGCAGGAGACATGGGTTCGAGCCCTGGTCTGGGAAGATCCCACATGCCGTGGAGCAACTAAGCCCGTGCGCCACAACTACTGAGCCTGCGCTCTAGAGCCTGTGAGCCACAACTACTGAGCCCATGCGCCACAACTACTGAAGCCCGCAAGCCTAGAGCCTGTGCTCCGCAACAAGAGAAGCCACCGCAAATGAGAAGCCCGCGCACCACAACGAAGAGTAGCCCCCGCTCACTGCAACTAGAGAAAAGCCCGCGTGCAGCAACGAAGACCAAACACAGCCAAAAAAAAAAAAAAAATGTAGCTTCCATGCACTCTTTGTTAAGACAGACACTGGAGGATGTGCTCCAACACGACTGGACAGTAAACCAAAGACAGGCAGACAAGAAGTCAAGGAATAGGATTCATGGAGGAAAACGAAGGAAATCTCAGCCTGAAGGTTAAGGGAGCTGAGCAAGTCTAGAGAATGACCAGCCCAAATAGAGCAGGAGGGCAGAAGGCTCTTCTAGAAAGAACATGGGTGGGTGTATCACGTTAAACAGCACCCCCCCCCCAAAGGTTCATATCCCTAGAACCTTAGGATGTGACCTTTTCTGGAAATAGGGTTTTTGCAGGTGTTATTAGTTAAGATGAAGTCATACTTATAAGGACCTTAATCCAATATAACTGGCATCGTTTTAAGAAGGCCGTGAGATACACACACAGAGAGGAGACATAGAGGGAATAAGACCATGTAAAGATGGAGGAAGAAATTGGAGTGAGGCTCCTACAAGGCAAAGAAGGCCAAAGACTGCCACCAACCACCAGGAACAAGGGGAGAGGCATACAGCATATTGTCCCTCAGAGCCCTCAGAAGGAATCAGCCCTGCCAAGACCAGACTTTGAACTTCTGGCCTCCAGAACTGGGAGACAATAAATTTCTGTTGTTTTAAGACAAGTGGCAACTTGTTACAGCATCCCTAGGACACTAATACAGCAGGAATAAACCAAACAAATAGGAACTAATAGACTTCACGTTGTTGCATTTGATGATGGGGAACCAGCACTGGAGGGTTTTCCAGTTCTGTTGAGAATTTGGGAGAATTAATGACAGCAACACAAAATGAGTCAATAAAAAATGACTCCATAAGTTTGGGATTAACACACACACACTACTATATATAAAATAGATAACCAAAAAGGACCTACTGTATAGCACAGGGAACTCTACTCAATATTATGTAATAACCTATATGGGAAAATAATCTGAAAAAGAGTGGATATATGTATAACTGATCCACTCTGCTGTACACCTGAAACTAACATAACATTGTAAATCAACTATACTCCAAAATAAAATAAAAATTAAATTAAAAAATGACTCCATAAAATATAAAAACTTAAATACTGGAAGTAAAATCAATGTACACCAGTTGGCTCGGTAGTAAACAATATCTACATAGACATGATGATATATACATTGAATATTGTGATTTAGCCCCAAACTGTGAAAGACTCTAACGGGAGGATGGAGGTGGCATATGAAAAATTTTATACCCTTCCCTTTAATCACAAGGAGTCAACAAATAACACCTCAGGACTTCCCTGGCGGTACAGTGGTTAAGAATCCACCTTCCAACGCAGGGGACACGGGTTGGATCCCTAGTCTGGGAACTAAGATCCCACATGCAGAGGGACAACTAAGCCCGTGCGCTCTAGAGCCCGCACGCCGCAACAAAAAGATTCCGCGTGCTGCAGCGAAGATCCTGCGTGCCACAACTAAGACACGACGCAGCCAAATAAACAAATAAATATTTTTTTAAAAGCGGGCCAAGGATGTGAATAGACAGTAAAAAAAAAAACAGTGCCTCAGATGGACAAATCAAGACACAGTAGAATACTGTTTAGAAACATGAGAGCAGATACCAAGGGGAGCAGCTAAAGAGCTGGAGGGTGTTACATCTGGTGGCAGAAGTGGGAGCCTCTTCAGGAGCTGCTTGCTTTTGTTTGTTTTTTCATTTTAGACTTGTAGTTCTATTTAATTCTTTAAACCAAGTACACGTGTGGCTTTGATAAAAAAAAATTCTCTGCCTCAACTGCGGGTACTTTGGGCAAACATGGATTCTGAGGGCCACCTGTTTATGATTATTTGTCTTACATCTTTAACAGTGAGTCGGTGGAAAAGTTTGAAAAGCGGATAATGGCTTAAGTCGTGGTTCTCACTGTGGTCCCTGCAACAGCAGTATCGGCATCACCTGGGACCTGGTTAGAAATGCAGAGTCTCAGGCTCCACCGCTGGCCCACTGGACCGAGGCTGTGGGGCGGGGCCCAGGCAACCAGGTTGACGTGCCCTCTGCGTGGTTCCAACGCAGCTCCAGCTGGAGCACCACCAGTCTGAGATCCCTCAGTGAATGGGAGTTTGACGCAGCTCCTATAAAAGCCAGAGGTATCACCCTTTCCTGGGCACAGACTGACACCCCAGCCACCTTGAAAAAGTAAAAGCTTTGGATAAGCAATAAAAACTTCAAAAGCTTGTGCCTTCTGACTCAGGGGTCCCAATTCCAGGATTCTCTATTACACATGGAATAAGCTTTGCCCACAGAAGTATTCCTCACTGTGTTATTTATCACAGTGAAAAATGAGAAACAACCTAAACATCCAAAAAATAGGTATTTGGTTACATACATCCACACAGTGGTTAAAAATGTTTACTGAAGATTTGAGAGAATACAGAGCATGCTTCTGTGTTCATGGAAAGAGGCAAGATCCAAAATTCTACATACAGGACGACTGCAACCATGTGGGAAAAACTGGGAGTATAAAAGAAGTCTGGAAGGAAACCCCAGAAAATGTTCAACAGATGGGACTACGGTAATTTCTTTTCCTACTTTAAAAAAAATTTTTTTTTTTTGCAAAGTTTTATGGTGGCCACATACTCATTCCAGCAACCTATCTCTGGGGAGGGGGGTGAGTACAAACTGAGGCAGGGGCCGCTGCTTTTGCAAGACAAGAGCCTCTCGCAGACAGCTTTAGACCTTCCTGAGTCCCTTCATGTCCCCTGGGGGTTGTGCAGGCAGAGAGGCACAGAGAGAAGGAACCCCTGCTGTTTAATGTGCTGCTCTATCCCCAGGGCCTGGCATATAGTAGATGCTCAATAAATATTTGAGGAAGAGGGACTTCCCTGGTAGCCCAGTGGCTAAGGCTCTGCACTCCCAATGCAGGGGGCCCGGGTTCCATCCCTGGTCAGGGAACTAAATCCCACATGCTGCAACTAAAAGATCCCACTTGCTGCAACTAAAGATCCTGTGTGCCGCAACTAAGACCCAGTGCAGCCAGCTAAATAAACAAATATTAAAAAAATATATTTGAGTAAGAAAAGAAGGCTCTCATTATCTCATTTAAACCTCCTAAAAACCCATGATGGAGATATTATCACAATGCACTTTTGTCTCCTTGCTAGACTACAAACCCCTGGAGCGATGGAACCATTTTTGTTTTTGCTTTTGTAATCTCCGTAAGCCCTTCTGAGCACAAAGAAGTGCTCAAAGAAAGTTCAGCAAATTATGATCCTGACATTATAGATGACAAAACTGTCCATGTTCATACAGGGAAATCCTGGCAGATCTGGGAGTCAAGGCCCAGTGAGTTGGCTAGACAGTGGGGGCATCTGGGGCAGAGTCAGCAGTATAAGGCAAGCCCCTTGTCCCAGGCTCCCTGGAACTACTGGCCTATGTGGAAATCCAGATCTGCAGAGCCCCACATCTCCTGCTGACTGAGGGTCATGTGCTAATCAGGCTGCCAGAGTTCAGAAGCAGGAGGGCTCAGTGAACTCCGCTGGTTCAGGCAACTTCCCTGATGGTCTGATGAGGAGACAGAGCCCTTGCACATAAGGATTTAGACAAGCAGAAAAGACAGTGGAGGGCATTCCTGGCAGGAGCACTTCTTAATTAAAGGCACCAAGAGGAAAGTAAATGAAGCTAATGGCTACTACACATGACTACCCCTGTAAGCCTGTGAGTCACTCACAGAAACCTGACTCTGTCTAGAACCCAGTGGGTAACTTACATATGTTTATCAAATGAACAATTGATGGATGGAGGGAGGGAGGGAAGCAGGAAGGGATAGAGGGATGGATGGAGGGATGGATGGAGGGGTGGTGGGATGGATAGGTGGATGGATTGATGGAGGGATGGATGGATGGATGGATGGATAGAGGGATGGATGGAGGGATGGATAGGTGGATGGACTGACGGAGGGATGGACGGATGGATGGAAGGATGGATAGATGGATGTTTGTTTATGGCAGAATAAGAGTTAAAGGGCTTTGCAAATAGACAGGCCTTGGTTTGAATTCTGGTTCTACCCTTGTCTACAGTGTGAGCTGAGCATGTTATGTCATGTCTCTGAGCCAAGGTTCCTCTAAGAGGCCTCTGGAGGTTGTTGTGATGATTAAATAATGCATGCAAAGTGTTGAGCTCAAAGCCTGGCATACGGTAGGTGCTCAAGAAATCAGAATTATTATCATCTTCATGGACCAGAAAGGAAAGGGGGAAGAGAAGCAGTGGGGCCTGCAGTTAGCTGCCTTACTACCATTTCCCCTCCTTCCTGGAAACTGAATCCTGAATTTCCTTTGGGAAGCTATGTGGTTTGAATAGCTTAAGCCAATCAGTGTATTCCATTCTCTCAGGCCCCTGTGATTGGTTCAAGGATGTGTATAACACTTCAGCTGGTCCAATCAGAGTGAATCTCAGAGTATTTGCTGGGAGTGCTTGGACACGGCCTCTCTCTTTCATCAGATTTAACAGTGAAGCCAGGAAGAAGCCCAGAGCTGCTGGCAGTTACACTGGGAGCACCTAATGATAACACTGACGTTACAGGCGGCAAAGCAGAAAAACAAAAAGAAACGCTGAGCTGCTGGCTTCAGCCTCACCTGAAGCTGATAATCCCTGGACTCGTCAGTTATACGAACCAATTAATTCCTTTGATGTGTAAAGCCTATCGAAGGCAGGTTTTCTGATACCTACAGTCAAAAGCACCCTAACTGATACAAAAGGAAGCAGGAATGAGGACGTATGGATGCGACGTCTGGGGAAGACGAGGCAACAGTGTTGGGGGTATCAAACTGTAAAAGGCTTTGGATGCCAGAAATTGGGGCTAGGTTTTAGCTGTTTTTTCCCATGTGACAGACAAACTGAGGCCAGAGAGTTAACCATCAAGCAACTTGTCTAAGATCACACAAGTTCACGAACTTAACTAAGTATAGAGCTGATACTGGAACCCACACCCTTCTCCTTCTGCCTCAGTGCCCGTTCCCACATAGCATGCAGCCACCGTACCCCTGGAGAAACATACCCCATCCGAGGGCAATAAATCCCTGGAGCCATTTCCTTTCTGAGAAGAAGGAGATGACGAGGAGTGTGTGAAGGTAGAGGCCTTCCACCAGCAGCCAGGAGTAGTTGGCCATGATGCAGTACTGGAAGAAGACCATGACCAGCTTACAGCCCACCTGCAAGGAGAGGCAGCTGAGTCCCAGGCTGGAGACCCTGGGCTTCCCTCCGGGAGAGGTGGGGTGCGGTAGGGGTCAGCAGCCAGGCCAAGGAGCGAGCCTCTGGGGCTCACGGCCATCCCCTCTGGCCTTCCGCTATGAGAAGACCAGGCTCATAGAGTTCTCTAGAGTGGAAATCCACAGGCCAGCAGGCTTGGTCAAGATGGCCAAAGGGCTGTTGCAGCAGCAGGAACGGCATTCAAATTCTGGAACCGGCTGCCAAGTGTCAAACGGTCAGACATCGCCCAATTCCCAGTAGCAAATGAGGGCATTTTTCAGATAAGGAAACTGAGGCCTAGAGAGGGAAAGGGATTTCTGAGCAAAAGGTTAATAAAATCCTTTCCAGGTTTAGTTTTCCTGGAAATAGATGAAGAAGGGACAAGCCAACACTGATGAGAGTACACGACCCTGCCTGGTGCACTGCGTCTGGACTGCAGGCCTCTGAATACCCCAGGGGGGTGCCAGGGCTGGCCCTGCCTGATGCTGTGACTCTTGTGGCAGGCCTGTGCCTCGCCGGGATCCCTGGAAGCTACGCCTGTGGGATTGTCGGGCCGAGGCTTCTACGCCAGCACGGCTCCCATTCCCGCACCGTGAGGGCCTCCTCTCCTTTCACCGCGCTGTTCCCTGAGGAGAGGACAGCTCCTGGGATGGCCCGAGGGCTGCTGCCCAGAGCGCAGGTCACGTCCATGTCCACGGGGGGGGGGGGGGAGCGCCCAGGGCCGCCTGTGGCCTCCCAGACACTCCGACTCCAGGCATGGCCTGTGGCTGGCTCGTTAGTCTGCAGGTTAGTAGACCCTGGAAAGGTTCCCTGCTGGGCACTGCTGGACTTCTCCACTGGTCAGTGATGGGGTGGGGCCTGAATCTGTCTTCTGACTCCCAGGAAATCTCCCTGAGACACAGGGGCCCTGCTTGAGGGACCTCTCAGTCTTGAGTCAGAAAACACACACATACACACACGCACACGGAAAACTATAAGCAAGGCAAACCTGACAGATCTGTGAGCAATTACAGATGTGAGTGGTGGGAAGTGGCGGGCAGGCTGACTAAACCAATCTCGATTTCCAATCCCCTTCTCCCTTGCTGGCTTCTGCTGTGGAGACTATGATAGTAAAATACTCAATCTCCCAGCTTCCTTTGCAATTAGATGTTGTCACATGACACAGTTCTAGCCCGTGAGACGTGGACATAGTCTTGGGAAGAGGCAAAGCCTCCCAAAGAGAAAAAAAGTTTAACCTTGACTTTCCTGCTTTTTGCCTGGAACATGGGGTGAGGCCTGAGGTTGCAGCAGCCACGTTGCTAACATGCAGTGTAAAGCGTGGGATCAGGAATGGCGGAGCAGAAGGGGAAAAGGACCGTGTCCGTCACGGCGTGGAGCCACTGAGCCACCTCTGGGTCACCCGTCTGTGGACCGCTTCTGTGGGGACAACCCCCACTTGTTTAAGGCACTGACGTACAGTTTTCTGCTACGTACAGTGAAAGGGATCCTCAACTGGTACACAGTGATGCTGCAATGAACGAAGACTCATCTGAGCTTTCAGAAGGAGGACGAGGGTTGTTAGATTTAACAAAACGATTGTTCTACTGCACTTCTGGGTGTGCAGACACACAAGCATATGCTCACCTTTTTCTTTCTACAACCCCAACCCTCTAGCTTTAACCATCTGTCTACATTTGGGACTTGGCAGGAGCAGGGAAAGGAGGGGATTGCTATGCGTCTAATTCCCAGAATGGCTAATCCACTCCGGGACACTGGGAGTTGAACAGCAGCCCCATGGGCTTCTCGACAAACTGCTTTCATATGGGTCCCAGACTGTGCATGTGGGGACATGAGACTCCCTGAACCTCCCCAGCGCTGGCCCCTTTACTCTAGGCATTAAGTGCAGCCTCAGCAGGGACTGCGGGGGCAGCAGGGGAGCAGGCAGGCCTGGCCACACTGTGGGCCACGCAGGCGTGTTACCCTGTGGGCATCGCAATGCGCGACGTCGTCGTCGGAGAAGAGCACGGCATCCTTGATGAAGTTGGACAGGGCACGCAGGATGAAGGACACAAAGAGATGCATGTGGATGTAGTTGCGGGTGCAGTGGAGCTTCCTGGAGGGAGAGGGTGCAGGGCCGGAGGGGTCAGAGCCGGAGGGGCCCAGGGCTCAGCCGCCCACCCTCCCCCCACCCCACGCACCACGGAAACCCAGGCCCTGGACGTGACAACTCTCTAAATCTCCCTGTTTGCAGAACCTGAATGAACCCAGGCCCCCAGGTGCCCAGCCTACTCTGTCTCGTGCTGCAATTAAAAAAAAAAAAAAAAGCTGGGGTTATAAGGGCGAGATCCTATTCTGCCCCGACCACCACCTCCAGCTCCCAGAATTGTCAGAAGGGGGTGGGGAAGGGGGCAAGTGGCACAGAAAGAACACAGGCTGTGGGGAGAAATCAGACCCGGGCTCTGCCACTTTTCAGCTACTCGACCTAGAGCAAGCCCTTCACCACCAAAGCCTAGGTTTCCCCCTTGCTGTAGGGACAGAAGTCTGTTAACTGCTCCCCTCCTTTCGCTTCAGGAACCAGGCTTTCTTATGGGGAGTGCATCCCAGCTCTGGTTGGGGAATATGCTACCTCTACCCGCATGACAGACCTGACCAATCAGAGCTCCATACCTGGCTGCAGTGATTGGCTCAGGGATGGGCATGTGACCCAAGCCAGCCAATGAGAATTCCCCCAGGACTTTCATTGCAACTAACGGAGAAGGGGGTCTCTTGGCCCTGGTGTCGCTGAGCTGGTAGAATGTACGTCTGCAGCTGCTGGTGGTTGTCTGTGCCAGCCCCGCGTAAAGCCTGCCTGAGGCCAATGCAAGGTGAAGAAATGGCAGGAGACAGACCCAGTTCTGCTGATACCTTTAAGCACCTAGATCCAGGCACACCTAAAGCCAGATGCCCCTGAACTTGTCAGTATGTGCATCAGGTCACCTTTGTTTTTCTTAAGGTGTTTTAAGGTGGATTTCTGTTTCTTGCAACCAAGAGTCTGGCTAATATACCTGTAAAATGGGGATGATACCTATCTCACAGCATTGTGTGAAAATTAGAAATGATACATGTAAAGCAACTGGTGCAGTAAGTTCTAGTGATGTTCAGTAAATGTCAAATGAATAAAGGAATGAACGAGGTCACAGAAACTTCAAAGTTTTGCCACAGGTAAGCTTTAGATCAACAGGGGACAAAGTGACCCACCCAGACCTTCCTCTCTCTGGTCAGAGCAATTAAAAGAGACCCGAAGTCTGTGCCGGGGAAGGCTGGGAGGACGGAGAGCTGGCAGCGGGCTCTTACCGAAAGGCACAGAGGACGCTGAGGGCAACCAGCAGCATCACCAGGGAGGAGCTGTAGCCCACGGTGTACATGACCTTCAGCTTCAGGAGGTACTCGTACTGCAGAGAGAGAGGACTGTGTCAGCCCCGCCCGCCCACCTGGCAGCACCTGCCCTTTTCTGCCACAGAGTGTACCTGCTCCAGGCTGCCGAAACCCCTTCAACTCTGACCGCTATCCTGTTCACACCCCAAGGACACACATTCATAGACTCATGACATTTTGGCTTGGGAAAAGACCTTGGGGATCATCTGATACCAGTTCAAACTTCTATCCCATACACAGGGCCCCTGACCATCACCCTGAATTCAAGCCTTTGCTTGAATACCTCCAGGGATGAGGAGCTCACTGCTTTTTGAAGAAGTCACTGGGTATACAACAGTGCAAAGTATTAGATAATTTTTTCTCAAGTGAATCTAAAATCTATTACCTTTAAATTGTACCTATTGGTCCCTTTTCTTCTTCTGGAGTCACTGAAAATAAATTGAATTTGTCTTGCACCTAGAGCCCACTATTATTTTAAAAATAAAATTTTCACTGTAGAATAGCTTTAGACTTATAGAAGAGTGACAAAGATTCTACAGAGAGGCCTGTCTTTTCTGAATACAATTCTTCTGCCCATCTGCCCCCCACTTATCGTCTGGGCATTAAATATTCCCTGTGTCTTTAATCTCTTTCCATAACCCTTCACCATGTTTCTCAACTAATATGCTCCAGTTTGTGAATGTCCTTCTTAAACAAGACACCCAGAACCAGAGAGCTGAAAAGCTCCAGATGCATTCTCTGACCAGGAAGAAACAGAGTGGGACCATCACTTCCCCTGATCTATACACTGCACCTTATTAATGCAGCCGAGCAGTCATTTACTTGTTCAGCAGCCAGGTCACACTATTGGCTCATCTTTGATTCAAGAAGATCTCAATGGAATGGAATAATGTGACATATAGAAATAAATGTGAAGACCTGTATTTTTAAGGTTCAAAAAAAAAACAAATTGTACAACAGTCTTAAAAAGAATCAAGGAAATAAAAAGTAAAGCAATAATGCCATACCATTTTTTTTTTACCAACCAAATTAACAAATATTTAAAAGTACTAATATTCTATGTAGGTGAGGGTATAGTAGGAGTGAAAATTGGTTCAGTCTCTCTGGAAAGTAGCATGTATCAAGAACCTCTGAAACATGCATTCCTTCTGACCGCCCCTCTACCTCTAGGAATTAATTCTGAGAATTATCAGAAATATAAAAGCATATTTATATATAAAGATGTTCATCAAAGAACCATTTTTGATGAAAAACACACAAATGTCCAACAACAGAAGAATAGTTAACTAAATTCTTTTAAATCCAAAGGTTAGACTGCATTAAAAAATGGTGCTTACCAAGAGTTTTAAAAGATGTCAGGACATAATGTAATGTTAACTGAAAAGGCAGAATACAAATTTTACACGTACAGTGTGATTTCTGCTTTATGTAAAAAAAGTGTTAAGTTGAATTGTATGAAACTGCCCTTTTCTGTACATCGAAAAAGACCGCATATTGGCCATCTCATGTGGTTCAATCTCATACACACACAGAAACAAGACTGTAAGGAGGTGTGTTAGACATTATTAGTGGTTAACTTTGGAGTATAAACTTGTGGATAGAGTCGTTATTTTCATTTGTATTTTTTTCTGTACTTTTCATTTTTCTTCAGTGGGTAAGTACTATCTTATAACCAGAAGAAAAGGGTAATAAAAAACAAAGAACCACAGGCACAAGAATACTACTGGGGAAACCTGACAGCTGTTCATATGAAAATGACCTTGAGGTTTGAGTGGCCCAAGCTCCATGGCATTAAAGAAGTGTATGCAGGGCTTCCCTGGTGGCACAGTGGTTGGGAATCTGCCTGCCAATGCAGGGGACACGGGTTCGAGCCCTGGTCTGGGAAGATCCCACATGCCACGGAGCAACTAGGCCCGTGAGCCACAACTACTGAGCCTGCGCGTCTGGAGCCTGTGCTCCTCAACAAGAGAGGCCACGATAGTGAGAGGCCTGCGCACTGCGATGAAGAGTGGCCCCCGCTTGCCGCAACTAGAGAAAGCCCTCGCTCAGAAACGAAGACCCAACACAGCCATAAATAAATAAATAAATAAAATTAAAAAAAAAAAAAAAAAAAAAAGAAGTGTATGCAGAGAGAACATGCACAGGCTTCAGAGCCAAGAGACAAGGGTTCCCAACCCAGGACTGCTACTACTCACCAGCTGTGTGACCCTGGGCAAATTACTTAACTTCTCTGAGCCTCAGATTCCTCATCTGCAACATGGGGATAATATCTACCGTGCAGGCTTTTTGGAAGAACAAATAGGGTATCAGGTAGAGTACCTAGACAATGCCTGGCACTTGGAAGACACGCAGCACATGTTGATTCTTCCCCATCTCCACCCTCTACCCCCCCAACCACCGTTCAGTCTGAGGCAGCAGTCTGACAGTGCCGGTGTGAGGTATGGGTATGGGGTAGCTGCCAGGACAATCAGGTCTCTTCTCAGTTACATTAATGCAGTGCTGTGCAGCAGGCCACGCTGGAACGTCTGGAGTGTTTGGTCCAGGTCTGGGTATGTTACTTTAAGAGGAGCATTAGTAGAGTGGAGCACCTCGGGGGGAAGGTGACTGTCACCTGAACTGGCTACACTGCACCCTACAGGAAACAGACAAGCTTAGGGAAGCCGAGTACTAAACGCCTGAGACCTCACTGTGAGCCCCAGGGGTAGGGGAGTAACCACAAAGCCCACTGGACTCAGATGGACCGAGTTTCCTGGCAGCAGAGGGAACCTTTGACGGCCGGCCGCCATGTGACCCTGCGCTTCGGCACTGAGGCGACTGCGACCCCGGAAGCCGGAAGCCGCCTCTCGGCAACGAGCAGGGAGACACAGCGGCAGAGGTTGCATTGGTGAATGGTTCCTAGGCTTGGGGACGCCAAAGAGCAGTGAAACGTCAAAAGGCCGGAGGAGCAACGTGTCAGCCTAGGATCTCGTCACGTGAGGGACGTGTCCCACAGCTGAGGGCGTCGGCCTCACCCCGGGGACGCCTGGGTCTACAGCCCCGGGTCAGGAGCACATCGGGTAGCCTGTGGCAGCGTGAGGAGGCATGGGGTGACAAGCGTGCAGGGTCCGGACTGAGCATCCCGTGCTGTCCTGTGGCTGGGTTATTGTCTGCCGGGTCACCCTCAGGACGCCCTGGCCAGCTCGCCTTTGTCTGTAAGATCTGACCCCAAAAGAGCCCTGTTCCCAGGAAGCCAGATGTGACCTCTGCCCCAGGCCTCAACCTCTGCAGCTGTGCACCCCCTACCCCCCAGAGGGCTGCTGCCTGTCCTGGATCAAGCTGCCCATCTCTCTGCTGTGTGTCTCGACTGGGCCCCCTCCTCCTCTATCCTCTGCATCAGGAGACAGCAGACGTTTTCCATAAAGGGACAGACAGGAAACATTTTAGGCTTTGGGTACTATTCGGTCTCTTTTGCAACTATTCAACTCTGCCCTTACAGTGCAAATGGGTGTGGCTCTGTGTCAATAAATCTTTACTTGCAAAAGCAAATGGTGGGCTGGATTTGGCCCAAGGGCCCTAGTTTGCTAACCTCTGCTCTCGGTAAGCAAACTCCATTTTTTTTACCCAAGTGGCAGCTTTGCCTGGTCTTTCTGATAATCTGTCCACTGTTGGCAATTGGTGTGGGCCAAGTCAGGAAGTTGCAAAAAGACAACCAACAAATACATACTTTCACCATCATTTGATTAAAAGAGAAAAAGACATTTCAACACTAAGAAAGGATGATTTAATTCTCAGAATAAAAGAAAAAGTTTGTGGGAATTCCCTGGCAGTCCAGTGGTTAGGACTCCACGCTTTCACTGCCAAGGGCCTGGGTTCAATCCCTGGTCAGGGATCTAAGATCCCACAAGCCTTGGATTTCCCTGGTGGCGCAGTGGTTAAGAACCCGCCTGCCAATGCAGGGGACATGGGTTCGAGCCCTGGTCCGGGAAGATCCCACATGCCGTGGAGCAGCTAAGCCCGTGCACCACAACTACTGAGCCTGCGTTCTAGAGCCTGCGAGCCACAACTACTGAGCCCGCGTGCCACAACTACTGAAGCCAGAGCGCCTAGGGCCCGTGCTCTGCTACAAGAGAAGCCACCGCAATGAGAAGACCGCTCACTGCAATGAAGAGTAGCCCCCGCTCGCTGCAACTAGAGAAAGCCCACGTGCAGCAACAAAGACCCAACACAGCCAAAAATAAAATAAAAATTAAAAAAAAAAGACAGTCTGCGCTTGTCTGTGGACTGGTATTTAAGGACCCGTGAATCACAGTGAATCTCATGGTCTGGAAACCCTTCCACCAGTCTTAGGGATTCGATTTCATTTTTTTATGTGAGCTGAAGCCACGGTAGGTCTTCTTTTTACTATTTTAGACAACTGATTTTCTGAGTTAAGTCCAGAACTTTGCATTTATCTTTGTTTTAATTTATTTAATTAATTTATTTTTGGCCGTGTTGGGTCTTTGTTGCTGCACGCTGGTTTTCTCTGGTTGTGGTGAGCGGGGGCTACTCTTGGTTGCGGTGCGTGGGCTTCTCACTGCGGTGGCTTCTCTTGTTGCGGAGCACGGGCTCTAGGTGCACGGGCTTCAGTAGTTGTGGCACGAGGGCTCAGTAGTTGTGGCTCGCGGCCTCTAGAGCGCAGGTTCAGTAGTTGTGGCGAAGGGCTTCGCTGCTCCGCGGCATGTGGGATCCTCCCAGAGCAGGGCTCGAACCCGTGTCCCCTGCATTGGCAGGTGGATTCTTAACCACTGCGCCACCAGGGAAGCCCGCATTTATCTTTGTTAAATCTCTGCTCCTTCCTCTGGCATTTTACAGTTCCAACCCGGCCGTGAATAACGCGGTTAAGGCCCTGGGCTCCGTGCTTGCCCAGCTGGTTAGTCTAAGCCAACAGTCCTTATATGTGGTTTTCACAGACATAACTCACAAAACCAAAAGCTCTTTAGGGCCCTCAGTAACTCCCAAGGGTGTAAAAGGATCCCGAGGCCAGAAAGTTTGAGAACTGCTGGTCCAAGCCAAGCACGTGTCCCAACCCTCTGCCAGGGATGGTCTGGAGGTGGACAGGCTCAAGTCACGTTGGGCCAGTGAGACGTGAGGACAGGCTTGCTGGCGGCTTGCGTAAGAAACTTTTTTGCTGTTAGCAAGAAAAGTAAGGCTGCCCCTCCTGCTGGACAGGCAGGCCTGGGGAGTCTGCGCTACAGTCACCAATGGCAGTCACCTGACAACAGGAAGCGAGCCAGCCTTGGGATAACCCACCAGGCTAGCAGGAGGAGAGACAGAAAGAAGCTGGTCCTGGGTGGCTTTGGGGTACTGCTCACGAAAGGGTCCTGAGGCCCGTTCTCCGCATCCCCAGCTACGTGAGCCACATTAGCTTACGAAGCCAGTTGGAAATTTCTGTCACTTTCGAACCTCCGTCCTGCCACCCACTATACAAATGATCCCTCTTAACCTTATGGACTTTACAAACGTGATACACGTAAGCCTCCTGTCTTCATATAGGCCAGTGACAGAAATGGTAATCTACAGAGATCAGAGCCCATCCACTGGCCCTCCAAGACCACAGGTATCCTTATTAAATTACTCCCATCGGATCTGAAGACCTCATGTGTCTTCCCTAACTGGATGATAAGACCTGGGAGAGAAGAAACTCCATCCTCCACGTCAGGCCCCACTCCATCTCCTTCGGGAAGGGCTCTGAACCAGACGGCCCCTTCAGGGAGCCCACCGCACCAGCGTCCTGTCTCAAACCAGGCCTGCCCACCGCCGGGCTCTCCTGCCTCTGGAGCCCGAGGCTCCTCTGAGAAGGGACATTTGTGAGCAGGCGCTGCGGCCAGGCACCCTTGCCTGCACTTCCACAGCTTCACGAGCCTGTGAGGTCAGGGCTATTACTAACCCCATTTCCCTGATGAAGAAACTGAGGCACAGAGAAGTTACATCCTGCCCAACCCGCAAGGTCACAGGCAGGTTCAGACTCACCACCGGACCCCAAGCATTTAGCCCCAGTCTCTGCTCCTCAGCACCACCACCTCTGGGCTGGTGGACCAGGGAGGGGAAGCGGGCCCATCCAGCCCAGGGGAGCGAGGAGGGTGTGGGGCTGAGAGGGGCAGCCCGGGGTCCCCAACCTCGCCCTGAGCCAGCCTCACTCTCTCCTCCCCCAGCCACCTCTGCCCCGCAGGGAGGTGTTGGCAGGCTTACCCTCTTCTCGTTGGAGGAGTCGTTCACGTGGACCCCACAGGCCAGGTCGGGCCTGGGGAAGGTCTCTGACCAGCCGCCCTGCGTGCAGTTCCGAAATATGGAACCTGTGGGGGCCAAGCAGCCTGCGGTGAGCAGTGGGGACCGGACCCAAGGCCGGCTCTCCAGGGGCCCTCGCCGCGTCTCAGGGGCAGCTGGAGCTTCCTTCCGTCACCCTGTCCCTTTCTCTGAACCACACAGGCAGCTGCAATTGGCCCAGCTGGCCCTGGAAACCTTAGTAAGAGTCAGTCAGGAAAAGTAGTGGGAAAGGTGCGCAGGTAGATGGCCTAGAGCGGATGCGCGAGCGTGGGACAGACCCTCGGCTCCCGGATACGTCGACCTGCAAAGCTGGCCGGCCCTGCCCCGATACCCCTCTGGCCCCCGCCCCACGCCCACTGTGCCAGGCACCGAGCTCCACAGTGAGGGAGACGACTGACACATGCCCCAGGCCCAGGCCCAGCAGAACTTCCAGCATCACTACTCGATTCCCTGGGTGCCCCCGGAGAACCTTCAAGCTGGGAGGCACTGCAGTGTCTCCTATGAGGAGAGAGGCTGGATGCAGTGCTTAAGAAGAGCAGGTTACACACCTTGAATCAAACAATGTTGATCTCACACTAACGGCTGTGTATTTACTCAGTTATAAAATTTCATGCTCTAGTGTAACAATACACGGTCACTGCTACGTGCTACACGGTCACTGCTTCGTGCTGGGCACTGTTCTAAGCGTGTGATGGGTATTAACTCACTTAATCCTAACAAGACTAGGAGGCCAGCACTGTTACTTTTACAGTAAAATGTACTGTAACATGTAAATACTACACCCATTTTACAGCTGGGGAAACTGAGGCACACCATGGTTAAATAACTTGCTCAAGGTCACACCACAGTAAATGGGGGACCTGGGATTTGGACCCCGGGGCTCAGGCCTATACTCTTAGCCGCAGGCTTTGCTCTAATGCCCTTTCTTACTCCTGGGCTTCCTGCTCCCAGGCCCTGCAGCCATCTAATGGGTGGGTCCCCCAGAGAATCTGCCTGGCTGGTGAGGACCCAGCCCCGCCCACAGTGAACCCTCCTCAGGCTCCGGGTCCTACTGCTGCCCTAAGAGGTTCTATTCTACATCCAACTTCGCACCCTGCTCGCCAGCATCTGCAGACCAGCAGAGCCAGCCCTCCAGGCAGCCACCCCTGAGGAGGGAATGATTAGCCCTGTAACCACGACGCCAGGCCACACCTCTGCGTTTCTCCGCGTTACAAATCACAAGGTAGCCGCAGCCCTCCCTCCCTGTCCCGGGGCTCACCACCCCACCCCTCCAGCACACGGCTGCAGCCTGCACCCCACACGGAGGTGACAACGGCCCCCCTGCCCCCCTGGCAGACGACAGTTCCCGAAGGCTCCCCAGGGCCCGCGCAGAGCGCTTGCTCATCAAACATTTGCAGGCAGGCTGGCTGGCTGGCTAGAAAAGCAGATGGGGGGGGGGGATGAAAAGCCTGCTCCACGCATTTCTACAAGAGGAGAGAGAAGAGCCCGCCCACGAGGAGCTCCTAGAACAGGAGCCCGAAGACTGGGGTAGAGGAGCTGCCAGCCAAGAAGGAAGTCTGGGGAAGCTGGGGGAGCTGCCCTGCTTGCACCGGCCGGCCCAGCTGCATCCTCCTCTCCGGGCTGCCGAGGAGGGCCGAGTTCCGGTCCCCGGGTCTGGCTGCTGTGGAGGCTGCGGGGGTGCAGGGAGCTGATGCTGTACACAGGAGCCCTGCTGCCCCTTTCGCTCTAACCAGTATCCTGTCCAGGGCCCCCAGCCACCCCAGCTGGGCCTGGTGTGTTCCTCTCTGACAGGCCCCAGGGTCTGGGCCACTGGCTCTCAGGGTTCCACTGAGCTGGAGAAATATGGCGGGCGTTTCTAGGACCAGCCACTAGGCTCACGTACGGATTCTGATCTCATCGTCACAGCGCCCCACTGAGGGAGGTGCTGCTGACCTATCTCACAGACGAGAAAACCAAGGCCCAGGACTGGGCAACAGTGCGCAGCCAGGACGTGGGCCATCACTGCACGGCCCTCCTGCCTGGCCCTCTCCCTGAGGTCCCAGGGGCAGCTCTAGCAGGAGACCGAGGCCTTTGGGCTCCAGGCGTGCCAGGTCTAGGATGGCCCGTGGCACCGGGAGCGCTGGTGCGGAACCAGCCAGATCCGAGTTCGAAACCCAGCGCTGGCTCCTTGTCGCTGCGTACCCTTAGGCGCATCGCCGCCCCGTGCCGAGTGGGCGTGATCGCCCGCGCTGCAGGACGCGGCAGGAAAGGCGACGGCACACGCACGCCACTCGGGCTGGTGCCAGGCAGGCGGGAGCCGCGGGGCTGCTTCCCGCCTGCTTTGGGCCGCTCTGAAGTGGGCCAGGACGGTGCGGCTTGGAGTCTGGGGGTTTAGGGGACGGGCGGAGGGTTTCCGTCATTGAATCAGGCAAGCGCGGCTGTCAGAGAGGGGAGAGTGGTGGTCAAAGGCACACTGGCTGGATGAGAAGGCTGAATTAAAAGCCCACACCCCGCCTGGAATCCAGAAGCGGTTATCGGACAGCGTGTCCCTGGAGGCTGGGCTGCCTGTCTGGGGGCCTCTCTTCACAGACCCCACAGGATTCCCAAGATGATGCTGCGTGTGAGCCAGGCCAGGTGCCCAGAGCAGTAAACAAGGCAGTGCCCTCTGCTGACAGGGCTCTTAGTACAACTGCAGAGGAGACAACTGCTCCCTCTGGAGCCCCTTCCTCCCACCCACTTCCCCTGGGTTTAATGCCTAACAGGTAAGGGATTCTGCCCCAAGTTCAGGTCAGTGAACACCTCAAGGGCCCCTGAAACTACAGTCAGCATTTCTGTTCACACGTGTGTGCAGTCTGGGGAAGAGCCAGGCCAAAGCTTTTATCTGATTCTCAAAAACCCCCAGGACCCTAGTCAGGTTAGGAATCTCCGCTGCTATAAGGCTCCCATCCCCACCAAGACAGAAGGGAAAAAAAGCCAGGGCCTGACCCCACTCGGGAAGTGTGCTTTTTAATAAGAAACTCTGGAACACCAGTGCCCTTTCAAGCATCAAAGGACTGCATCCTAGATGGAACATTCTAGGCCCTGGCACAGACAGACAAATATCTGGAGGCAGAATCCAGGCTGCAGTTTCCCCAATCACACAGACACTCATTCCGTCTGGGCCCATGTAGCGGGTGCCCTGAGAAAGAATTAATCTATTCTGTTTCTTTCTTCTTTCAAAAGGAAGGGTCTGGAGCACCAGCTTGTCCTCACTGGGTGCTCCGTCCTTGCCCTGGCTGGGGAGCCCTGGAACCCTCGGGACACCACCGAGAAGCCTTCCTCCAGACCCCGGACCCGAGATGGCTCCAGGGGAGGGAAGGGGTGGTGGGAGGATGGTTCTCGGTACCTGAGGCTGGACTGTCCCGACCTACGCTCCTGGGCTGGCCGATGCCCTGGACCTGCTGCTGGGTATGAGCACAGTGGGACCCAGGCTGAGATGATCCACCCACCCTCAGCCCCGTCCCCCAACCAGCCCCGGACGCCGGGCATCGCACCCAAAGGGCAGCGCCTCCGTGCTGACGGGCAGGTGGCGGGTCCTGCAGCCCCACAGCGACACCGTGTGGCAGAGAGGGGAAACTGCAGTCCCCGCCTCCCCACCTCCCAGCTGTGAACCTGAGGGCAACGGCTAAACCCCTCGTAGACGCTGTTATTTTTACTCCATAACTGGGTCAAGCGCAGGGAAAAGGTCTGTGGTTTGCAGGGGTTTTGTGATGACTAAGCGAGCTCACATCTCTAAAGATGCCTGGCACGTGACAGGGCTTTAGCCAGCGTTAGTCCCTGCGTGTCCCCTGTCTGAGACGACCTCCTCACTTCCTTGCCTGAAATGAAGGGAACCCGTATAAACTGCAGCTTTGCCAGAAGCTTCCAGGGAGGGCAGAGTTCACCAGCAGGGCCTAGCCGAGAGGGCACAGCGGAAGTAAGTGTCCTGGAAGGCCAGCCTGGGCCCGGTGTGACCCAGCCACGAGGGCTGGAGCAAGAGCCCCGGGCGCTAAGGGGGCAGAAACGTGGAAGGGAGGAGGGGAGCCCCTTGATGAGGGCACTGGGCAGAGAGAAGCAAGCCTGGCCTCCTTCACCACTTCCCCAGTCTGCGGCCCCCAGCCCCCTTGCTTGGCGCCCTGACAACTGAGGCCACACCGCACCTCCCCAGTCAAGGCTTCCAATCCCCAACGAGGACACCCCCACCCTTCCACTCACTCCTTGTCGCCAGAGAAGTCTCCTCGGCCAACGCCTCCAGGCCCAGGCCCACCCCGGGGGCCGCCCCACAGCCTCCCAGCTGGGCCCCTGGGCTGGGCGGTTACCGTTTCTGCCCACGAGCATCCAGAGGAACCGCGGGCAGGCCACTTCCACCGTCTGTCCCGGCGCAGAGGAGGGCCAGCAGCTCGTGTTGTCCCACAGCCCCTGGCAGCCTGCCGAGGAGAGAAGCGGCGTCAGGCGGGTCGCGGCGTGGACGCAGGGCCTCCCCAGCACCGTGGCACCAGCACCGGCACCCGCGCCTCGGTGTCCCCCCAGGTGCACTCCCGTGACCAGGAACCACGGCGTCTAATGGGCCCTGTCACCTTTGGGGCGGTGGCCTCGGCATCTACACGGTGAGGGCTCGGTGCTGAAGACACACAGGGACACGCTGTCTCACAGAAGCCTCACAAGGGCAGGGCTGGGCTCCTCCAGAGCAGAAGATGGGGCATCTCCTGGCCTCTGCTCGCACCCGCTGACTCCATGGCAGTGAGCCTGCCTCCTGGCTGCACAGTACAACCACCAGGGAGCTTTAAAAACATACCTAACCGGGCCCTACCTCCAGGGACCCTGATTTCATCGGTCCTGCGTGGCGCTCAGGCATGATGCGGTGTTAAAGCTTTCTGGGTCATTCTACCGTGACGGCAGGGCTGAGAACTTCGTCCCATGACTCTCAGACTTCAGCTTGTATCAGAATTATCCAGAGTGCTTGTTAAAACACAGATGGCTGGGACCCCACCCCCAAAGTCTCCGTGGAGCCTGAGAATTTGCATTTTTAACAAGTTCCCAGGGGAGGCTGGTGTTACTGGTCTGGGACCACACTTTGAGAACCGCTGCCTTGGCTATGGAAGCAGCACTGCATTTGTGGTAGGAACGTCATTGAGGATGCTGCTTTCACCTCACTGGGTTCCCTTGATGAGGCCCCCTACCCCCCCACCTCCAAAGGAGAACATGGTCTCAAGGCAACGCGAAGCTGAACTTACGGTGAACAACTAGTATACATCTGTCCTTATAAACACTGAATTTGAGGCTGTTTCCTTTTTGCTTTGTTTGGTTGCTAGGAAGCTCAGAGCCAGATCTGTGGCCCACTTCTGGTAACTGAAAGGCTTGGAAATGAAAAGATTATCAGGTGTCTTCAAAGCAAAACTAGGCGTTGTCTAATCACAGCCTTCTGGGTTAGCTGATTCTGTGGATCTCTGGCCTTTTACGTCTTTGAGCTATTTTGCAACTCTATAAATTGTAGACAACTGATGTCCTGTCCAAAGGCATTTGAATCCACATTTCTATCTCCTCCTTTGCATTTGTATGACTATCAGTTATCTACAATTTATACATAATTGTTTTCAGCCAGTTTTGCATCTATTTGTAAATTCATTTTACCATTCTGCCTTATACGTACAGTACTTTGAGTTCTCCTGTGAACCAGTGGTAATATCTTACTGGTTCTCTCATTACTTAGGTACAATGTTTGGCAGGTATTCATTTTGTATTTGCCCGTGAGTTATGATTATACTCTGTTAAAAATGATCATTTAACATAACCACCCACCAATTCTCCCAAAGTTGATCCCGGGGGAAGAAAGACCAGGGAAATTGCTCCTGTGACAGGCTTCTGGGGGCCCATGCCACCTGGGAGGGCATCACCCGGGGAGGTCTGGAGCAGACCGGAAATTGAGCCGAGGTGACTGACACCCATGAGGTCAGCAGTCACCCCACATCTGGTTTGGGGAACACAGAGCAGACCACACTAACCCGGAGCCCCAACCTTCAGAGAGAACCCAGACCCTTGAGGCCCACAGACCTGGGCTCCAACCTGCCTCACCACACACTCGCTGCCCGAGCCCGGTTCCTCAGCTCTTTCGGGGGAAACAGATGCCTTCCTCCTGAGGTTGTCCGGGGAAGGAGGAGATCAACCTCACACGGAAAGCCCGGCCCTCAGTGGGTGCAGGGGAATTACAGCTCCCTCCTGCCGTCCTCCCCAAGCCCTTTCTGGTCTCATCCTGGCAGGGGGAGGGCAGGCCAGGCTGGGTCCTCTGAACTGCTGGGCAGTTTTCAGCTCCAGGGACTGGCGGATGCGCGTGGTTTGAAGGGGCCCTTGGGTTCCCAGATGGCTGATGCCCAGCTTTTGTGAAGCGCAGGAGTCTTTGCAGGCATGGGTAACAACCAGGCTCAAAGCATCAGTATCCTCCTCGACACCCTCGTCCACGCCATGTAAAGTCCCCTGGTGATCTGTCCCACTTCAGGGGCTCTGATCCTGCAGTGGACATCAGAATCACCTGGGAGGTTCTAATTCAATCATCCTGAGCCCCAGGAATCCGCATGTGAAGACCTCCCTACAGGCGCTGCTGTATGTGTCATCAGGCTCTGCTTTGAGAATCTTCGCACTGCACCTCCCCACAGCGAAGGCCCCTGCTTCCGGGCTCAGACCAGCCCTGGGCTCCCAGGAGCACATCCAAGATGGCGGTGAGAGGCCAGGGAGGTCACAGCGGGGGGGCAGCTCCTCCTGGTGCCCGGGCGCAGACGGCTCCCCCCACCCCGGGCAGACAGTCGGGAGAGCGGGAACCTGTCTGATTCCTGACTGCCGGACGCCTGTGCCCGCAAGGGCTGGGCAAGGCACAGGCGCCCACAAGCGTCTAAGGAACGGATGAACGCCCCAGCCTCCGGCCCCTTCCCTTCCCCATCGCCCATCCCTTGTAAATGGGCTTTCGCCGTGACGCCCACTTGACTTCTGAACCCCGCGCTAAGGTCCTGGCCTTCCGGTTCTCTGCCACCAGCTCTGCCTTGGTCCCAGCAGGAGTCACTCCGTGCTTCACTGAATGCACAGCAGTGCTGCCGGGCGCCCGGCTCTGTCCTCGGTTTACAAACGAAGCAGCAGAGCAGGGAGAGGCAGGTTCCTGGAGTCACACAGCCAGGAATGGAGGGGCCGGGAGGCTCCGCCCACCTGCCTGTCTCCAGGGCATCCGCCCCAGCTTCCTGGAGGAGCGTGTCTGGGGGGCTCTGGAGGTGGAGAGCCCCGGGAAGGGGAGGGACAGGGAGGCTGTGGCCCCGGGCACGGGGAGGGGAGGGCGATGGAGGAGAGCCGCCACGGGCACACAGGGCGGGGCCTGGATGGGGCTCCCACAAGGACAGTGAAGGCATCCAGGTGTCCAAGGGCCAGGTGTCTGCATCCTTCGAGCAACGTGGGGCTTGAGACCCCCTTGGATATTCCCGAGGCTTCACCCCAGCTCTCACAGTGCGCCCTGAACGAGGGCGGGCTGGACCGTCTCTCTTCCTGAAACTCCCCTGGGCACCCAGGCAGGGTTCTGCCACTTCTGGGCGCCGGTCCTCCAGATTCCCACCACGGACGTGGCTCACCAGGCCCACGGACGCCCTTGGGACAGCGGCACGGTCCTGAGGGCCCTGCGCAGACGAGCACGGTTTGCCTCTACTCTGAGTTCTCCCGCACCTGGAGGCTGGAGGGTGAGGGGACCCCACGGCCTCGTTGCTTCTGAAGAGGCCCCACTGGCTCAGGCACACCTCCTGGGAGCAGGCGGGGCATCTCCCCACTGCGGAAACACACGGGAGCCTCTTCCCTCACTCTGGGACAAGTGGCTTCAGGGCTGAGGCTGGCCAGGTCAGCCAGGGCACTGGCCCATGGCCCCAGTCCACGAGGCCGGACGACCCGTGTCCGGCTGGCCAGGCAGATGGGAAGGGGGCCAGGGTGTCTGGCGGGCTTCCTGAGCTGGGGCATGTCAGGCCGGGCCCACAGGGACACTGGCCTGTGCTGGCAGAAGGCCGGGCGGGAGCGGCTGGGGGGGCTGGGAGGGAAGCAGGGCCCCCCTACAGCTGGTTCACACCCATGCCCTTCCTATCGGCCAAGTAGGGAGAAGAGGCTGGGAAGGGGCCGTCCAGCCCTGTGCTGGACACACAGCAGGCGCCGTGCGCCGCGGGGGTCGAGCAGGGTTGCTGTCCCACGGCAGAGACGAGGAACCCAGGCCCCAAGAGGCGAAGTGGCATGCAGGGTGACAGCAGGACTGGCAGAGCTGAGATCCCACCGCCGGGCTGACCACTGGCGGTAGGAGGCCTGGATGCTGACCCCACACGGCCTCTCTCACGTCCCGAGCCCTGTGCCGTGGCCACTCTCCCAGCCCTGGCCTCGCCATCTGGGCACAGACCCAAGGGGCCAGCGTGTGAGGAGCACATGGTGGCAGTGTGCCCCTGAGGCTGGTACATGGTGGGACACTTTTAATTGTAACAGCTGTACATTTTTAAAAAGAGAACTTAATACGCATTAAAAGGTTACAGAAGAAGCACATCACAGCTGTGACTTTGAGGGTTACTACTGTTTAGGATGAGGCTAAGTTAAAAAAAAAAGTCAGTTGAAAAAATAGGGAACCCTCACGCACTGTTGGTGGGAATGTAAGTTGGCGCAGCCACTGTGGAAAACGGCATGGAGCTTCCTCAAAAAATGAAACTAGAGCCGCCATATGACCCAGCAATCCCAGCCCTGGACACACACCCAAAGGAAATGAAGTCACTATCTCAGGAGCGATCTGCACCCCACACGCACTGCAGCGTTATCTGCCACAGCCAAAGTATGGAGACAGCCTAAGTGTCCATCAAAGGGTGAATGGGTAAGGAAAAGTACAGTGAAATCTTATTCAGCGAAATATTATTCAGCCTACTGGGATTCCCTGGAGGCCCAGTGGCTAGGACTCCGCACTGCAGGGGGCATAGGTTCGATCCCTGGTCAGGGAACTAAGATCCTGCGTGCCACGCCGCACAGCCAAAAACAAACAAAAAAAAGGAAATCCTGCCATGTGTGACAACACGGACGAACTTAGAGGACGTTATGCTCAGTGAAGTAAGCCAGACACAGAAACACAAATACTGTTATCATCTCCCTGGTAAGTGGAATCCAAAAAAGTCAAACTCACAGAAGCAGAGAATAGAATGGTGGTTACCAGGGGCTGGGGTTGCAGGGAAAGGCGGAGAGGTTGGTCGAAGATTCCAGAGCTGCAGTCAGGTATGATGAATAAGCCTAAGAGCTAACGTACAGTGTGCTGAAAAAAAGTCAGCCAATTGATTTAAAGGAAAAAATATTAAGGAAACCACAGTACACAAGGTACATGGTGCAAGCGGGCTGGAGGGACTACGGCCGGGGGAGCAGGGGGTCTGTGCGGCCCCCTGGCTGCTTGCAGGGACCCCTTTTCTGCTGCTCCAGGGTGTGAGTGGAGGGCCTCAGACCCCACTCCCCACAGGCTCCTGCTCTGAGCGCGGGGAAGGCTGCACAAGTGGAGCAGGAAAGGGAGGGGGGCGTCCTGGTCTGGCCTCCCCTGGGGCTCTGGCTCGGAAGGGACGAAGCACAGAACTCGGGTCACTGTGGGGGCTGGGAGTTTTAGACCCAGAGCAGCAAAGCTCAGTGCCTGAGCCAGGGTTGAGGGGAACCCATGAAGTAAAGGATAGGGAGCTTTGTAAACAGAGCCACTAGCGAGGGCTCAGCGCCTCTGGGAGGGCAGGGCTGGAATGAACGCAAACTGGCTGCTGCAGGGCAAGCAGGCCCCAAGGCATCCCCCCAACCCTCCAACATCTCTGAAGTCACCTGCTGACACTGACTGCCTGGCTGGAGGGGAAGGGATGGAAGGGTGTGCAGGTTCAAGGAGGGAAACAAGACGAGACACCACGGGACCACAGACGTCATCTGGAGGGGCCAGGGGGGTGCCTGCCTGGCGCCCACGGCACAGCATGGCATCCTCGGTGAAGTGAAGTGTGGTGGAGACGGACTGAGCTTTGGACACGCCACTTACCTCTACGAGCCTCACTTTCCTCATCTATAAAATGGGCATAGTAACGTCCCCCAGGATTTTGGTGGGAATTAATGATTTGTGTTTGCAGTGGATCTTTTTTTCCTCCTGGTTATTTTTTTCCTTTTTTCCGTCCTTCCTCCTCAGATTACTAGTTCACAGTCTCCGAGGAGGGCAGGAAAACTTACGATCTCCCTGACTTGGGTTTCCAAAGGTCCCTGGGGCAGGGGGATAAAGAGGAATTCTGGTGTAATCAAAACACTTGGGAGAAAACAGAAAAAGAGCAAGACTTCCCCCAGACTAGGGAGACAAGGGGTGACGTGATGAGCAGGAACACAGAAGGTTCCAGAAAGAGGCATGAGTGCCCTGCTGCCCACTCGCCCCAGATGGCAGGAAAGCCCAGAGGAGAAACGGCTACGGGAACACGTCCAGATGGGCAGGACCGACAGCCTGTTTCCTGGCTGCATCATGCCCCCTCTGCCTTCTGAGCCCACCCCCAGGGGCAACCTGGGGCGGTCTCCTTGGCTTTGCAGTATTTACGGTATTTAGGCGTTGCCCTGCTTGTGATGGCTGGACCACACACAGAGGTGGTCAGCGTGGGTTAGAGGAACTGAAGGCCCAGGGTGGCACAGGAGGGACAGCAACGAGTCTGGGGGCGTTCCTCTTTAAACCAAGAAGCACAAACCGTTCCACAGAACTATCCTGGGGAGTAGTGGGGTGCCCACCCCCTAGAGTATTCAAGCAGAGAGGGTCATGCAATTAGGAGGCTGCCTGGGACGAGACGAAGGACCCTGTGAATGTGAGGCTGAGCGCCGCTTCCCTGGGGCAGGCTGGCTCTTCTCCCTCCGGGAGTCTCGCTCAAGGTGGCTTCTGAGCACCGGACGCTGAGCCTCCCCTCCCCCGACTGTACAAACTGCACCCGGCCCAAAGAGCCCTCCTAGTCCTCCCTGGCTGAAACGCTGCCTTTCACGCCGCCTCTCACACTAAATAGACATTAATTGGTATCAACAGTCTCTCTCTTCCTCTTTTTTTTTTTTTTTTCAAATGCCAATCTTTTCTTGGGAGGGTGAGAATATCAGTCCCTCACAGCTCAGTCTGGATTGTAAAATAGACAATCCTCAGGATTTGCAGTCAAAAGATATGGGCTGAGAGTCCTGTTTCAGCTCTGGGTGATCCTGTGCCTCTAAGAGCCTCAATTTCCTCATCTGTGAAGTGGGGATGACAATGGTACTTACTGCACAGATTGTTTTAAGAACTGAAAAAATATGTCGAAAATGCTACATGAACATAAGTTACTTGTTTCTGAAAAACGAGCCCAGATCAGCAGTGCCAAGGAAAGGGTGAAGAGAGCTAGGCTCTGCGCAGGGGAGGGAGGTCCCAGGTTGCCTGGCTGCCAGGAGAAGCCAGAAAAGGACTGGAATGTTTGTTAGAGAAACTGCATTAAAAGCCAGTACGTAAGACACACTGGTAGCAGTGCCACCACGTGGATGAGCCTTGGAAGCATTAGTGGAAGGAGGTGACACAAAGGTCACGGACCGTGGCCCCATTCGTTGTGACATGTCCAGAGTCAGCGAAAGCAGAGACAGGGAGTGGGTGCATGGTCGCCAGGGGCGGGGGGGGGCGGGCAGGATGAGGAGTGACTACTCAACGGGTACAGATTTTATTTTGGGGCGATGAGAATGCTTTGGAGCTACGTAGAGGTGGTGGCGGTTGCACTGTGAATGCACCAAACGCCACTGAGTTGTTTGCTTTAGGATGGTTGATATTGTGAATTTCACCTCACTAAAAAAAGCACTGCCCCCCGCCACCCGCTGGAAGCCAGCCCATGTTCTTTGGGAGTGGGCAACCAGCTGGCAGAGACAAGAGGAAAAGGGGATGCTGTGTCCCCATTTTGAAGGCGAGGACACAAAGGTCCAGAGAGGATCGGGGTCTTGCCCAAGGCCACACGGCCCTAAGTGACAGAGCAGCACACCTGCCCAGGTCTGTCCAAACTGCTAAGCCCACATCTTTCCTGCCACTGCACTGTCTCTCGGGAACATTCTCCCTTAGGGAGAGGCAAAGCCCTTCACCCAGCCAGCTCTGAGGGGGGTATCAGCTTCTGAAAACAGAGCAATAAATAGCCGGGTAGAGCACGCCACGCAGCTATTAGGGCGACCCTGAAATGTTCCCACAGAACGTTCCGAAGGCCGTGGCCACCTAACGCGGAACAGCTGAAGAGGTGCTTTCTTATGCGTGGTGAGTGAACAGCTGAAGAGGTGCTTTCTTATGCGTGGTGAGTGCGCCGGGCTTGGCGCCAGCTCGGTGAGCGGCGTCTCCTGGGGCTCTTCCGGCGCTCAGACATTAACCGCCTCCGCAGGGAAGGCCGGGCAGCTTAACCATTAACCTACACCCCCCCCAGAGCGTCCGCCGGCCCCTCCCCGCCTCAGGCGCCAGACAGAGCCTTGCTGGGGACGGAGGGCCTGTGGGCCCTGGCGCCCAGGACTGCAGGAGTCGTGCCCCTGAGAGGAGGTCCCGGGGCCGGACCCCCCCAGGCGGCCCCAGCCCCGGCCCGCCCCCGCAACCTGGTCCTGATGGGCATCCGCGGGGCGGAGCCTGACCGAGGGCTCTACGCCTTTGCTGTTTCTCCTGTTTTCATTCTTTGAGGGAATCTCCCCCCGCGGCCACCACGTCGGTTCTAAGCTCCACGATGGGTCTTCTGGCTCAGCTTTCTCAACCTGTCAGCAGAACAGGCCTGAAGATTTTCCCAGGAGTCCGGGTCCTCAGAAGACTTCAGAAGACTCAGAAGTCTTCTGGCTCAGGGGCTTTTAAACCAGGTTTTCAAAACAACAGACCCCTTTTCCTAAATGAAAATTGCAGAAGGCCAAAATGCAAAACAGATCCACGCGGCCTGAGCCTTTGTGCTGGGACGGGGCCGGCCTGGCCCCCGTTCACCCACCTGCGCGGCCCGGCCAGACACAGTTGCAATTACGGCGTGTGCCGCACAGCCCCATCGCACACGAGGAGAGCGCGGTCTCCCCCGGGAGCTCACGGCAGAACCCGGCAGGAGTCCCACTGCGCCTTCTCAGCCCTGGGTGCACAAGTAGGACCACATGCGAGCCCCTGGGGACAGAAGATGGCTAGACCTGCTCCAGGTCGGTCAACCTGGGCACATCCGCAGCCTCCCAGGAACTGCAATGTGAGGTCGGCAGCCACAGGGTGACGGGCCCCCAGGTCAGGCTCTGGGGAGCACTCCCCATGGGTGACGTGGCTACACTGCTCACCCCGGCTGGTCTGTGACGAGCTGGGCAGGCCGGGGGCGTCCACGTCCTCCGCCGCAAAGGCTCTGCTTCACCTCCCTCTCTCTCCTTCAAATCTCCTCTCCTCCTGCTCTCAGTCAAACGTCTGCACTCACTCATTCACCCAGTAAGTCATCAACAAACACACACCAACTACTAGGTCTTGCAGGCCCTGTGCCCCGCGCTGGGGAAGAAGAGGAGAGTGACACAGTCCCTCCCAGTCCAGGAAACACAACCCTACGATGCAGTGCAGAGGTGCCAGGAGGGAGAGAAACAGAGGGTCCTGCAGAAGTCCGGGTGGCCAGCTGCACGGGGAGAAATCGTTCCTGGAGGAGTCTGAAAAGGAGAGTGGTTGGCAGAGTGGGAAAGAGGGAATGGTGCTGAAGCCGCGGGATCAGCATGTGCAAAGGCCCAGAGGCATGAGAGAAGCGGACACAGTCAGGAAGTTGTAAGCGATCTGGTTAAGCCAAGTGGAAATGTTTGGGATGGATGCGTGGACAAGGGAGTGAGGAGCTGAACCTCATCCTGGAGCCACTGGGGAGCAACAGGACATTTAAACACTTCAGATGCTCATTTTTAAAATAACCGTCTGTAACCTCTCAGTGTGAACTAAAGTTCACCATCATCTCTCCCAGTGGCTTGCCATTCTAGGCTTTATCCCTCAGGCCTGAATGCAAGTCCCACGCCCTGTCACGGGAATTGTTGGCACTCACCTTGGGGACATGCAGACAGCTGTAGCTTCTGGGGTGGCAGGAGGGCCCAGGAAGTCAGGAGGCTGTGGCTCAGTGGTGGCCCCGTGAGCCGCGAGCCTACTGTCCGGCTCCCCCGAAGCACCTGCTGCAGCCAGCAGAGGGGAGGGAGAGGCTCAGGCTACGGAAGGCAGTTGTCACCCTGCCCCGTCCCTCAGGCAGGGGACGGGTGACTCGACTGAAGCCCATCGCAGCGCCCACACTGCTGGGCCTCCGCCGCCCGCGGCACCTCCTTCCTCCTGCCCCTGGCTGCTCCTGACGGACAGAAGATGGCTACACCTGCTCCAGGTCGGTCAACCTGGGCACATCCGCAGCCTCCCAGGAACTGCAGTGTGAGGTCGGCAGCCACAGGGTGACGGGCCCCCAGGTCAGGCTCGGAGCCCCCTCGGGGGTCCGAGGCCGCTCCTGGGCCCTCTCCTCCTCCCCTTCCCTCACCCTCTCCTCCTGCAACCTCAGCCTCAGTTGCCAGCCAAACAGAAGCGTTCCCCAGCCCGGCCCTCCTCTGAAGCCTCCACTCCGTGTGTCTAGAACTGAACTCACGACCTTCATCTCTTTTCCCCCAGAATACTCCCCCCTCCTCCCTGGAGGTGCTGCAGCCACCTTACGACCAGGAGGCGAACGCCACACATTGAGCAGAAAGACAGGAGGAATCCGGATTCTGAGGGCGCCTGGGAACTCTGCGCCAGCTCTGCAGCTTTTGTGATGTCTAAGAAACCAACCCCTATTTGATGACGCTCGCTTATCAAGTCTCTGCCACATGTGCAAAAACACATTCCCAAGCCATAAGAGAGGAGTCCAAGCTCCTCCTTCCTCACCATTCTCACCTCACAACAAGAAGTGCTAACTATTTTTTGAATGAATGCTTTCAATTTCACACCAACCCCATAAAATAGATGTCAAAACTGAGGCCCAGAGACATTAGGACTTGTTCAAGATCACACAGCCTAATTTAAAAGCCTTGGCTCCCCCTTCCCCCTCTCCTCCCCTGCACCCCTCTTCCTCTCTCTTTCTTTTGGAAAATACAGAGATGGGGCTGCCTCCCCCTTGCAGCCACACACACGCCGCTGCCATCGCCACCAGAGGGCAGACCGTTGTCTTCAGGGAGCGAGAAGCGCGACAGGAAGGGAGGGGAGCGGAGGGTCTGGCGGACACAGCTGAGAGGACAGCGGCACAGCGGGAGCAGCGGTTTGGGTGGCGGCCAGGTTCCTGGGAGGGTTGAGCACGGTGGGAGGGGGGCTGGGAAGCAGTCACCGGCCTGGGCATGGGGCACGAGAAAGTGGACGACCAACAGCCCAAGGATTTCAAGAACAAAGGCCATGACTTGGAGATAAGAGTACTGCAAAAGGATCTCTCTGGTCTGTACACCAACAAGCCGGATAACCTAGATGAAAAGGATCAATTCCCAGAAACACACGACCTACCAAGACGGAAGCGTGAGCAAGTAAAAACTCGGAGCAGACCTCTAACTAGTCGGGAGATGGAATCTGTCATAAAAAATCTCCCAACAACAAAAGCCCAGATGGCCTCACTGATAGAGTCTACCAAACATTTAAAGAGGAATGAACACTAAGCCTCCTCAAAGGCTTCCAAAAAACTGTAAAGGAGGAAACACTTGCAAAATCATTCTATGAGGCCAGCATTACCCTGATACCAAAGCCACACAAAGACTCTACAAGAAAAGAAAACTACAGAGCAATATCCCTGATGAACATTGATGTAAAAATTCTCAACAAAATACTAGCACATTGAATTGAACAGCACATTAAAAGAATTATACACTATGACCAAGTGGATCTATTGCTGCGATGCAGGGATCGTTCGAAATGTGAAAATTGCTCAATGTGATACACCACATTAACAAAATGAAGAACAAAAACCACAGGATCATCTCAGCTGATGCAGAAAAAGTATTTGACAAGATTCAACACCCTTTCATGATAGAAAACACTTAAACGAGAAATAAAAGGAAACTATCTCAATATAATAAAGGCCATATATATAAAGGCCACAGTGAACATCATACTCAATGATGAAGCCTGAAAGCTTTTTCTATAAGATCAGGAACAAGACAAGGACACCCACTTTTGCCACTTGTATTCAGCATAGTACTGGAAGCCCTAGCGTATAGCAAGTAGGCAAGAAAAATAAATAAAAGGTGTCCAAATTGGAGGAAAGAAGTAAAATTATCTCTGTTTGCAAACGATGTGATCTTATATGTAGAAAACCCTAATGATGCCTCAAATGGGCTCACCAAAGTGACAGGGTAGATATAAAATCAACACACAAAAATTAGTTGCATTGCTATACACTAGTGAGGAACAACCTACAAAGGAAATTACGAAACAAATCCATTCACAATAGCATTAAAAAGAATAAAATACTTATGAATAAACCTAACTAACAAGGTGAAAGACGTGCACACTGAAAACTACCAAACACTGCTGAAAGAAATTAAAGACACAAATAAATGGAAAGACATCCTGTATTCATGGCTTGGATGACTTAATATTTTTAAGATGTCAATAGTACCCAAAGTGATCTACAGATTCAATGCAATCTGTATCAAAATCCCAATGACAGGGAGTTCCCTGGTGGCCTAGTGGTTAGGATTATGGGCTTTCACTGCCATGGCCTAGGTTCAATCCCTGGTCAGGGAACTGAGATCCCGCAAGATGCACGGCACAGCCAAAAAAAATTAATAATTCCAATGACAGAAATACTTTATTTAATATTTATTTAATTAATATTATTTTCAGAAATAGAAAAATTCATCCTAAAATTCTTAATGGAATCTCAAAGGACCTGGGAATAGTTAAAAACATCTTGAAAAACAACAAATTTGGAGATCTCATACTTCCTGATTTCAAAACCCATTTGAAAGCTACAGTAATCAAAACAGTGTGGTACTGGCATAAAGACAGACATATAGACCAATGGAATAGGAAAGAGAACCCCCAAATAAACTTTCACATACATGGTCAAGTGATTTTTTACCAAGGTGCCAAGACCATTCAATGGGAAAAGGACAGTCTTTCAACAAATGGTGCTGGGAAAACTGAATGTCCATGTGCAAAAGAATGAAGATGGACCTTTACCTTATACCACACATAAGAATTAACGCAAAAATGGACCAAGGACCTAAATGTAAGAGCTAAAACTATAAAATTCTTAGAGGAAGTTTCATGAGAGTGGATTTGGCAATGCTTTCTTGGATATGACACCAAAAGAACTGACAACAAAAGTAAAATTAGATATATTAGGTTATACATCAAACTTAAAAACTTGTACATCAAAGGACACAACCAACAGAATGAAAAGGCAACCTAGAGAACGACAGAAATTATTTGCAAATCATATATCTGATAAAGGGTTAATATCCAGAATATATAAAGAACTACAACTCAATAACAAAAAACCAAACAACCCTATTTAAAAATGGTCAAAGGACTTGAAAGGACGTTTCTTTAAAGAAGACATACAAATGGCCAAGAAACACAGGAAAATATGCTCAACATCACTAATCATCATGTAAATGCAGATCAAAACCTCAATGAGATACCATAAGCCAATCACAAAAAGACAAATACTGTATGATTCCATTTATTTGTGGTACCTAGAACCATTCAATCCATAGAAACAGAAAGTAGAATGATGGTTCCCAGGGGATAATGGAAGAGAGGAAAAGAGTTGTTGTTTAATGGGTATAGAGCTCCAGTTTTGCAAGATAAAAGGTTCTGGAGATTGGGTGCACAGCAATGTGAACTTAACATAACTGTACTGTACACTGAGAAATGGTTAAGTTGATGAAATTTACATGTTTTTTTAAACTACATTTCTTCAAAGAAGACATACAGATGGCCAACAGGCACATGAAAAGATGCTCAACATCACTGATCATCAGGGAAACACAAATCAAAACCACCACAAGATATCACCTCACACCTGTCAGAATGACTATTATCAAAAAGACAAGAAATAACAAGTGTTGACGAGGGTGTGGAGAAAAGGGAACCCTCGTGCACTGTTGGTGGGAATATAAATTGCTTCAGCCACTGGGGAGAAACTATGGAAAGTCCTCAAAAACTTAAAAAATAGAACTACCATATGATCCAACAATTCCACTCCTGGCTATTTATCCAAAGAAAACAAAAACACTAATTAGAAAAGATACATGCACCCCTATGTTCACTGCATTATTTACAATAGTCAAGATACAGAAGCAACCCAAGTGCCCATCAACAGATGAATGAACAGATAAAGAAGATGTGGTACATATATACACAACTGAATACTACTCAGTCATAAAAAAGAATGAAATCTTGCCAGTTGTGACAATATGCATGGACCTAGAGGGTATTATGATAAGTGGAATAAGTCAGACAAAGACAAATACTATACGATTTCACTATGATTTCTATGATTTTATAGATGTGGAATCTATAAAACAAATGAACAAACATAACTAAAAAGAAACACGTTACAGAGAACAAACAGGTGGTTGCCACAGGGAGGCAGGGTGGGGGAGGAAAGAAATAGGTGAGGGATATTAAGAGATACAAAGTTCCAGCTGCAAAATAAATGAGTCACCGGTATGAAATGTACAGAGTGGGGAATAGAGTTAGTAACTACGTAATATCTTCGTACGGTGACACATCAAAACTAGACTTGTCTTGGTGATCATTTTGAAACGTATAGAAATATTAAATTACTATGTTCTGTATCAGAAACTAACATAGTGTTGTAGGTCCATTATACTTCGAAAATGAACAAACAAATTCATAGACAAAGAGATCAGATTTGTGGGTACCAGAGGCCGGGCTGGGGGGAATTGCAGGAAGGTAGTCAAAAGGTACAAACTTCCAGTTATAAGATAAATAAGAACTAGGGATGTGATGTGCAGCTTGATAAATACAGTTACCACTGCTGTGTGTTATATGTGAAAGTTGTTAAGAGAGCAATCTCAAGAGTTCTCGTCACACCATTTTTTTCTGTTTCTTTAACTCTGCATCTATAAGAGATGATGGTGTTCACTAAACTTCTTGTGACAGTCATTTCATGATGTATGTAAGTCAAATCATTATGCTGTGCACCTTAAACTTATACACTGCTGTATGTCAACTATATCTCAATAAAACTGGAAGAAAAAGAAAGAAAAACGGTTAAGACAGTGAAATTTGTGTTACGTGTATTTTACTACAATTAAAAAAACAAAGCAAAACACTGACAACATCAAATGTTGTCAAGGATGTGGAGCTACAGGAACCCTCATTCACTGCTGGTGGGAAATTAAAATGGTGCAGCCACTTGGAAGACAGTTTGGCAGCTTCTTACAAAACTGAACATGCTCTCACCATACGATCTAGCAACCATTCTCTTTGGTATTTATCCAAATGAATTGAAAACTTATGTCTGCACAGAACAACTTGATTTAGAATCGTCAAAACTTGGAAGCAACCAAGATGTCTTTCAGTAGGAGAATGGATAAACTGTGGCCCATCCAGACGGTGGAATATTCTTCAGCTCAAAGAAGAAATGAGCTACCAAGCCATGAAAAGACATGAGAAAAACCTTAAATGTATATTACCAAGTGAAAGAAACCAACCTGAAAAGATTACACACTGCATGATTCCAACTATATGACTTTCTGGAAAAGGCAAAACTATGGCGAGAGTAAAAGGATCAGTGGTTGCCAGGGGTTAGAGGAGAGAGAGGGCTGCATCGGTGAAGCACAGAGGGCTCTCAGGCCAGAGAGACTAGTCTGTATGGTGGTATAATCGTGGATACGTGCAGTCATACATTTTTCAAAGCCCACCGAATAGGAACACTAAGGGTGACCCCTAATGTAAACTGTGGACTCTGGGTGACGATGGTGTGTAGGTTCATCAGCTGTAACAAAGGTAGCACCTGGTGCAGGATGCTAACGGTGAGGGAGGCTCTGTGTTTGGGTGGGAGGGAGTAGCAGAGAGTATGTGGGAACGCTCTGTACTTTCCGCTCCACTCTGCAGGGAACTGCTCTAAAAAATAAAGTCTATTAAAAAGAAATTCACATCACATAAAATTAACCATTAGCCATTTTAAAGTGTACAATCAGTGGCATTTAGTACATTCACAGTGTTGTGTGACCGGCACCTCTATCCAGTTGTAGACATTTCACCACCACCAAAAGGCAGTTCCTACACAGTTACTCCCCAGCCCTGTCCCCTGAGCCCCTGACAACCACGAATCTAACTTCTGTCTCTATGAATTTGTCTAATCTGGACATCTCATACAAGTAGAATCATATAACACATGGCCTCTTACAACAGACTTCTTTCACTTCACGTTTTTTAAAATTTATCCACGTGGTAGTATGTATCAGTACTTCATTCCTTTTTAAGACTGAATGCTGTTCTGTCGTACGTACAGATCACATCTTCTTTACCCATTCGTCAGCTGACAGACACTTGGGTTGTTTCCACCTGTTGGCTACTGTAACCCGTGCTGCTCAGACCTTGCCTGTACAAGTCTTTGTCTGACTGTCTGTAAGGGGTTCTTCTCTTAACGCCACATCCCTCCCTGCCCTTAGATGAGTGCAGGCAAAGCAGATGAGTGAACGAAGGGAATAGAAGTAAAGTTAACATGTAAATATCAAATTAATAATATTTACAGTCCTGACTAATAATAACAAATATTTAAATTAATACTATTTAAGAAACACCTGTATTAACATACTTTATCTCATATATCTCATATACCTTTATAATTCTGATGTAGAATTACATTATACATTATAATAGATATATCTCATATATCTTTATAATTCTGATGTAGACTTTATAATTTTGATGTAGACTTTATCACCTGCGTTTTATAGATCAGTAAAGCGAGACTCAGAAGGTTAAATAATTTGTCTGTGTTCACACAGCCAGTGAGGGTCAGCCAGCAATGGACTCCAAGTTTTCCAGACCCCACGCTGCCTCTCCCATCAAACTAGCAGTAGAGGTGAAAGAATGGGTGAGAAGTACACCGCCTTGATAAGTAACTCTCACCAAACGCTTACCTTGGTGAAGTCATCATGCAGAAGCTAATGGTTCAACAACCCTGGCTGTAACCACAAACTCAGAGAACCAAAGAGAGGCGTGGTTTCTCTGGGTGTGTATAGACTGGCCACCAGGGTCACTCCAGGCCCTTCCCCTCAGCTTACTCTCTGAAAGGACGCAGCTGCTCCAGCCCCTACCTGCCCCCAACCCAGTGGACCTGGACGCAACGCACATCCCAGAGTGGGCCCAGGTGTGCACGTACCTGGGGCCGGGTGCCTGGCCCTCTCCTCGGCAAGTCCCTGCAGACACTGGTCCCGCTCTTCCCGCAGCACCTGCAGCACAGCGCACAGCCGAAGGAGGGCTCCCACCTGCAAGCCCAAAGCCAAGAATGCTCGTCACTGCCATGAAGCTGAGTCTAGTACGCAGGGCAGGGCCAGACAATGGAGACTCAAAACGAGGAAGACAAACCAGTGAATATAACAAAAAAAGAGCATGCTCACAGATACAGACAACAAACTAGTGGTTACCAGCAGGGAGAGGGAAGGGGGGCAAGCTAGGGGCAGGGCAGTAAGAGGTACAAACTGCTAGGTATAAAATAAGCTACAAGGATACGTTGTACAACACGGGGTACAGAGCCCATATTTTACAATAACTATAAATGGAGCATAACCTTTAAAAATTGTGAATCCCTAATTGTACACCTATAGCCTATACAGTATTGTACAGCAACTATACTTCAATAAAAAAGACCTGTAAAAAAAGCAATGTAAACTAGAGACTTTGGTTAATGTATCAGTATTAGCTCAACAATTGTAACAAATGCACCACTTTTATGCAAGATATTAGTAATAGGAGACACTGGAGAGGAAGGGTTGAGGGGGTATATGGTCATTCTTTGTACTTTCTGCAGAATTTTTCTGTAAACCTAAATAAATCCTCTCAACAAAATAAATTATATTAATTTAAAAAAAATAAGTGGGAGGAATCAGTTCAGCTAGTTTAAAGACTCGCTGTATAGCTACAGTAATCAAAACAGCATGGTATTATTAGAAGAATAGGCAACGGTGTTAAAGCGACTGGACAGCTACAGATAACAAAATGAACCTTGAACTAAGACTCATACCTTGTACACAAATTACCTCAAAATGATCATGGACTTGAGCGCAAAACATTAAACTAAAACTTTTAGAAAAAACATAGAAATTCTTCAAGATGTAGGGCCAGGCAAAGATTTCTTATACTTGATACCAAAAGCACGATCCATAAAAAGAAAAACTGATAAATCGGACTTCACTAAAATTTAAAACTTTTGCTCCAAGAAAAACCATGTTAAGAGGATGAAAAGGCAAGCTACAGATGAGGAGACGATATTTGCAATCTGCAAATTAGAACTAATATCTAGAACAGACAGAGAACATTCAAAACTCAATAGTAAACAAATTAAAAAATCTATTTAGGGACTTCCCTGGTGGCGCAGTGGTTAAGAATCTGCCTGCCAGTGCAGGGGAAGCAGGTTCGATCCCTGGTCCAGGAAGATCCCACATACTGTGGAGCAACTAAGCCCATGCACCACAACTACTGAAGCCTGTGTGCCCTAGAGCCCACAAGCCACAACTACTGAGCCTGTGCTCTGGAGCCTGTGAGCCACAACTACTGAGCCCGTGTGCTGCAGCTACTGAAGCCCGCACACCTAGAGCCTGTGCTCCACAACAAGAGAAGCCACCACAATGAGAAACCCACGCACCGTAAAGAAGAGTAGCCCCTGCTCGCCACAACTAGAGAAAGTCCGCACGCAGCAACGAAGACCCAACACGGTCAAAAAAAAAAAAATCTATTTAGAACATAGGCAAAATGCATGAAAAGACATTTCAGAAAAGACACACAGATGGCAAATAAGCACATGAAAAGATGTTCAACATTATTAGCTATTAGGTAAATGCAAATTGAAATCATAATGGGGTATCACTACATGCTTATCAGAATATCTAACATAAAAAATGACGACAATGCTAGCAAGGTTGTGGTGAAACTAGGTCACGGACACATTGCTGGTGGCACTGTAAAATGAGGCAACCACTCTGAAAAACAGGCTGACAGTGTCTTAAGAAAAGCTAAACATGCAACTATCATATGACCAGCCATTGCACTCTTGGGCATTTACCCTGGAGAAGTGAAAACTTATATTCACAAAAAAACCTGTACACTACTATTTGTAGCAGCTTTATCCCTAAGAGCCCAAAACTATAACAGTCTAGATGCCTTTCAATGGGTAAATGGTTAAACAAACTATGGTACCTCCATACTATGAAATTCTACTCAGCAATTAAAAGGAACAAAGTAGTAATACATGGACCAACTTAAATGAATATCCAGAGAAATATGCTGAATGAAAAAAGCCAATCCCAAACGGTTACATACTGTATGATTCCATTTATATAACATTCTTTTTAAAATTTAATTATTTTATATTGGGGTATAGTTGATTTACAACCTTTGTGTTTGTTTCAGGTGTAGAGGAAAGTGATTCAGTTATACGTGCATCCATTCTTTTTCATATTCTTTCCCCATACAGGTTATTAGAGAGTACTGAGTAGAGTTCCCTGTGCTGTACAGTAGGTCCTTGTTGGTTATCTATTTTATATAGAGAAGTGTGTATATGTTAATCCCAAACACTTAATTTATCCCTCCACCCCCTTCCCCCTTTGGTAACCATAAGTTTGTACTCTATGTCTGTGAGTCTGTTTTGTAAATACGTTCATTTGTATCATTTTTTTTAGATTCCACATCATTTATATAACATTCTTGAAACAGCAAAATTATATCTATAGAAATGGAGACCCTATTAGTGGTTGTCAGGAGTGAAGGGAGGGTGAGGGTGGGAGGGAGGGAGGTATGACTCTAACAGGGCACCATGAAGGGTCCTCAGGGTTGCAGACTTGTTTTGCATCTTGACTGGATCAACATCAGCATCATAGCGGGCCAGTCAAACCCCAGCTCACTTGCAAACACTAAGAAAGAAGTAAACACGCATTGCTATGTGCCACTGAGTTTTCGTGACTGTTACACAGCACAGCTGACTGGGTAGGAGTGACGTTTCCCGAAAGTGGGTGGCCATGTGCATTGCTGGAAATGAAGAAAGGGGCGCTGAAGCAAAGAGGGTCTTGAGAGCGATGGAACAAGATGAGGAATGAGGGAACACCTACAATGAGAACCCCTCCAAGAAAAACTTAACTTCCTTTGTGTTTTTCCCTGGGACTATGGAAAAATAAACATCCGAAGACAGTTTAACTTTTTCATTCTACATTTTTCTTAAGTTGTAGTAAAATATACATAATATTTACCATTTTAACCGTGGTTTAGTGTACAGAGTTGTACAATGATCACCCCTATCCATCTCCAGGACTTTTCAACTGGCCCAACAGAAGCTCTGTACCAATTAAACAGTAACTATCCGTTACCCTTCCTGCAGCCCCTGGTAACCTCTATTCTACTTTCTGATTCTATGCATGTGTCTGTTCTAGGTACTTCATATAAATGGAGTCATGCGATATCTGCTCTTTTGTGTCTGGCTCATTTCACGTCCACATTGTAGCATCTATCAGAATTTCATTCCTTTTTAAGGATGACTACTATTCCATTGTATGGACAGGCCGCACTTTGTTCATCCATTCATCGCTGGGTTGTTTCCATCTCTTGGCTACTGTGAATAATGCAGCCAGGAACAGAGGTGTACAAATATCTTTTCGAGTCCCTGCTTTGATTCTTCTGGGTACATACCCAGAAGCAAAATGTGTGGATCATATGGTAATTCTGTGTTTACTTTTTTAAGAAACCACCACACTGTTTTCCACAGCAGCTGCCCTATTTTATCTTCCCGCCATCAATGCATAGAGTTCTAATTTCTCTACGTCCTCATCAACCTTTGTTATTCTGTGTTAAAAATATCCATCTTAGTGGGTACAAAATGGATCATCCCACATTTCTTTTACCCTTATCCTTCCATTAAAATTGAATAAACTGGGGCTTCCCTGGCGGTCTAGTGGTTAAGACTCCACGCTGCCAATACAGGGGGCCAAAAAAAATTTTTTAAGACAAAAAAGATGAAGAAGAGAAACAACCATCCTCTATAGTTCACCCCCTTTAAAAAAAAGTATTAAATATAATTTTACTTAAAATTCACAGAAGAAGAAACAAGTGAAGGTGAAAGTATTGCTAAAATTTATATAACATTTCCCTCAAAACAAGAGCTATTAGTACTGAAAAGTTCCCTTTAAACAGTTTTTAAAAATCAAGTTTGTCTCTCAGGGGAAAACATAGGCAGAACACTCTATGACATAAATCACAGCAAGATCCTTTTTGACCTACTCCTAGAGAAATGGAAATAAAAACAAAAATAAACAAATGGGACCTAATGAAACTCAAAAGCTTTTGCACAGCAAAGGAAACCATAAACAAGACGAAAAGACAACCCTCAGAATGGGAGAAAATATTTGCAAATGAAGCAACTGACAAAGGATTAATCTCCAAAATTTACAAGCAGCTCATGCAGCTCAATATCAAAAAAACAGGGGCTTCCCTGGTGGCGCAGTGGTTGAGAATCTGCCTGCCAATGCAGGGAACACGGGTTCGAGCCCTGGTCTGGGAAGATCCCACATGCTGTGGAGCAACTGGGCCCGTGAGCCACAACTACTGAGCCTGCGCGTCTGGAGCCTGTGCTCCGCAACAAGAGCGGCCGCGATAGTGAGAGGCCCACGCACCGCGATGAAGAGTGGCCCCCGTTTGCCACAACTAGAGAAAGCCCTCGCACAGAAACGAAGACCCAACACAGCCAAAAATAAATAAATAAACTAACCCCAGTCATTCTCAACTAATTCTTCAAAACAAAAACAAACAACCCAATCCAAAAATGGGCAGAAGACCTAAACAGACATTTCTCCAAAGAAGATATACAGATTGCCAGCAAACACATGAAAGGATGCTCAACATCACTAATCATTAGAGAAATGCAAATCACAACTACAATGAGATATCATCTCACACCAGTCAGAATGACCATCATCAAAAAATCTACAAACAATAAATGCTGGAGAGGGTGTGGAGAAAAGGGAACCCTCCTGCACTGTTGGTGCGAATGTAAACTGATACAGCCACTATGGAGAACACTATGGAGGTTCCCTAAAAAACTAAAAATAGAGCTGCCATACGACCCAGCAATCCCACTACTGGGCATATACCCTGAGAAAACCATAATTCAAAAAGAGTCATGTACCCCAATGTTCATTGCAGCTCTATTTACAATAGCCAGGACATGGAAGCAACCTAAGTGTCCATCGACAGATGAAGGGATAAAGAAGATGTGGCACATATATACAATGGAATATTACTCAGCCATAAAAAGAAACGAAATGGAGTTATTTGTAGTGAGGTGGATGGACCCAGAGTCTGTCATACAGAGTGAAGTAAGTCAGAAAGAGAAAAACAAATACCGTATGCTAACACATATATACGGAATCTAAAAAAAAAAAAAAGGTCATGAAGAACCTAGGGGCAGGACAGGAATAAAGACGCAGATGTAGAGAATGGACTTGAGGACACGGGGAGGGGGAAGGGTAAGATGTGACAAAGTGAGCGAGTGGCATGGACATATATACACTACCAAATGTGAAATAGATAGCTAGTGGGAAGCAGCTGCATAGCACAGGGAGATCAGCTCGGTGCTTTGTGACCACCTAGAGGGGTGGGATCGGGAGGGTGGGAGGGAGACACAAGAGGGAGGAGACATGGGGATATATGTATATGTACAGCTGATTCACTTTGTTATACAGCAGAAACTAACACACCATTGTAATGCAATTATACTCCAATAAAGATGTTAAAAAAATACCAGTCCTATTCGTTTTCCCCCCCGGAGCCCTCCCTCCCACAGACCTCCTTCCTCTTCCAACACAGGCCTGTGGTTTTGGGGGCCTCTCCCCGCTCCCCCGGCCAGAGTTCCATTTCCTGGACTCCCTTTTTCTTTACTCTTCTTCCTTGTTTTACAGAAGCATGTTCTCTAGTAACTTCCTAAGAAAGCACACGGAGGAAGTAAATTTTTGAACCTCTGAAGGAGTGAAAAAGCTCTTATTCACTTAATTATCAAATTAATTAATAATTTGGGGATAGAAAAGTCCAACCTGCAGAGAGAGAAAATAACGAGACAGACCCCAACATAAGAGAGGAAAGATGTCAGGAGAGGGTTCTGTGAGCTATTTTGGACTCTTAAATCCGAAAAGGTAATATCTGGGAGGAGATACAATGAAAACCTGTTGAATTCTGAAGGAGGTGAAGAAACGCATCACTTTGCTCATCACACTTTACAATATAATTACTCACCTGCCAACATTGAGACCGGAAAGGAATAGCTTCAAGGGGGAAACAAGAGAAATACTAGTTTATAGGATGAGAAAGTAAAAGAGGGAACTCGATCTTACAACCAGTTCGAAGCACAAAACGTCATCAAACACTTACTGGGTCCCCAGGACGCCCCGCAATCAAAGGCGAACGGACGCGGGTCCTGCTCCCGGAGCTCACCAGCTCCAAGGAGTCAGAGTGGCCCGAGGCAGGAGCGCGAGGGGAAGGCAGCCGCCAGGTCACGATGGACCACCAGCAGCGGCAGGGGCCCCCGGGAGGCGGCTGCACCCGAGAAGTCATCCCCACAGAGCGGAGAGGATGCGGACGGACGTGATAGAGCCGGCGGGGGCCTGAGGGCCGGCTGAGGGCAGGGCCGGCGTGGCTTCCATGATGCGTCTGCTCTGGGTGCCTCGACAGCTCCAAGAACAGGGAAAACAAGGAAACGAGATGTAGGCCTGGGAGCTGAGGTGAGAGAAGTTTGGTTGAGCAAGACTGGGTTTGTGACGCGGTAAGATGGCCAAAGAAGCTCACACGGTAAGAGGGAGCAGACCCAGAAGACCAAGGGCCAGAGACAGCCTCAGGGAACAACCCGCACAGGCTGGGAATAATAGCGTAAGAAAGGACCACGCCAGAGGAGGGACCTTGCGCGAGAGGAGCCAGCCACGCGAGAAGGAACCAGCCACGCGAGAGGAGCTAGCCACGCGAGAGGAGCCACCCACGCGAGAGGGGCCAGCCACGCGAGGAGGAGCCAGCCACGCGAGAGGAGCCAGCCACGCGAGAGGGGCCAGCCACGCGAGAGGAGGGGCCTAGCCACTGGAGGGACCATGCGAGAGGAGGAACCTCTGGAGAGGCGTGGTGGGAACAGCGAAAGGTAGGAGCCAAGGCGGGGAAAGGGACAGGGTGTCCTGGCACGGAATGCTTCCAAAGGCTGGGGTCCCATGGGTGTCCTGCCCAGTTTGACCAGGACAGTCTGGGTGTGTGCCTGCTGCCTTGATCTCGTCATTCGTTAACGTCCAGCCCCTCTCATCAGTCACATGGTTCCCGGGTAGACCAAAGACCGCACCCTGTCTAATGAATGTGGCAACACAGGCACTGGTGACTGAAGCCCGTGGGTGGCGGGTGGGAGCCAGGGTGCGGCTGGCTGAGAAATGGGCGGAGGTGGAGGCAGGGGTCATGGACGCTTCTTCTAAGACGACGCTGGGCGTAATAAGTCAGAGATGGAACTGTGGCCAGAAGGCCCAGAGTGCAGGGGGAGGACCCTGTGCCACCAGGCTTGGGAAGGTTGAGCAGCTGATGGAAAAAGCCAGTCAAGAGGAGGACAGTGAGAACTGGGCTGCCTCTGTGTCGGCTCAAGACACAAGTCACTGAGCGTGGTGGGGGCGGGGGTGGGAGCACGGGTGCAGGGATGGCCGTGGGCCGGAGCAGAGCCTCTGTTCCGCCTGGATGTGTTGTGGACAGGATATCTGTGTCCCCCAACGAATACACTGGTGCCCTAACCCCGGGTGTGGCTCTGTTTGGAGACGGGCCCATAAGGAGGTAATTAAGGTCAAATGAGGTCTAAGGGGGTGGCGCCCAGATCTGATAGGTTAGTGTCCTTATGAGAAGAGACACCAGAGGGCTCACTCTCTCTGTGCCCGCTCAGAGGAAAAGCCATGTGAGGATAAGGCAGTCGTCTGCAAGCCGTCTGGGGAGGGAGGGCTCCCCAGAACACGACCATGCTGGCCCTAGATCTGGGACTTCCAGCCTCCAGAACTATGAGAAGATAAACGTCCACTGTTTAAGGCCCGCAGTCTGTGGTGCTCTGTTATGGCAGCCCTTGTGAAGGAAGGGCAGGAGGAAGGGCACAGGAGGGTACCATTCAGACATATCTGTGAGGGCAAGATGTTGCTCAGAGGAAGTTCTTTCCCTGACTCTCAGGAAATGGGAGATAGACCCGGTCTGCTGAAAATGAAAGAGGAGGTGGTGAGGTCAGAAATTTGAGAAGACACCAGGGGGAGCCTCTGGGAGCCAAGGTAAAGAGAACTGATGCGGGGCACGCAGGGATTCTGGAGAAGTCTGGAAAACTCAGGAATCCTGGCAGCACGACGGGCAGGACATGATGCACCGGGGAGGTCCCTTCCCCAGAGGCCCCTTGGACTCTGTTAGACACGGCCTGTTGAAACTGGGTGGTTCCCAGGAGATCCCTGTTTTCTCGTGTCCTCTCGAATGCTGGGCAGCCCTCTGTTTGTCATGTAAGCAAGCAGATAGGATCTGAGTGTTGTGGGGCTTGCCTTGGGCTGCAGGTTGTTCCAGAGCCCGAGCCAAGGTCAGTGGTGAGAAACCTCAGCTTGCTAAGGGCAGGGGTGCAGGCACCAAACCAGGGGCCACTGCAGGGGCCGCTCTGTGGGCAGAGCTCCAATCCTGGTTATTAAGTCTGCACTTTCAACAAGGGGTGCCAGGAAGAAAGCTCTGCCCATCCCTGGCATGCGGGGAATACTGGGGACGGGACAGAGGGAGGGGAACTCTATCGCATCTCCTAAAGGGGGTGCCAAAGCCTAGAGGACTCCCCTAAACAGTGTGGGAAGCGCACCTCCTGCTGGACTTCGTGACCCCAAGCTCATCTCTGGCCCCCTCAATAAAATGCTGTGTGTAATCCAGTATTTTGTTTATGTTTTACGAAGTGATTAGATTAAACTGAAATTAGTGTCATTTTGCGGTTTGGGGGAGAATTTCACGACAGCGCCTTGGGCACCAGAAACCAGAGCGGCCTCTCTTTGGGAGCAGACGCACATGCTGGCTAAGAACAGCTGGGTTTGGGTCCTCACGCCACCGTGTCCAGCTGGGTGACCTTGACCAATGGCTTCACCTCTCTCTGAGCCTCTGTTTCATGTGCACAGCGAGGATACTGATTGTTGGTGTGAGAAGTAAATCAGACAATGCCAGGAAGGACTGAGCAGAGTACCTGGTGTGAAGTAAGTGCTCAGTAAGGGAAGCCTTCACCATCTTCACCATCATCGTCATCAGTCACGTTAATTTAGGGACAGTAAACACTCAAAAAGAAACCCACAAATACTTCTCAGAATATTGTCCAAAACTCCCATTTCCTCTAAGAGGCTGCAGTAGCCAGATCCTCCTGTGACCTTTGCAGGCCTTCCTAAAACTCTGCTCACCCAGCTGCCACAGAGCTCGTCAGCCTCTGGGTCCAGATGCAGCCCAGAGAGGGGTGGGGACCACCATGTGTGCCAGACCCCATCCTTGGAGTTTCTGTGCCGTCAACTGAGAAGGAATGAAGGTGGGGAGGGGGAGTGGGAAGGGAGGGTGGAGAAGCCCAAGGAACCCATGCCCTGCAGAAGTCTTCTTGTCTGGAAATGGGTCTCCATCGGGTACACCTGCTTCTGTCCTCCGGCTCAGATTCCCTGTCACCAACCCCACTACCCTGAATCCAACATCCAGTGACACCGATTGTGAATCCTGTTCACGCGTTTCCCCTGAAACATAACGTTTAAGACAGTGGTTCTCAACCAGGGCAGTTTTGCCCTGCCTGCTCCCCGAGGATATTTGGCAGTGTCTGGAGACACTTTGTGTTGGAACGACTTGGAGAGGTGGTACTGGCTTCTGGTGGCTAGAGTCCGGGGACGCTGCTGGACAGCGCACAGGGCACAAGACAGCACCGCCTCCGCCCCACCCCCTGTCTCCACCCCCTCGTTCCCTCCCGTGCCAGGGGAGGGCCTAGCTCTCTTCCCAGCACCCCTTGTGAAAAGCCCAGGTTTAATATCCAGAATTACCACGTCAAAGTTAAGAAACCCTGCTTGAAGGAAAAAGCAGCCCTGCACCCCCCTTAACTCAGGTTCTCGGATGGGCAGCTTGCCGGATGCCCTGGATTAAAAAGCCCTCCCCTGGGCTTCCCTGGTGGCGCAGTGGTTGAGAATCTGCCTGCTAATGCAGGGGACACGGGTTCGAGCCCTGGTCTGGGAAGATCCCACGTGCCACGGAGCAGCTGGGCCCGTGAGCCACAATTGCTGAGCCTGCGCGTCTGGAGCCTGTGCCCCGCGACGGGAGGGGCCGCGATAGAGAAAGGCCCGCGCACCGCGATGAAGAGCGGTCCCCGCACCGCGATGAAGAGTGGCCCCCGCTTGCCGCAACTGGAGAAAGCCCTCGCACGAACCGAAGACCCAACACAGCCAAAAATGGATAAATAAATAAATAAATAAGAAAATCCTAAAAAAAAAAAAAAAAAAAAAAAAAAGCCCTCCCCTGAGTGACGACTCCTCCTTTCCTGACACATTTATGTACAGTTTTGTAAGCAAGGATTGCTTTCAAGATGTCATGCTTCACTACCTGTTGCTATATGAAACTGTCCCAGCTGAGGACAGCCACTATGGATAGCACCATCATTTCATTCACTCACTCATGCATTCATTCAGCCCACACACACTCATTGACTCCCCCTTACGCTGGGACAGGCTCTAGGGACACAGGATGAGCGAGACTAAGTCTCAAGGCTCAAGCTCGAAATGAACGTATTGGGGAGGACAGATGTGCTGGTAAATAATGACAATAGTGTTCCAGGTAGAAGTCCTCATGAGAGGCACGGGTGGGGACAGGCGAGCTGTGGCCAGGGTTTCCTACCCAGGTCTCAGAAACCTGCCCCATCAGCCATCAGCACTTGTTAGTCCACTGGCAAGGGACCCTCCCGACATCACCCTGTGTGGAAAGGCGGGGGAGGGGACAGTAATAAGCATTTGGCCTCAGTGACTGCCCCTCCCCCCAGTTAGAAAGATGCCTATGATTTCCCTCAAGAGGGAGCACGAAATGAATAAAGAATTGTTTGAATGCCCTTCAATTTCAAAATCGAATGTCTGACGCCTCAAACAAACAGGAAAAAAAAAGCAGGGTTTCATAGGCTGGGAAATACTCCAACCGAGGTAGGTCAGTTCCACTCCTATTTGTTGAAGGAGTTCTCTGCCAAGAAGTGTGAACCTCAGGTCTGGATAAGCCCATAAAATCACCAGAGAACCAAGACTTACACACAGGAATCCACCTCAAAGAACACAAAGCGGTACAGGAGTGGACGAAAATGCACGTGAAGACAAGGGGCGTCCCGGACAGAGCTCTGGGCTCCAGTCTCAGCGCTGCCACAAACCAGCTGATGTGGAGCAGGTCCCTGCTCTCTGGGGGTCTCAGTTTGCTCCCCTGTAAAAGGAGGTAACTGGACCAGGGCATAATAAGCATCCTTCCAAGGCACACAGAAGACTTGAACCAAGGGGAGGCTCTCTTTTCCCCTCTGTTTATTCCTGAGATAACACCGGGGTCCCCTTGAGATTAAAATGTAGGTTGAACCTCAGTCCTGAAGCCCAGCTACCTGTCGATTTCTTCTGATAACCGCAGAGTTACTGCAGATACTTAAAAAGGAGGCTGGGAGGATCACCAAGAGGGAGCGGCTGCCTCCCAGCCCTGGGCACCGAATAACAACACACCTGGAGGCTGCACCGGGCTTCGAACTGTCCCCACCGTCTCAGGTGGCGTTTCCCCAAAGTGGGAGCTTAGACTAACGAGCGGGTGCTGTTGCCCTAGCACCTTCCAACTCCAGCCCTAGGACAAGAGGCTCCAAGTTACAAGCAAGCTGGGAACAGAGCCCTAAAGCCCACCCTGGATGCCACAGAGCCGCCCCTCCTGCGTGCCAACGCTCCCGTCAGCTCGGGAAGCAGGTCTTTCTTGCAGTCAAACAGGACAGGACTACAGGAAGGCGAGGTCACTGGACGCCAGGAAGGACTTGCCCAGGACAGAGACTGCAGACTCAGAATTAGGTTCCCAAGTGCTTTCCCTGGGAAGTTTCTTGCGACAGAGGCCCCGGGGGCCAGTTTGGAGGGCTGGTGGGAAAGAGTGGTTCTGGAATCTGTGCGCCCACTTCCCAACCCCCCGCCCTCGCTTCCAGCCAGCCAGTCTGGGTGCAGCCACTCTCCCATTCACAAATCCCGCAGGGAGAGGCCCGGATTCCCTGGAGTTTCTGAGAAAGAAAGAAAAACACGCCACCCACTCTGCTGCCTTCTCTTTTCTCAGCCAGCTCCTCCCTGGGCCTGGTTTGGGGAGACCAGCTGCTCCCAGGAGTCCCCAGACACACAGACACTGGGGAGCCAAACCCACAGGAGAGGCGAGGGGAAGAGCTGCAGACCCGGTCCCATCACGGAACCAGCAGCGGCTGCGGCCAAAGCTTTCGGAGGTCTTCCCATCCGCAGCCCGGTGTGTGTGCAAATGTCAAGGCTTTGGAGCAGACGGATTGGGTTCCAGTTGTCTTTTCTCGGGGCAAGATTTTTGGTCTTTCCAAGTCTCGCTTTCCTTGTCCGCAAAGTGAGGGTGAAAACATCAACCTCTAAAGGCGATGATGAGGTTTCACGGCAATAACGCAGGCAAAGCGCCCGGCATACAAAACGCACGGCCAGGGGCGGCTCCAGAGCCCCGCCTAGGAGGGCCCCGGAGGCGCAGCCGGGAGGAAGGGGTGGGCTGGAGGGCAAGGGGGTTATCTCGGCGCTGCCTGCGCCCGCGCTCACGCTGATGGTGTTTTGGAGGAGCGGGCCCTCCGGAGAGGAGCGGAGAGAGATCGTAGCTGTGGGGGACGCATGCGGAGGAAGGGCTCCCACTCCCCAGCGGAAGATCTGGGGGCCCCCATCCCCCCACCCCGCGCGGGACCCGCGGAGGCGCGCGTACTCACGGCGTGCGCGGCGCAGGCGAGCAGCAGCAGCGGCGGCAGGAGGGCGCGCATGCTGCCGCGTGCGCTCCCTGGGCGCCCCGACGGCCGCCGGCCCGCGCGCACCGCCCGTTCCGGGCTCAGCGCTCCCCGCCTCCTCTCGGACCCTGGCCGGCCGCCGCGCCCCTGGGAGCCATGGCCCCACCCGGGACTTCGCCTCCTCGGACCAGGTGGCCGCGAGCCACGCTGCCCGGCCGGTTGATAAGGACGCGGCGCGGCGTGCGCTCCTCCGCCCACCGCGGCTGGCTGGGGGCCCGCGCGGAGGTCGGCGGCGGAAGAGGCAGCAGGAGGGCGCGGCCGCAGCGGCTCCCACGGGCTCGGCCTGCCCCGCCGCCACACCCCCACGGGCGGAAAGGGCCCTCCCCAAAGCCCGGGTCAGCCCCGCCGCCGCCGCCGCGCAGCGTGCGCCGCCTTTTAGAGCCTCTGTTCTCCGGAACAATACGTCTAATAAAACCCACCTACCTTCCGGTGAAAGAAGGTGGGGCGAGTGCCCTGTGACACAGCGGGCGCTTGGGAAATCGCTATGGCATCTATTCTGGGGGGCAGCTACTCTATTTCCGATTTTCACTTTATTTTTCTTTCTGATTAGTTACACACGCTCATTCCAGAAAGTTGCACACCCATCACACTGAGAAGCCTTTGATGATCAGGTGAGACGGAGGAAGGCCATCCGGTGTACCCAGGCGTTTGGGGCTGTGCTGGGGGCTTTGTGCTTCCTGGTGTCCCCGGGAGGCTAATTCAGCATCAGGCAGGTGTGTCCGGCAGCCGCTCATCCTGAGTCTGAGGCCTCAGGTGTCCTGGAGGCTGGCTTTTAGCCTCTCGGTACAAGGCATCTTCAAATGGCTTTTGTGGACCCAAGTTTTTCTTCTTCTGCCCTGGTGCCCATTCCCTTTCCTCGTGTCTCTCCTATCTAGATCTTTCTCTCAGGCACTTAAAGTCCGTCAGCTCATTGAATTCCCCCCTCCCCCCACCCGCTCCCGAACACGTGGAGGTGAGGCGAGCTCTGCGTGATTGACGCATTTGGGGTAAGGATTGGCCTGAGGTTCTGCACCCGTGCGCACACGCACGCGCACGCACAGCGCTCCCACTAGCAGAGAGACCATAACTGGATTGCCCTGGGCCAGGCTGTCATTGGAGGTCAAGGTTCTGACTGCCTTGATCCAGTGTGGTCAGTGGCCGGTGGTGGTTTTCATCTCATTCCAGCCCACAAGGATAAGCCACATTCTCCACCAGTATCAGTGACAAACCCACTTGCCCGCAAGTATAAGCCATATTCTCCAAGACCAACGTTATCACTAATAAAAGTGATATTGGGCCCCATCTGTCTTAATCGTATTTCTCAACTGGTTCAAGATTCAGGCTGGAAAAAAAGTTATCAACTGGGTTTCCCTAAACCCTGACGTCATAAACGTGCATTAGAAAGTGCGTGAGTCAAAGACGCGCCATTCTTACTGTGTGGACTTTCGTGTTACTTGAATAGTTTCTGTAACCACCGTGCGTATTGCTTTTTCGATGGAAAGACAAAAAAAGGAAACAATACAAAATGCAATCTGTGCTCTATACCGGAACCTCGTGATCGCCAGTGAAAAAGCAAAAGGACATTTGTTCTGGGCAATTCAATCAATTTCTGGCCTGTGGCAAGCCATTCTTCCTTAAATAGGATGCTCTGTCTCTCAGGGTATTGAGAAAAAGATCTGAAATGCTCTGTGGGAAGCCGTGGATGCAGTCAGTGGCTTTGTAAAACCTGCCTGAGAAAACAGTTTCAGGATAGGAGTGGAAGGGAGAAGGTAGGGAACTAACCACGTATTTAATACCCGCCATGTGCTAGGGAGTCTTTTAATAATTTGGGGTGTGTTACCGTAGCCAGTCCTCCAAGACTCAATGAGAGGCATTCACTTTCTTTGATGAATAGGATGGAAACTGGAGGCTTGGGGAAGATAAACACTTGCCCCAGTAACACAGCCCAGGACTGAGCCCAAAGCCCCGGCCCTGCATCCTTCGCGGGGCGCTAGGATTTCTCTCAGTCGTGAAGATGACTTCCTTACCCTCAGGGTTTCCAAAGTTCTTTTGCCTGCAGCACGCCTGCAGAATCCACTAAATTTGGAAATTCAAACTGAAATGAAGCCACCTATCCCATGACTTCTCCACAACTAGTTATACAACATCAATTGGAAACCATATACAATCAAATGAATGCAGACAGAAACAACTATAGCCTTCCTTTTTTTTCCTTTTAGATAAAGATGGTATTTAAGGTGATGTCTTGGGCTGTTTCAGGGTGTTACTCAATTTCCTGGGTATCTGCCATGCACACAGGAGGTACACATGTTAGTTAACCTGTTTGTGCAACTATATGAAGGTAGTTAATACCACAAAACTGTATACGTAAAGTGAATTAAATGCTAAAGTCATGTTTTGTATTTCTAATGACAAAGAAAAAAAAAGTGTAGCACTGATATTTGTTACAAAAATGACCATTAAAAACATTCTTAGTGAAAAAAGCCATACAGAAAAGGCCACCTAGATCCCATACTCATCTTGTCTGCTTCAAATCCATCAAGGTTGTCCAAATGAGGGGGAAACTCAGTAATGGTTCCAGAAAAAGAAAACTGGATCAGGATGGAAAAAGACATTTTCATACAGTTGGGACAGCAGGTGAAAGTTGAAGTGGGGCTGAGTATTAAATTATAATGTGGACATCAGGATTTCCTCATTTAGGGGCTATGTGCTGGTTCCTTGGGCAAAACACACTGAGCATTTTGTGTAAAGTGGCAAATGTGAGTACTTTTTGCCATTATTGCAACTTTTCTGTACATTTTAAATTACTGGAAAGTAAATTACTTTTCTAGACAACCATGTCAGTATCATGCCAGAAAATCAGATAAGACAGACATCAAATTTTGTTATAGAGGCCAAGACTCACCCAGACCAAGTTCAACCAAAGTTGTGATACTTATTTCCCTTGTAGGAGTCCGCATGGTATTAAGAGGCACCGTGGGAAGAGTACATTAGTAGCTACCATGTCTTGGGTCCTGTGGATTACCTGTGGTGCAGTAGAAACTGAGATTTTAGTATTGCAATTTTTCACATTACTTCAAAAAATATGTTAAAAAAGAAATTCAGTAAAGTTGCAAAATATGGAATCAATATACACAAATCAGTTTTGTTTCTATACACTAATAATGAACCACCAGCAAGAAAAATTAAGAAAACAATCCCATTTACAATTCCATCAAAAAGAACAAACTATTTAGCAATAAATTTAACCAAGGACATGAAAGACCTATACTCAGAAAACTATAAAGCATTGATAAAGAAACTGAACACACAATAGAAAACAATATTCCATGCTCATGCATCAGAAAAATTACAATTATTAAAATGTTTATTCTACCCAAAGCCATCAACAAACAGTGCCAGGAAAACTAGACACCAGACTCCAGAGAACGACACTGGTCCCCATCTACACGGCACATAAAACTAACTAAAAGTGCACAGTATTCCACATTAAACCCTTTCTCTCCTGAGGCCCCTGAAGATGCACCCCACCCACCCAGCAGTCAGCTGCACAGGAAGATTCTCCACACTTGCTCATGTCTTCCTCTTGTGGAGTCTCCTCACCAGTGGCTCCTGAGAAAACCCAGCTGCTGTCAGTGTGGACAATGCCTCATGGTCCAGAAGCCTCAGCCCTGACAGGAGACAAAGCTCCTGTCTGCTTGTCACGGAGCAAAGTCTGTGGGCAGGGTGCACCTGTGCCCCCAGGGTCAGACAGGTGGGTTCGGCGCCCCCTGTGGGACGTCAGAGGAGTGCCGGGAGCGCCGCACTCACAAACCCAGAGGCCTCATCCGGAAGGCAGTTCTGCTGTATACACTAAGTTTGGAAATCCAAACTGAAATGGAGCCAAGTATCTCACTGTATCTTCTCAAAAGATGCTTAAGGAGCAATTAATTACAAACCATATGTAATGAAATGAATGCAGACACAAACTTTACAACTTAAACCAAAATTCACTCAAAATTGCCCATAGACAAATTTAAATTACCAAACTATAAAAGTCCTAGAAAAAAAAAAAGATAATCTACATGACTTTGGGTCTGGTGACCTTATTCAGAAAACCGGAAGACAAACCACAAACTGCAAGAAACTACTTCCAAAACACATATCTGATAAAGGATTTGTACTCAAATTATGCCAACAATGCCATTAAAATTTGGTAAAGGTTGAAACACACACCTGGCCCAAGAAGATAAACAGGCAGTAAATAAGCATACAAGAATATACTCAAGATGCTGGTGGAATGCATGTACAACCAACTTTGGAAGACAGTTTGGCAGTTTTTTCCAAATCTAAAAAGTCTCACCTTAGGATCCAAGAAGTGTACCTCTTGTATTTAGACAACTGCTTTGAAAAACTGTGTTCAAACCAAAACTAGCATCAAGTAATGCACAGCAGCTTTATTCATAATGGCTAAAAACTTAAAGATATCAGGATGTCCTTCTGTAGATGAATTCATAAGCAAATTAGGGCACATACATGTCAAGGGGAGAAGAATACACCACCCCAAAATATGCCCATTTGACAAAAGGATTATTTTGGACTGATTAATTTAAGAAACAGCAGACCCAGGAGAATCTTTCAAAACCAAGTAGAAAATGCCCTTTTAGGAGGTAAATTTACATTTATTAAGGATCTCTCCATTTGTAAGGGTATGTCCCTCTCTGGACCAGGAATTGAATGATGACTAAATATCAAGAAAAGCTTGTTGGGACTTCCCTGCTGGTCCAGTGGTTAAGATTCCATGCTCCCAATGCAGGGGACCAGGGTTCAATCCCTGGTCAGGGAACTAGATCCCACATGCTGCAATTAAGAGCCCGCATGCCGCAACTAAAGATTCCACAGGCCGCAACTGAGACCCGGCACCGCCAAATAAATAAATGTTTAAAAAAAAAAAGCTTGTCAATGAAATAGGCCTGGATGTAAATCTGTGTAACAACCATACCCTTGTTTACTGGGCTTTGACTAATAACATCCCTTAAATCGCTTCCTCCATTCCCTAACATCTTTCTTTTTTTTTTTTTTTTAAAGGATTTTCTTATTTATTTATTTATTTATTTATTTATTTTTGGCTGTGTTGGGTCTTCGGTTCGTGCGAGGGCTTTCTCCAGTTGCGGCAAGCGGGGGCCACTCTTCATCGCGGTGCGGGGACCGCCCTTCATCGCGGTGCGCGGGCCTTTCTCTATCGCGGCCCCTCCCGTCGCGGGGCACAGGCTCCAGACGCGCAGGCTCAGCAATTGTGGCTCACGGGCCCAGCTGCTCCGTGGCATGTGGGATCTTCCCAGACCAGGGCTCGAACCCGTGTCCCCTGCATTAGCAGGCAGATTCTCAACCACTGCGCCACCAGGGAAGCCCCCTAACATCTTTCTTTTGTTCTCAGCAGAAGATAGCATTTAAGGTAATGGCTTGGGCCATTTCAGGGAGTGACTCAGTTTTCCTGGGTATCTTTCAAGTATACAGGAGGTACGCATGGTATATATTAAACTTCTGATTGTTTTCTCCAGTTTGTCTCTTTTTCATTACAAGGGAGATCTCAATAAAGAACACAGAAGTGTAGAGGGAAAACTATTTTTCCTCTCATATACATGCAATGCCATAGTATTCAGAGATATAAAAGAATGGACCATCAACCCGTGCAAAAAAAAAAAAATAGATGCATCTAACACTTGCATTGCTAAGTGAAAGAATCCAGTCTAAAGTTCTACACACTGTATGACCTCATTTATATGACATTCTAGAAAAGGCAAAACTGACAATGGTAAACAGTTTACGGAATATGTGGTTGAAATAGTCCATATGATACTTTAGTGGTGAACACCTGTCACTATGCATTTGTCTACACCCACAGATTTTTACAACCCAACAAGTAATTTACAATCTATTCAAACTTAGCTACTTAGGATATGGGAGTGTCAAAGACTGGAATGCAGAACGTAACAAAGAATCTAACTGATTCAGAAATGTATGAGAAAACTCACTGTTGGTAGTGGGACAAACGGGCCGACCTAAGTTAACTCTGGAAATGTGCAGAATCTGTAGGCCAAAGACAAAACGTGCCGTACATACCCAGTGGACTCTGTGTTCCTTCCATGAGGGGGAGTAGCTAACGGCACCGAAACTACTATATCAGTGATCGAATGGAACATACACACCCAGTGGACTCTGTGTTCCTTCCATGAGGGGTAGTAGCTAACGGCACCGAAACTACTATATCAGTAATCGAATGGAACATACATACCCAGTGGACTCTGTGTTCCTTCCATGAGGGGTAGTAGTTAACGGCACCGAAACTACTATATCAGTAATCGCATGGAACAAGCACTGAATTTAATAAATGACAAATGGTGGAAGCCAGGTTTCTTACCACTGGAGTGGGATGTTACAGTCAAACAAAGGGAGAAGGTTACAATATCCATGTCATAACAGATCCAGTTGGAGACATCAGTATAAACTATCTTTAGCCTAATAGAGATACACATAGTTCCACATGGAAATCTTTATAATTATGGGTATATGCATAGGCTGGGATACATGCACATATTTCCATGCACTGTCAGCTGAGCATATTTAGCTCCCACGTGTACGTTTTTAATACCATTCTCTAATAAAAGGAACAAGGGCTCTTTGAAGAAAGGGCTGATGCTAGGACTGAGACAGTAAATATATAAAGCAGGATAATCTTAAAATATCAGAAAGTAAAGAAGTACCAAAAATTTTAAAAACCCACAAAAGGAAAATTATGTAAAATGAAAACAGGAGCAAATGGAAAAAGCGCTCAACAGCCAAAGCAAGAATTAAGTAAGCAGTCTAATAATGTAGTGCTGGATTATAACCAAAAGTTTACAGTAATTATTCACGTGTCCAAACTGGTAAAAATAAATTACATAGTTTTTTTTTTTTTTTTTTTTTTTAAAGAAAGCTGAGATAGCTCTCTTTTTTTTTTATAGGTAGGATTCGGCGGAGACAGGAGGGCTTTTTTTTTTTTTAATTTTATTTATTTATTTATTTATTTATTTATTTATTGGCAGTGTTGGGTCTTCGTTTCTGTGCGAGGGCTTTCTCTAGTTGCGGCAAGCGTGGGCCACTCTTCATCGCGGTGCGCGGGCCTCTCACTATCGCGGCCTCTCTTGTTGTGGAGCACAGGCTCCAGACGCGCAGGCTCAGTAGTTGTGGCTCACGGGCCCAGTTGCTCCGCGGCATGTGGGATCTTCCCAGACCAGGGCTCGAACCCGTGTCCCCTGCATTAGCAGGCAGACTCTCAACCACTGCGCCACCAGGGAAGCCCAATTACATAGTTTTTGATGAATGGTGTTAAATAGAAATCTCCTATGCAGAAAGCTTCTAAACAATGTATATAGCCACTCAGCTGTCCATCAGGGATGTGAAGCTAACCCCTGTCTCCTCAAGTGTGGGTTCTGCATTATGACTTCCTCCTAAATAAAACACACAGGACGGACATGGGAAAAAAATTAACCTCACTGTGGGAAAACTTGACAAACACTACTTCAGCTAGGTGACCAAAGTTAAGAATATAAGTGAGAAGTTTCCTTAAGAGCCTGTCCTCTTGATATGTAGTGAAGAGGAAGCACTTCACCTCTGTGGTCTGCTTTTTCAAAGCCAAGTCTAACCATGACAAAACCACCAAGCAAATCCCAGCGCCCGGCAGTCTATAAAATACCTGACCAGTCCTCCTCCACACTGTCAAGGTTATGGAAACAAGGAGAGTCTGAGCAACTGTCAAAGCCCAGAAGAGACTAAACAGACATGATGACCCCATGTCCTTTGAGATCCTGGAACAAGGAAAGGTATAACAAAGGGAACATGAATAGGGACTTCACTTAATAATAAAGTATCAATATTTGTTCATTATTTGTCATGATTCTGTAGAAAATTAGACAGGAAAGATTAAAAGTCAAATAAGAGAAACCTACTGTAACAAACTGGAGATCTAGAGGAAAAGGGGGATTTCTTTGTAAAAATACATTACCAAAATGCACCCTAAATTAAGGAAAATACAAAAAGACCAATTAATCACTGAGGAACCTCTTCCCCATACTGGTTACCCTATCACTGTTCCAGGGTTTCCCTCTCCTGGGACAGGGAAGGAACAGGGACAGAGATGTTTGGTAGCTCCCCTAGTATCTGACCCCACCCAGTGTCTTCATCTCCCCCAGCCACGCCTACCCAGTGAGGACACCTGAGGAAGGATCAGGGATTATTGTTTCAGATGTATCAACCAGGACTTTTTCTTTTCCCAGCGACTGGACACACTTACTGAAGTAAAATAAATTAGTATTTATTGTAAGGGTAGAAATAAATTAATACTTGCAAGTGGCAAGTTGAAGAATGGGTTTGGACCTGGCAGGTCCAGTGGCTCACACTGTCTCAGTGTGACCTTGCTTCTCTCCAAAACTTTGTCCTGCTCAGTGCCTTTGGGGGACCCCATTCACAGGCACAGGCTCTCTCACTGCCCTTGGGCCAACAGCAATTCTAGGCTGACAACCACTCACCATCCATTTTCCAAGAAAGAGTTTCTCCTTTTCTTGGATTCCAAGAAAGTCATGGTTTTAAATGCCTTTGATCTGGCTTGGGTTGCATTCTCATCCTTGGCCCATCACCAGAAGATGGAAAATGGGACTGGCTAGATGTGGGCTGTAAACCCATCTTCGAGCCGGGTGGAACATGGGCTTATCCTTCTGCAACTGTTTGGACTGGAAGCAGGTGAGATGTAATTCCCAAAGGAAAACTGAGGCACTTGGGCCTGAGAACAGATGCTGGCTGGCAGAAAGCAACAGATTCTAAGTCAACGACAGCTCACTGCACAGCACAGAATCTGACACAAAAGGAAGAAAGGGGTTCACTCAGGTTCAGGGGCTGCAGCTACTCATCCAGTGCTCTTACTGTCCTCCCAAGACTGCAAGAAGTTCTTTCACTTACTGAAAAGTCAGGATCGTTGGTGGTGGTAAACTCAAGTCTCTTTCCTTGGGCATCAGGTCCTCACATCTCAGAGGCTGGCCCAGAACAGCCCATGTGCCCTCAGAAGACACACAGACCTCATTCCTGCCCCTGAGAGGTGGGAGCCCTTAAGTTATGCCATCTCCATGGCCATATTAATTGCCCATCCCTGAAAAACAATACTGCTCCTTTTCCAGTTCCTTCTCTCTCCTTTACTAAGAGGAAGAAACCAAATGCTAGGGTGGTAAGGAAACTCTTGTGCAATGATGTAATGGGAGGCTCAAGAATTATTCCAAGCCATGGAACCCATAATTGGCAGGCTTTCCAGAGCCCACATCGATGCATATGGCTCTCCAAGACAATGCAGTGTCACTGTGAACCTTCCATTGGGAGGTCCAGTTGCCCCCATATCTTTGATTCCTAATGACTACGAATGTCAAAAGTTTCTAACGACTGAAAGGACAAAGGATTGCAGGGCCATGGTCTGCTGTATGGTTGTTGTGTCAGGGACACACTCCAATGTTTAGAGGATTATTACTTCTCTTGGCAGCCTATGAGGCTGTGAGCAGGAGGCCTTTTTCTCAACCACATGCATGTTGGTAGTTGAAACTTCTCAAAGGAATGTCTACACTGACCAGGTAGCTCTTGAATTGCCTGGCATCCTGGTCAGCTCCGTAACTGTACATGAGGGCCTGACAATGCCCAGGCTGGACTGAGCTAGAGGACCACAGATGCCTGCCTGGATAGTCAGAGGTCAAGGGCTGTCCTGCCTGAGACTTGATCATCTATTCATGCCCACTCAGATGGGACAAAGGATGCCTCCAGCACCAGGAGGGCCCCACCAGCCCTTAAGAAGGTGGCATCTGGAGGCTGGCAGGTCACTGCACCCAGTCCTGTATAAATCCACACATGCCCACTGAGTGCCCTGCTGTCTGGGCTGTGCTGGAACCTGGGGCTGCCCAGGCAGACTAGGGCCAGCATCACCCTTCCCAGGTGGGAGGGCAGAAGGAAACCATGCGTGACTTCTGACACCCTCCCTAATCCTTGACAGAGGTTGAGTTGGATAAGAAACAGTCCGAGACAAGAACAGACATTTCATTCTTCTCTCAGAGCCCAGGACTGGGGGAAGGGAGGCCAGAAAAACAGCTACTCACCTCAGCTCCCTGACTCCTGTTTGACCCTGGGCAAGTCCTATCCATTCTGGAGGCTTCAGAGAGAAGGAGAGGGGAAGGCAATGAGGGTCAACTGTGCTTAAACCTAACTCTAACCTTTACCCTAAGAACCCTAACCTCTAACCTTAACCCCCTAACAACCCTAGCCCCAGACCCTCGCCCCTGACCCTTTAACCACAACCCTCTACCATAACTCTCCAACCATGACTCTCCAACAATGACCCATAACCCTAAACTGTGACCCCTGAACCCTCACACTGACTCAACCCCAGGCCTAAAGCCTGGCCTAGTGGGTACCGAGGGATGACTGTATGAACTCTCAAATAAACCAAGGAATTAAATCTTCCTGACCATGAATTTAGCAATGGTTTCTTAGATTTGACAGTAAAGCATAAGAAATGAAAGAAAAAAATAGATAAATTGGATTTCCTCAAAATTACAAACCTTTGTGCATCAAAAGAGGCTCTCCAGAAAGTAAAAAGACAGCCCACAGAATGGAAGACAATATTGGCACATTATATATCTGATAAGACTCTTCACCTAGAATATACCCAGGGCTTTTACAACTCATCAACAAAAAGACAAACAATAAAATTTATGAAACAGACAAATGGCTTGCATGGACTGCTCTCCAGGCAAGACATACAAATGGTCAACAAGGACATGAAAAGATGTCAAACATCAGTAGTCATGATGAAAATGCAAATTAAAGCCACAGTGTGATGCCCCTTCACACACACTAGAATAAAAATAAATTTTAAAATATATAAATAAAAATAACAAATGTTGGCAACAGCGTAGAGAAATTGAAACCCTTAAAAGTTACTTGTGGAGATGTACAATGGTGCAGTCTATGTGTACAAAATTTTAGCATTTACTCAAAAATATAAAATATAATTACCATGTGGTTCAACAACTCCACTCCTAGATATATACCCAAAAGATGGAAAACAGGTGTTCAAACAAAAACTTGTACACCAATTATTCATAGCAGCACTGTTCACAATAGCTCAAGGTAGAAAAGTTTTAAATGTCCATCAGCAGGTAAATGGATAAGCAAAATAAGGTAGATCCATAAGCTGCATTATTCTGTCATATAAAGGAATAAAGTAAAATTATACAGTCGCTGTGGAAAACTCTATGGTGGCTCCTCAAAAACACGGAAAATGTATGAGCCCTGGATTCCACTCCAGGGTGTACACCCAAAATATTAGAAAGCAAGGACTGGAACAGATATTTGTACCCCGTATTCATAGCAACATTATTCACAATAGCCAAAAGGTGGAAGCAACACAACACATCCTTCAACAGATGAATGGATAAGTACAGTGTATTATATCCACAATGGGATATGATTCAACCTTTAAAACTAAGGTAATTCTCACACATGCTACAATGTGGATGAACCTTGACATCATTATGCTAAGTGAAACAAGCCAGACACAAAAAGGACAAACGTTCTACGATTCCACTAGTATGAGGTATCCAGATAAGTTAAATTCAAAGACAAAGTAGAATAAGGTTGCCAGAGGTTGAGGTGAGTTAGTGTTTAATGGCTATGGTTTCACATGGGGAAAATAAAGTTCTGGAGATGGATGGTGAGGATATTTTTACAACAGTGTGAATGTAGTTAATGCCACAGAACTGTATACTTAAAAATGGTTTAAATGGGGCTTCCCTCATGGCACAGTGGTTAAGAATCCGCCTGCCAATGCAGGGGACATGGGTTCAAGCGCTGGTCCTGGAAGATCCCGCATGCTGCAGAGCAACTAAGCCCACGAGCCACAACTACTGAAGCCTATGCGCCTAGAGCCCGTGCTCCACAACAAGAGAAGCCACCGCAATGAGAAGCCTGCAAACGGCAACGAAGAGTAGCCCCCTCTCGCCGCAACTAGAGAAAGCCTGCACACAGCAACAAAGACCCGACACAGCCAAAAAATAAAAAATAAAATAAATTTTTTAAAAAAGCTTTAAAAAAATGGTTTAAATGGTAAATTTTATGTGTTTTTAATCACGAGGGAAAAAATGAATGAAATAATGATCAATGTTACAATGTGGATAAACACTGAAAACATCCTAAGTGAAAGAAGCCCCACAGAAAAACCACCCAGATCATGCTCATCTTGTACACTTTAAATCCAGCAAGGTTTTTAAAGTGAGGAAAAGCCCCAGTGATGGTTCCAGGAAAAGAAAACTGGATTCGAATGGGAAAATACATTTCCACAAAGCTGGGGCAGCTGGTGAAAGTTGAAGCAGGTCTGTGGATAGGATTATAATGTGGAAACCATAATTATTCCTCACTTTGGGGTTATGTGCTAGTTCCCTGGGAGAGTGGCCCTCCAAATCTCACAGGGTAAAACAAACTGGAGGATTCTGTGAATGTGGAAAACTTGATACTGCTATTTATAGTTTTTTATACACTTGAAATTTACTAGAAAATAAAGTACTTATCAAACAACCATGTCGTACCACGCCAGAAATACAGACATCAAACTCTGTTATAGAGGCCAAGCCCTACCCAGATCCAGCTCACCCGCAGTGGGGACGCCAATCACCCTCGTAGGAGTCCACATACTATGAGAGGCACCGTGGGAAGATTACATTGGGAGCCGCTATGTCTTGGGTGCTGTGGGTGACGTGGATGTAGCTGAAACAGTGGGATTTCTGAATTCTAGTTTTCCACATTCAACCACCAAAAAACTGTTACAACTAAAAAATGAATTCAGTAAAGCTGCAGGATACAAAAAAAGAAAAATCAATGCACAAAAATCATTTGTGATTCTATACACTGATAATGAACCATCAGAAAAAGAATTAAAAAAAAATCCCACTTACAATTGCATCCAAAAAGATAACCAGGAGTAAATTTAACCAAGGACGTGAAGGACCTGCACACTGAAAACTGGAAGACACTGATAAAGGAAACCGAACAGACAAAAATAAATGGAAAGATACCCCGTGCTCATGGGTGAAAAGAATATTGTGAAAATATGCATTCTAAGGTGGGACTTCCCTGGCCGTCCTGGGGTTGGGACTCTGTGCTCCCACTGCAGGGGGCGCGGGTTCGATCCCTGGTTGGGGAACTAAGATCCCGCATCCTGCATGCCACATGGTGAGGCCCAAAATTTTTTTTTAATTTAAAAAAAATATGCATCCTAGCCAAATTAATGTACACATTCAATGCAATCCCTACCAAAAGTGCAATGACAGTTTCCATAGAAACAGAACAAACAATCTTAAGATGTGTGTGGAACCACAAAGGACCCAGAAGAGCTAAAGCGACCCTGAGGAAGGAGAACGGGCTGGAGGCATCTCGCTCCCTGACTTCACACTTCATTACGAAGCTACAGTCCCAAAAAAGTGTGGAATTGGCACAAAAACAGGCACACAGACCAGAGGAACAGAGCAGAGAGCCCAGGAATCAACCTACAGGTATGTGATCAGTTAATTCACAAGAAAGGAGCCAAGAACATACACCAGGGAAAGGACAGTCCCCTCAATAAACGGTGCTGGGAAAACCAGACGCCACACACCAAAGAACAACACTGCACTCTGTCTACACCACACACAAAAGGGGCCAAAAACCCAGTTTTCCACATCAAGCCCCTCCTCTGAAGACAGACACCCTCAGCGGTCAGCCACGCACAGGAAGCTTCTGCCCACTTTTCCTCACCTTCTCCCTCAGTGGCATCACCTCCCGGCAGGTCCTGAGGAGACCAGGCTCCTGTCAGCATGAACTGGACCCCACAGTGTCCCAAAGCTGAAGCCCCAGGGGGTCCTGAGGAGACCTGGCTTCCATTAGTGTGGACTCGACCCCGGGTTGTCCTGAAGCCCGGCCGTCAGCGTGGACGCAACCCGCGTGTCCCAGAAGCCAAAGCCCCAGTGGGTCCTGAGGAGACAGGGCTCCTCTCAGCGTGAACGTGAACAGCATGATCTGAACAGACATCCCACCAAAAAGACATCCCACCAAAAAAGATATACAGATAGTAAAAGTCATACAGAAACAAGCTCAACATCATATACCATTAGGGAATTACAAATTAAAATCGTGAGATATCACAGCACACCTATTAGCACTGCTAAGCTCCAAAAATATGACAATACCAATGGCTAGAGGGTGAGGAACAAAAGCAGCTCTCCCTCATAGCTGGGGGGAGGCATGTGCAGCCACTTTGTAAGACAATTTGGCAGTTTTTTCCAGAGCTAAACAAGTCTCACGTTGGGATCCAACAATCATGCTTCCAGCATTTAGGCAACTGCTTTGAAAATCTATGTCCAAATGCAAGCGAGGATGCAATTATGCACAACAGCACTTTCATAATGGCTAAAAACTTGAAGAAATCAGGATATCTTTCAAAAGATGAATGCATAAACAAATTGGGGTACATCCATGTCAAGGCGAGTAGAATATGCCACCCCAAAATATGTCTCTCTGGCATAAGGATTATTGGTCTGCTTTAAAAAAAAAAAAAGGTGGGGCTTCCCTGGTGGCTCAGTGGTTAAGAGTCCGCCTGCCAATGCAGGGAACACGGGTTCAAGCCCTGGTCCGGGAAGATCCCACATGCCACGGAGCAACGAAGCCCGTGTGCCACAGCTACTTAAGCCTGCACACCTAGAGCCTGTGCTCCATGACAAGAAAGGCCACCACAATGAGAAGCCTGCGCACCGCAATGAAGAGTAGCCCCTGCTCGCCACAACCAGAGAAAAGCCTGCATGCAGCAACGAAGACCCAATGCAGCCAAAAATAAAATAATAAATTTATTCAAAAAAAATCTCAGAAAACTGAGATTGCCGTTTTATGAAGGACATTTACAATAGAGAAGTCTCCATTTATAAGGGTATGTCCCTCTTTGCACCAAAAATAGAAGGATAATTAAATCTTAACTCTTTTCAATGGAGAGGTCCTGACTTAAATGTGCAAACAATCATACCCTTGTTTACTGTGCTTTGCATGATAACCTGCCATAACTGGCCTTCCCCCCTTCCCCAGCATCTTTCTTCTGTTTTTAGTTGAAGACGGTATTTAAGGGGATGGTTTTGGTCATTTCAGGGAGTGACTCAGTTTTCCGTGGTATCCCCCCTGTATTCAGAAGGTATACATGTTATTAAATTTCTGTTTTTCTCCTGGTAATCTGTCTTTTATTACAGGGGCAGGGGGGCCTCAACCAAGAACCTAGAAAAGTAGAGGGAAAATTGTTTCCGCCCATACACATGCAGTGGAATACTCAGCAGAAAGGAATGCACCATCAGCCTATGGAAAGACATGGATAAATCCTCAGTATATAGTGCTACGTGAAAGCATCCAGGCTGAGGAGGCTGCACACAGTATGACCCCATTGGTGACACTCTGGGAAAGGCAAAGCTACACAGATGATAAGCAGATCATGCGGTGGGGGGTTTGAAGTGTTCCATGTGACACTCTAGGATGGATACCTGTCACTATGCATTTGTCTAAGCCCTCAGATGTGTATAGCCCAAGGGGCCAATCATAATCTATTCAAATTTAGTTATATAGAATGTAGGAGTGTGGCAGGATGGAATACATAATGTGACAGAGTCTAACTGTATTAGAAATATATGGAAACAACTCACTGTAGGGGATGGGATAAAAGGTGCTGACCTAAGTTACCTTTGGAAATGAATGGAATCTGTAGACTAAAGGCAAACTGGACCGTACATATACAGTGGGCTTCATTTTACGAAGTTCTTTCCAGGGTGTAGTAGCTAACAATTCTGAAACCTCTGCGCATGTAACCTGGAAAGGAGCAATGCATACATAAATGGCAGATGGTGGGAGCCAGGCTCCTTGCTGTGGGAGTGGGAAGTTACAGATAAGCAAGGGGAGAGCCACTGCCCTCGTAATCCTGGATCTGGGCTTCCTGGGAGGATGTTGACTGGCCGGGGGAAACACACAGATCTTCACGCTGGGAAGGCCCGGTAGACATAGGAACTTCACGCCCCATCTTTCCACCCATACCTGCTGGAAACACTCAGCCCTCCATCATCAGTCAATTGCAGCGTTTAAGACATTCTCACCCCCAGGCAGATAAAGGAGCATGAGGGTCTTGCTTTCCCCTAAGCTGTCCCAGAATCCAGGCCCTGGGGGTGGAGCCAGGATGGGGGTTCCTGGGCCTCTGACCAGCAGGTGAGAGGAAGGAGGAAGACCAGTCCTGAGGACAGAGGTTCCCTCAAGTCTGTGAGCCCAGGAGCCCCGATGGGATTCATTCCCAGTGCGGACATGGGCGGGGTCTGCAGTGGTTCTGTGCTCCCCCTGGACCCCTTTGATGAAGCCATGGCAGCACTGACCCCAGACGTCTCCTGGCAGTGACTCAAACTCTGACACAGCGGTTTTACAAAGGAACACGAGAATGGAGCTGAGCCCCTGACGGCCACTCCTTTCTGGCTCTGAGTTGCTTCCAACAGGACCGCAGTCACCTGCACGTAGTCTGCTGTGACCTACCTGCCCCCACTGGCCTTTCCTCTCCCTCCCTGCGATGAGTCCTGTGACATTTCCAGCCTGGACCCCTCTCACAGGCCAGATGCCTCTGTCCAGTCACTGCACCCCCATCTCACCTTGGGGGCTAACAGGGCCCTCAGGGGACCGGGATCCTGCAGCTCCCCACACCCAGGAGCAGCCCCACCTTCCCAGGTTGCTGAGCCCAGGCACGGGGTGTAACCGAGCAGGACCCTACGGGGCCTTCCCAGGACAGAGCCCTCCCCCACATCCTCTGCTGTAGCTCCTCTCTGAAGTACCTGGATAACAGCATCTGAGGCACGCTTCCTGAGTTGTTTTACAGATGCTAAAACCACCACCAAACGGAAGAAATTAACTACCTGATGATCTTGAACAGGTAGCCCCGGAACTTATGCGTAAGAATTTAGAATGTTAACTGCCTGTTACCTCACCATCAACCAGAGAATTGTGCACCAGCTGATCTCATACCCTGCGACCCCCCTCCTTCACCTGGCCTTTAACATTGCTGTGCTGAAATCCTTCAGGGGGTTTGGGGATTCAGAGCACAAGCCGCCTGTTCTCCTTGTATTGGCACTTTTACAATTAAAGCTGCACTTCCCTTCACCACACCCAGTGTCAGTAGACTGGCTTTACTGCACTCGGGCAAGCGGACCCAAGTTTCGTATTTGTTACGGCGGTCCTGAGCAGACTCACACGCAGGGTAACTCAGGGCTCAGACTGGACAGAGCCCACTCTCCATCCCCCTGTACGGGAGTTACAGGATCCTCAGGAACTGAGGAGGGGGTCCCTGAGGAGAGGCACAAGATAGAAGATGCTAGGCATTAACATGACTGCATTCACGTTAAACGTGCCTGAAGTCCATTCACGTGAGATGGTCTTGTCCTGTATGTACGCCCACATCGGCACCTTCAGTCTGAACTGAGATCTTTGGCTTCACCACCTCCACTGAGAGCATTAGCTTCACCTGCTGTGGACCGTCTCCTATAGGATTTCCAGAACCACAACGCATCGAAGCTTCACAGGACCCAGAGTCTGTGCACTACCGTCCAGGTGACCCTCACAGCAGAGCCGCGCAGCTGCCCACCAGATCCCATTTCCCTTTTTCCTGTTCACAGCTACCCTGCACCTCCCAGCCTTCCCACCCCTTACAGCTGGGGCACAGTGTCTCGTGTTACCAAGGGGGAGAGGTGGAGGTGGTGAGGGCCTTGGCCAGACTGCATCCTAGGACGGAGGGCATGATGCCCACCTGGTCACCCCACCCTGCTGGTTGGAGCCCTCACCTGGAAGCAGGGAGGAGAAACAAGGTGGACAGAGTCTGGGCCCTGCCACCCACCTGCCCTGGACTCTCACATCAAAGGGACAGAGACATCTTGAGCTTCAGCCCATTTTGGGGGGGACACTTTGTTCCAGTAACAAACCTTTGCCCTAAAAGCCAAGGTGCTTTACAAACCCCTCCCCAGCTGTCACAGAAAGTCAGACTTAACTTCATCACACTTTTCTCAAACCCCAGCTCATGCTGAGACCACCACTCAGCCATAGAGTCAGCATTGGGCCCCCAGAAAACCTAAATCAGTGGCTGGACACCACAATGTTGAGGGGTCAAGTAGGAAGCCCATCCCTAAAGGTGCGGGTTGCACACGGCCTCCCGAGCTTCTTACACCAGTACATGTTGGGGGTATTTCAATCCTGACTGAGGACATTTAATGTCACCATTCATGTTGCTAATTAAGAACCCACTAGTTAGAGGAAAACCCTATCAAGATACTTGCTACACTGATGAAAATTTCTGAAGTTGGTCGGAGGCGGGGCGTTTTCTCACATGCTGCCAGCAGCCCCCCACAAGGGGCATCCTCATTGGAAAGCTGCTTGGACCGTGCAGAGGCGTCTCTTTGTAAACGTTAGCTGACCTCCAAGCCAGTTGCTCCTGAACTTTACCCACCCTTCCCAGGAAAGCCGCCTGAATATGTGCAAGGACCTCACAGGCTGGAGGAAAGGGCTTGCAGCCACCCCAGCGACAGCACACGTGCTACGTGGGCTCCTGCACGTCACACAGGACGGTCCTGGCCCCGGCTGCTCTTCTGGAAGCTTTCCATTCCCCTACCCGAGTTACTCGTCCTGTCCTGGCCCCACTGCCTTTTTCTCGCTTCCTCACCTCTGCCCGGGGAGAACTTCCAGCAGAGCCCCACTCAGACCGGGCCACCCTCAAGGCCGTGGCCCCTCCCTCCCTCCCACCAGCCCAGCCCCGAGACTGCTGACGGGGCAGAGAATACGGCGTCAGGCACAGCTGCAGGGGCTCTTGCTGCCGGGAGGGGTGTTTATACTGACCTCAGCCCAGGCACACCTGGGGAGGGCTGGCCGCCCGGGTCAGGCTGCCCAGGTCAGCCAATCCTCGCCCCTCAGGGGCTCATAACTGCAGAAAACGGGCCTTGTTGTGCCGGCCAGGCCCAAGGGACAGGTGTGGGGTCCTGAGCGTCAGGATTGACATGGGGCTACAACTCTGGCCGATTTTCTAATCATTTTAACTGTAGGAAACAACTTCAAGAAGACCCTCTCCACACGAGAGGAACCCAGGAGTCAGGGAGAGGAGGGGTGGTGGGTGGAGACAGAGGCCTGGTGCCCCGGCTGCAGTGGAAACCCCCGGAAGACCAGGCAGAGGGAGGCCGCACAGAGTGAAGCCCAGGGTCACAGACCTGTCGGAGCTGCTGTTTGTTAGTTCAGGTCCTGCTCTGAGGTGCTCAGGGTCAGCTCTGACCAACAGGTGGGCTGGGGTGCTCTGCAACGAGGGCCACGTGCACGGTTCCTGGGTGCCCAGCCCTGCCGAGTGCCTGCCCAGGTGAGTTCCGTATCCTGGGAGGGGCCTGCCCACGAGAGCCCCGGGGGATGCTGGGTGCCTGCCCAGGTGAGCTCCATACCCTGGGAGGGGTCTGCCCACAAGAGCCCCAGGGGCTGGGAGGAGCATGTGAATGAGCGTCCTCTCTATGCAGCCAGCACAGAGTTGCTTAGTGACTTCCCTGTGGGCGGTGCTGGGGTGAGATGAGAACCAGGAGCTACTGCGGGCCCCCTGAACCCCCATCTAGGCCCAGCCACAGTGACGAGGTCAGTAGGCGGTTGCTGGCTGCTGTGCTGCGTGAGGGAGGCCCCGCCAGTACCTCTCGTTTCTTCTACCTGACACCACGGAGGCCTCCCCAGGACAGAGCGGACAGCCTGCACAGGATGAGTGGGAGCTCCTGGTGACCCTGCAGGGGACATGAGAGGGACAGACCAGGCATGAGGGGAGTGGGCACCCAGGCAGAGCCGTGGGGCTTGGGGCCCAAGGGGGCATCTCTGGGTCTCGGCTGGGAGTGGACGGGCAGGTGGTGAGTGTCACCCAGGAAAGCTGCTCTGGTGACGTGAGGCTGAACACGCTTCAGGGTGATATAAACTTCCCGGGTGACCCCAAAAACAGGATTGTGAGATGAATCCCAGAAAAGGAAGGTTTTGTAACAGGAATCTTGCTGAAGGGAAGGCTTGCAAAGTGAATCCGCCTAAGAGGAGGCCCTGTGAGCCAGTCCCCGCAGAGGGGGGACATGGAACCTGCTGGGAGCACTCATTCACCCTGGGTGGGCGATGGGCACAGACCCCACTTCCTGCTCCCACATCTGTGCTTCTGCGTAGGTTACTTGGCTTCTTGGAGTCTCAACTTCCCAGTCTGTTCATCGGGTGACAGTAGCATGGAATGACTAGTAATTTGCTCAGAACAGGGTAGAAAGGGGTCCCATGGAAATTCCACAGAACACCATCAGTATGGGAATCGCAGGCCCTGTTTCCCGCAGGTCTGTCTTCAGGATCAGGAGAGCAAATCTGAGCAGACTTGCAGCAGAGCCCAGGGATGGGCTCAGTTTGGTGGGTCCTCCTGTTTCCTGAACCTCAGAGAAGGGAGACTCCAGTGGGTAGTGGCATGTTTACCCCACACCTGGGAGCATCTGGACCTCAAGTCCCAGCAGCCACTGAGCCCTATCAGCCCAGTATCTGGGGCCCCAGGAGGCAGGCGGGAAGCCTGGAGGGCTCAGGCAGGAAGCACTGGTGTGGTCATCACCCGTGCGAAAGCTTCCAAGCCAGTGTCCAGTGGGAGCTCTTGCCCTGCCCATGAGTTTCAAATCCACAGCACAGATCAGCTGCTAGCGGCTCAGTTTGTTCTCTAGACACAAAGCAAAGTCCTCAGACCCAGTATGTCCATGGCCCGTGAAAAGACACGTCTGGTCTGGCACGAGGAGCTGCCTCTGGGTCCCTCCTGATTGGACGCCCAGCAGCCAGTGTCACCACGTCATGACCGTCAGGTGGTGTCGGGCGTGGGGGGACGAGAGCACACGGTCCAGGCCCACAGGGGACCATGCTGTCCACGGAACCAGTGCTGTGGCTATAGGTGTGCCCTCCACCACCCCACGGGCGGAGACCACCGTCCCCTTACACACTGTTACCAAATCAAGTCATATGAACCATACTCGGGCCCTAGCCTGGCTGAGGATCACTGTCTCCACAGGGAACGTTTCCTTTTTCCATTCTGGTTCAAATAGGCGAATAACGAAACCAAAGCTAAGACCGACAGAGCACAGGCTTTATTCAGTGGCCAAAGAATGGAGAAGAGAGAACTAAGTTCAGAAGTAAACTTCTCGCCCACCTGGAGAGAGTGATTTAATTTTAAAGAGTAAAGACACAATCAGCTCAGTAACTGGCCACGGGGGCTGGAGGGGCCAAGGCTAACCTGAGCTGGAGGAACGTGGGTGCCTGCCTGGATGCTCAGAGGCCAAGGGCTGTTCTGAGAGCTGCTTGGACACCCGTGCAGATGGAACAAAGGATCCGTCCAGTCCCAGGAGGGCCCCACCAGCCCTCACGAACGCAACACCAGACTTCCCTGGTGGCACAGTGGTTGAGAATCCGCCTGCCAATGCAGGGGACACGGGTTCGAGCCCTGGTCCGGGAAGATCCCACATGCTGTGGAGCAACTAAGCCCGTGCGCCACAACTACTGAGCCTGCGCTCTAGAACCCGCGAGCCACAACTGCTGAAGCCCACGCGCTTAGAGCCTGTGCTCTGCAACAAGAGAAGCCACCGCAATGAGAAGCCCCCACTCGCCGCAACTAGAGAAAGCCTCCGTGCAGCAATGCAGACCCAACACAGCCAAAAATTAATTAATTAATTAATTAATTAAGGAAAAAAAAAAAGGCAGCACCTGGGGGCTGGCAGACTGATGCACCAAGTCTTACATCACGTCTACTTAGTATCCTGCATGTCAGGGCCATGCTGGACCTGGGGCTGCCCAGACAGAGTGGGGTCTGCATCACCCTTCCCAGGAGGGAGGGTGGAGGGAAACCCTGCATGACCTCTGAGGCCCTAAGAACCCTTGACTAAGGCTGAGCTCAATTGGAAACACTGGGTGACCAGAGCAGACATTTCATTCATCTATCAATGAGAATCCAGCACTGGAGGAGCAGAAAACAATGGCCTCGCTCAACCTTGACGCTAATCCTGACATGGACCCTAACCCTAAACTCTGATCCTGACCCTAAGCCCTGACCTAACCTTAGCCTAACCCGTACCCTAAACCTGTACCTTACCCTAACCCATGCTCTACCCGTATCCTACCTGTACCCCAATTCTAACCCATACCCTAACACCCACTCTAACACACAACCCTAACACCCACTCTACCACAGAACCCTAACACCCTGAGACCAACACCATAAACCTCAACCAATAAGCAAAACCATAACCATAACCAAACCATAAAATAGATTCATTAACCATACCCATAAATAACTCATTAACCATAAAACTTAAACCATAACAGCAACCAGAAACCATCCACAGCCCCAACCCTCACACCAGCCCCAGCCCTAATGCTAACCCTCCAAACCACTTACACCAAGCCAAGTCTAGTCAGATTATACAAATACATCTTGGAAAAGAAAACTGGGGAATTCTCTGGTGGCCCAGTGGTTAGGACTCTGTGCTTTCACTGCCAAGGGCTCGGGTTCGATCCCTGACTGGGGAACTAAGATCCCACAAGCCATGGGATGGGGCCAAAATAAATAAATAATTAAAATGAAATAAAACCACTAGTTTAAAAAAGATTTTAAAAATAAACGAAAGAAACAAGAAAACTACCCCAGTGTAACTTATAAATATGAATGTAAAAATCTATCACAAAATAATAGCAACATGAAACCAACAGAACTTTAAATGGATAATGCCATAAGCAAGTATCTCTACACCAGAAATTTCAGGTTGCTCAACATATTAAAAGTAAGCAATGTATTATTCAACCACAATAATGGTGTGAAGTAAAAACACATAATCATATCAATTAATGCAAAACATCTACAATGAAAATCCAGTGTTATTTCATGAAAAACACTCAAGAGAGCAGGAATAAAAGGAAATTTGCTCAATATGGAAAAGAGTAGTAACAAAAGCCACAGCAAACATCATGCTCAATGTTAAAGACTGAAAGATTTACTCCTGAAATCAGGAACAAGGCCAGGAAGCTGGCCTTCATCACCATTACTCAATAGTGTACTGGAAGTTCTACCCAGAATCTTGAGGAAAGAAAGAAAAGGCATCCATGGGTGAATGGAAAAATTAAAACCCTGTCTCTTCACAGAACATAGGTCACATCATCTTATATATAAAACTACCTATAATCAGCAAAGAAATTATTTGAGCTAATCAACTAATTAATCAAAGTTACAGAACAAAATATCAATTCATGAAAATCTATCTTATACGCATACGCTGGCAAAAAATAACCAGAAAAAGAATTTATGAGAACAATTCCATTTTTAATAATGTCAACATCAATATTTAGGAGTATATTTAATCAAGGTACAAGACTTGTTTTTATGTATGTAAAGTTGTATGTTTGAAATTACTGGAAAGTCAATTACTTTTCAAAACATCATGTATGTCAACAGCATGCCAGAAAAGCAGAGAAAACATCAAACTTCCATATAGAAGCCAAGCCTTACCCAGATCCAGTTCACCCAAAGTCCACATGTCATTTAGAGGCACCGTGGGAAGGTTATATTAGGAGCCGCTGTCCTCCGTGTTGTGGACGACCTGGATATGGTAGAAACAGTGGGATTTTTGAATTCCAATTTTCCACTTCATTCCACAAAAAAACTATTAGAACTAATAAATAAATTCAGTAAAGTTGCAAAATCAATACACAGAAATCAGTTGCATTTCTCAACACTAATAATGAACCATCAGAAAGAGAAAGAAAGCAACCCTATTTACAACTGCATCAAAAAGAACAAACTACCTGGGAATAAAGTCAACCAAGGAGGTGAAAGACCTGCACACTGAAAACTTGAAGACATTGATGAAGACACTGAAAAACACACCAATCAATGGAAAGATATCCTGTTCTCATGGAATGGAACAATTAATATTGTTAAAACATCCATGCTACCCAAAGCAGTGGACACAGTGAATGCAATCCCTCCCAAAATTCCATGGTATTTTCCCCCAAAACAGAGCAAATCCTCCTAATATCTGTGGGGAACCACAAAGGACCCCAAATAGCCAAAGAAACCCTGAAAAAAGAGAACGGGCTGGAGGCAACTCCCTCCCTGACGTCACACTCTGCTGAGAAGCTACAGTCACCAAAACAGTGTGGAACTGGCTCAAAACGGGCACAGGGACCAGAGGAACAGGACAGAGAGACCAGAATTCAACCCACACGGACGGGTCGGTGAATTTAGGACACAGGGACCAAGGACACACCAAGGAGCACGACACTCCCCACGATAAATGGTGCTGGGAAAACCGGACGCCCCGTAACTCATGCTGGCTACCCTGCACACAAACCTGACCAAACACCCAGCTTTCCACGCCAAGCCCTCCCTCGCTCACACGAAGACGGACCCCCTCAACGGTCAGCCGCCCCCAGGAAGCTTCTCCCCACTTTTCCTCACCGTCTCTTCACCTTTTCCTCAGGCACCACCTGGGTCCTCAGGAAACCTAGTTCCCCAGTCAGCGTGGACGCAGCCCCACTTTGTCCTGAAGCCGAAACCCCAGCGAGTCCTAAGGAGACGGGAGACCGAGCTCCTCTCAGCAGAGACGCGGAGCCGGGCGTCCTACCCGAAGGCCCCCGCCCCCGCGCCTGACGAGGCTCAACTCCTCTCAGCTGCCCTCACAATCCAGTTCGCAGGGAACGAGCATGCGCTCTGGGTCAGAGAGGCGAACGCGGCGCCACCCTGTGGTCAGTGCAGGAAGTGCAGGCCGCGCCTCCCTCACAGGTCCTTGGAGGCAGCGTGCCCTACTGACAGGACTGCTGCATCCATGAAACTGGAAATTCAAACTAAAGTGGAGTCTCTATCCCAAAAGTTTTCTAAAAGTAGTTAAGGAACAATTAATTGGAAACCATTTGGAATGAAGTGAATGTAGATGCAAACTTTACAACTTATACCAAATTCACTCAAAGTTATTCAGAGGCACATTTTATTTTAGTTTCTAATTCATTTTTGGCTGCGTTGGGTCTTCGTCGCTGCGTATGGGCTTTCTCCAGTTGCGTCGAGCGGGGCTACTCTTCGTTGTGTTGCACAGGCTCCTCATTGCTGTGGCTTCTCATGTTGCGGAGCACGGGCTCTAGGCGCGCAGGCTTCAGTAGCTGTGCCGCGCAGGTTTGGTTGCTCTGTGGCATGTGGGATCTTCCCGGACCAGGGCTCGAGCCCGTGTCCCCTGCATTGTCCCCACAGACAAATTTTAAATACAAAACTATTCAAGGGGCTTCCCTGGTGGCGCAGTGGTTGAGAATCTGCCTGCTAATGCAGGGGACACGGGTTCGAGCCCTGGTCCGGGAAGATCCCACATGCTGTGGAGCAACTAAGCCCGTGCGCCACAACTACTGAGCCTGCGCTCTAGAACCCGCGAGCCACAACTGCTGAAGCCCACGCGCTTAGAGCCTGTGCTCTGCAACAAGAGAAGCCACCGCATTGAGAAGCCCCCACTCGCCGCAACTAGAGAAAGCCTCCGTGCAGCAATGCAGACCCAACACAGCCAAAAATTAATTAATTAATTAATTAATTAATTAATTAAGGAAAAAAAAAAGGCAGCACCTGGGGGCTGGCAGACTGATGCACCAAGTCTTACATCACGTCTACTTAGTATCCTGCATGTCAGGGCCATGCTGGACCTGGGGCTGCCCAGACAGAGTGGGGCCTGCATCACCCTTCCCAGGAGGGAGGGTGGAGGGAAACCCTGCATGACCTCTGAGGCCCTAAGAACCCTTGACTAAGGCTGAGCTCAATTGGAAACACTGGGTGACCAGAGCAGACATTTCATTCATCTATCAATGAGAATCCAGCACTGGAGGAGCAGAAAACAATGGCCTCGCTCAACCTTGACGCTAATCCTGACATGGACCCTAACCCTAAACTCTGATCCTGACCCTAAGCCCTGACCTAACCTTAGCCTAACCCGTACCCTAAACCTGTACCTTACCCTAACCCATGCTCTACCCGTATCCTACCTGTACCCCAATTCTAACCCATACCCTAACACCCACTCTAACACACAACCCTAACACCCACTCTACCGCAGAACCCTAACACCCTGAGACCAACACCATAAACCTCAACCAATAAGCAAAACCATAACCATAACCAAACCATAAAATAGATTCATTAACCATACCCATAAATAACTCATTAACCATAAAACTTAAACCATAACAGCAACCAGAAACCATCCACAGCCCCAACCCTCACACCAGCCCCAGCCCTAATGCTAACCCTCCAAACCACTTACACCAAGCCAAGTCTAGTCAGATTATACAAATACATCTTGGAAAAGAAAACTGGGGAATTCTCTGGTGGCCCAGTGGTTAGGACTCTGTGCTTTCACTGCCAAGGGCTCGGGTTCGATCCCTGACTGGGGAACTAAGATCCCACAAGCCATGGGATGGGGCCAAAATAAATAAATAATTAAAATGAAATAAAACCACTAGTTTAAAAAAGATTTTAAAAATCAACGAAAGAAACAAGAAAACTACCCCAGTGTAACTTATAAATATGAATGTAAAAATCTATCACAAAATAATAGCAACATGAAACCAACTGAACTTTAAATGGATAATGCCATAAGCAAGTATCTCTACACCAGAAATTTCAGGTTGCTCAACATATTAAAAGTAAGCAATGTATTCAACCACAATAATGGTGTGAAGTAAAAACACATAATCATATCCATTAATGCAAAACATCTACAATGAAAATCCAGTGTTATTTCATGAAAAACACTCAAGAGAGCAGGAATGAAAGGAAATTTGCTCAATATGGAAAAGAGTAGTACCAAAAGCCACAGCAAACATCATGCTCAATGTTAAAGACTGAAAGATTTACTCCTGAAATCAGGAACAAGGCCAGGAAGCTGGCCTTCATCACCATTACTCAATAGTGTACTGGAAGTTCTACCCAGAATCTTGAGGAAAGAAATAAAAGGCATCCATGGGTGAATGGAAAAATTAAAACCCTGTCTCTTCACAGAGCATAGGTCACATCATCTTATATATAAAACTACCTATAATCAGCAAAGAAATTATTTGAGCTAATCAACTAATTAATCCAAGTTACAGAACAAAATATCAATTCATGAAAATCTATCTTATACGCATACGCTGGCAAAAAATAACCAGAAAAAGAATTTATGAGAACAATTCCATTTTTAATAATGTCAACATCAATATTTAGGAGTATATTTAATCAAGGTACAAGACTTGTTTTTATGTATGTAAAGTTGTATGTTTGAAATTACTGGAAAGTCAATTACTTTTCAAAACATCATGTATGTCAACAGCATGCCAGAAAAGCAGAGAAAACATCAAACTTCCATATAGAAGCCAAGCCTTACCCAGATCCAGTTCACCCAAAGTCCACATGTCATTTAGAGGCACCGTGGGAAGGTTATATTAGGAGCCGCTGTCCTCCGTGTTGTGGACGACCTGGATATGGTAGAAACAGTGGGATTTTTGAATTCCAATTTTCCACTTCATTCCACAAAAAAACTATTAGAACTAATAAATAAATTCAGTAAAGTTGCAAAATCAATACACAGAAATCAGTTGCATTTCTCAACACTAATAATGAACCATCAGAAAGAGAAAGAAAGCAACCCTATTTACAACTGCATCAAAAAGAACAAACTACCTGGGAATAAAGTCAACCAAGGAGGTGAAAGACCTGCACACTGAAAACTTGAAGACATTGATGAAGACACTGAAAAACACACCAATCAATGGAAAGATATCCTGTTCTCACGGAATGGAACAATTAATAGTGTTAAAACATCCATGCTACCCAAAGCAGTGGACACAGTGAATGCAATCCCTCCCAAAATTCCATGGTATTTTCCCCCAAAACAGAGCAAATCCTCCTAATATCTGTGGGGAACCACAAAGGACCCCAAATAGCCAAAGAAACCCTGAAAAAAGAGAACGGGCTGGAGGCAACTCCCTCCCTGACGTCACACTCTGCTGAGAAGCTACAGTCACCAAAACAGTGTGGAACTGGCTCAAAACGGGCACAGGGACCAGAGGAACAGGACAGAGAGACCAGAATTCAACCCACACGGACGGGTCGGTGAATTTAGGACACAGGGACCAAGGACACACCAAGGAGCACGACACTCCCCACGATAAATGGTGCTGGGAAAACCGGACGCCCCGTAACTCATGCTGGCTACCCTGCACACAAACCTGACCAAACACCCAGCTTTCCACGCCAAGCCCTCCCTCGCTCACACGAAGACGGACCCCCTCAACGGTCAGTCGCCCACAGGAAGCTTCTCCCCACTTTTCCTCACCGTCTCTTCACCTTTTCCTCAGGCATCACCTGGGTCCTCAGGAAACCTAGTTCCCTAGTCAGCGTGGACGCAGCCCCACTTTGTCCTGAAGCCGAAACCCCAGCGAGTCCTAAGGAGACGGAGACCGAGCTCCTCTCAGCAGAGATGCGGAGCCGGGCGTCCTACCCGAAGGCCCCCGCCCCCGCGCCTGACGAGGCTCAACTCCTCTCAGCTGCCCTCACAATCCAGTTCGCAGGGAACGAGCATGCGCTCTGGGTCAGAGAGGCGAACGCGGCGCCACCCTGTGGTCAGTGCAGGAAGTGCAGGCCGCGCCTCCCTCACAGGTCCCTGGAGGCAGCGTGCCCTACTGACAGGACTGCTGCATCCATGAAACTGGAAATTCAAACTAAAGTGGAGTCTCTATCCCAAAAGTTTTCTAAAAGTAGTTAAGGAACAATTAATTGGAAACCATTTGGAATGAAGTGAATGTAGATGCAAACTTTACAACTTATACCAAATTCACTCAAAGTTATTCAGAGGCACATTTTATTTTAGTTTCTAATCCATTTTTGGCTGCGTTGGGTCTTCGTCGCTGCGTATGGGCTTTCTCCAGTTGCGTCGAGCGGGGCTACTCTTCGTTGTGGTGCACGGGCTCCTCATTGCCGTGGCTTCTCATGTTGCGGAGCACGGGCTCTAGGCGCGCAGGCTTCAGTAGCTGTGCCGCGCAGGTTTGGTTGCTCTGTGGCATGTGGGATCTTCCCGGACCAGGGCTCGAGCCCGTGTCCCCTGCATTGTCCCCACAGACAAATTTTAAATACAAAACTATTCAAGGGGCTTCCCTGGTGGCGCAGTGGTTGAGAATCTGCCTGCTAATGCAGGGGACACGGGTTCGAGCCCTGGTCCGGGAAGATCCCACATGCTGTGGAGCAACTAAGCCCGTGCGCCACAACTACTGAGCCTGCGCTCTAGAACCCGCGAGCCACAACTGCTGAAGCCCACGCGCTTAGAGCCTGTGCTCTGCAGCAAGAGAAGCCACCGCATTGAGAAGCCCCCACTCGCCGCAACTAGAGAAAGCCTCCGTGCAGCAATGCAGACCCAACACAGCCAAAAATTAATTAATTAATTAATTAATTAATTAAGGAAAAAAAAAAGGCAGCACCTGGGGGCTGGCAGACTGATGCACCAAGTCTTACATCACGTCTACTTAGTATCCTGCATGTCAGGGCCATGCTGGACCTGGGGCTGCCCAGACAGAGTGGGGCCTGCATCACCCTTCCCAGGAGGGAGGGTGGAGGGAAACCCTGCATGACCTCTGAGGCCCTAAGAACCCTTGACTAAGGCTGAGCTCAATTGGAAACACTGGGTGACCAGAGCAGACATTTCATTCATCTATCAATGAGAATCCAGCACTGGAGGAGCAGAAAACAATGGCCTCGCTCAACCTTGACGCTAATCCTGACATGGACCCTAACCCTAAACTCTGATCCTGACCCTAAGCCCTGACCTAACCTTAGCCTAACCCGTACCCTAAACCTGTACCTTACCCTAACCCATGCTCTACCCGTATCCTACCTGTACCCCAATTCTAACCCATACCCTAACACCCACTCTAACACACAACCCTAACACCCACTCTACCGCAGAACCCTAACACCCTGAGACCAACACCATAAACCTCAACCAATAAGCAAAACCATAACCATAACCAAACCATAAAATAGATTCATTAACCATACCCATAAATAACTCATTAACCATAAAACTTAAACCATAACAGCAACCAGAAACCATCCACAGCCCCAACCCTCACACCAGCCCCAGCCCTAATGCTAACCCTCCAAACCACTTACACCAAGCCAAGTCTAGTCAGATTATACAAATACATCTTGGAAAAGAAAACTGGGGAATTCTCTGGTGGCCCAGTGGTTAGGACTCTGTGCTTTCACTGCCAAGGGCTCGGGTTCGATCCCTGACTGGGGAACTAAGATCCCACAAGCCATGGGATGGGGCCAAAATAAATAAATAATTAAAATGAAATAAAACCACTAGTTTAAAAAAGATTTTAAAAATCAACGAAAGAAACAAGAAAACTACCCCAGTGTAACTTATAAATATGAATGTAAAAATCTATCACAAAATAATAGCAACATGAAACCAACTGAACTTTAAATGGATAATGCCATAAGCAAGTATCTCTACACCAGAAATTTCAGGTTGCTCAACATATTAAAAGTAAGCAATGTATTCAACCACAATAATGGTGTGAAGGAAAAACACATAATCATATCCATTAATGCAAAACATCTACAATGAAAATCCAGTGTTATTTCATGAAAAACACTCAAGAGAGCAGGAATGAAAGGAAATTTGCTCAATATGGAAAAGAGTAGTACCAAAAGCCACAGCAAACATCATGCTCAATGTTAAAGACTGAAAGATTTACTCCTGAAATCAGGAACAAGGCCAGGAAGCTGGCCTTCATCACCATTACTCAATAGTGTACTGGAAGTTCTACCCAGAATCTTGAGGAAAGAAATAAAAGGCATCCATGGGTGAATGGAAAAATTAAAACCCTGTCTCTTCACAGAGCATAGGTCACATCATCTTATATATAAAACTACCTATAATCAGCAAAGAAATTATTTGAGCTAATCAACTAATTAATCCAAGTTACAGAACAAAATATCAATTCATGAAAATCTATCTTATACGCATACGCTGGCAAAAAATAACCAGAAAAAGAATTTATGAGAACAATTCCATTTTTAATAATGTCAACATCAATATTTAGGAGTATATTTAATCAAGGTACAAGACTTGTTTTTATGTATGTAAAGTTGTATGTTTGAAATTACTGGAAAGTCAATTACTTTTCAAAACATCATGTATGTCAACAGCATGCCAGAAAAGCAGAGAAAACATCAAACTTCCATATAGAAGCCAAGCCTTACCCAGATCCAGTTCACCCAAAGTCCACATGTCATTTAGAGGCACCGTGGGAAGGTTATATTAGGAGCCGCTGTCCTCCGTGTTGTGGACGACCTGGATATGGTAGAAACAGTGGGATTTTTGAATTCCAATTTTCCACTTCATTCCACAAAAAAACTATTAGAACTAATAAATAAATTCAGTAAAGTTGCAAAATCAATACACAGAAATCAGTTGCATTTCTCAACACTAATAATGAACCATCAGAAAGAGAAAGAAAGCAACCCTATTTACAACTGCATCAAAAAGAACAAACTACCTGGGAATAAAGTCAACCAAGGAGGTGAAAGACCTGCACACTGAAAACTTGAAGACATTGATGAAGACACTGAAAAACACACCAATCAATGGAAAGATATCCTGTTCTCATGGAATGGAACAATTAATATTGTTAAAACATCCATGCTACCCAAAGCAGTGGACACAGTGAATGCAATCCCTCCCAAAATTCCATGGTATTTTCCCCCAAAACAGAGCAAATCCTCCTAATATCTGTGGGGAACCACAAAGGACCCCAAATAGCCAAAGAAACCCTGAAAAAAGAGAACGGGCTGGAGGCAACTCCCTCCCTGACGTCACACTCTGCTGAGAAGCTACAGTCACCAAAACAGTGTGGAACTGGCTCAAAACGGGCACAGGGACCAGAGGAACAGGACAGAGAGACCAGAATTCAACCCACACGGACGGGTCGGTGAATTTAGGACACAGGGACCAAGGACACACCAAGGAGCACGACACTCCCCACGATAAATGGTGCTGGGAAAACCGGACGCCCCGTAACTCATGCTGGCTACCCTGCACACAAACCTGACCAAACACCCAGCTTTCCACGCCAAGCCCTCCCTCGCTCACACGAAGACGGACCCCCTCAACGGTCAGTCGCCCACAGGAAGCTTCTCCCCACTTTTCCTCACCGTCTCTTCACCTTTTCCTCAGGCATCACCTGGGTCCTCAGGAAACCTAGTTCCCTAGTCAGCGTGGACGCAGCCCCACTTTGTCCTGAAGCCGAAACCCCAGCGAGTCCTAAGGAGACGGAGACCGAGCTCCTCTCAGCAGAGATGCGGAGCCGGGCGTCCTACCCGAAGGCCCCCGCCCCCGCGCCTGACGAGGCTCAACTCCTCTCAGCTGCCCTCACAATCCAGTTCGCAGGGAACGAGCATGCGCTCTGGGTCAGAGAGGCGAACGCGGCGCCACCCTGTGGTCAGTGCAGGAAGTGCAGGCCGCGCCTCCCTCACAGGTCCCTGGAGGCAGCGTGCCCTACTGACAGGACTGCTGCATCCATGAAACTGGAAATTCAAACTAAAGTGGAGTCTCTATCCCAAAAGTTTTCTAAAAGTAGTTAAGGAACAATTAATTGGAAACCATTTGGAATGAAGTGAATGTAGATGCAAACTTTACAACTTATACCAAATTCACTCAAAGTTATTCAGAGGCACATTTTATTTTAGTTTCTAATCCATTTTTGGCTGCGTTGGGTCTTCGTCGCTGCGTATGGGCTTTCTCCATTTGCGTCGAGCGGGGCTACTCTTCGTTGTGGTGCACAGGCTCCTCATTGCTGTGGCTTCTCATGTTGCGGAGCACGGGCTCTAGGCGCGCAGGCTTCAGTAGCTGTGCCGCGCAGGTTTGGTTGCTCTGTGGCATGTGGGATCTTCCCGGACCAGGGCTCGAGCCCGTGTCCCCTGCATTGTCCCCACAGACAAATTTTAAATACAAAACTATTCAAGGGGCTTCCCTGGTGGCGCAGTGGTTGAGAATCTGCCTGCTAATGCAGGGGACACGGGTTCGAGCCCTGGTCCGGGAAGATCCCACATGCTGTGGAGCAACTAAGCCCGTGCGCCACAACTACTGAGCCTGCGCTCTAGAACCCGCGAGCCACAACTGCTGAAGCCCACGCGCTTAGAGCCTGTGCTCTGCAACAAGAGAAGCCACCGCATTGAGAAGCCCCCACTCGCCGCAACTAGAGAAAGCCTCCGTGCAGCAATGCAGACCCAACACAGCCAAAAATTAATTAATTAATTAATTAATTAAGGAAAAAAAAAAGGCAGCACCTGGGGGCTGGCAGACTGATGCACCAAGTCTTACATCACGTCTACTTAGTATCCTGCATGTCAGGGCCATGCTGGACCTGGGGCTGCCCAGACAGAGTGGGGCCTGCATCACCCTTCCCAGGAGGGAGGGTGGAGGGAAACCCTGCATGACCTCTGAGGCCCTAAGAACCCTTGACTAAGGCTGAGCTCAATTGGAAACACTGGGTGACCAGAGCAGACATTTCATTCATCTATCAATGAGAATCCAGCACTGGAGGAGCAGAAAACAATGGCCTCGCTCAACCTTGACGCTAATCCTGACATGGACCCTAACCCTAAACTCTGATCCTGACCCTAAGCCCTGACCTAACCTTAGCCTAACCCGTACCCTAAACCTGTACCTTACCCTAACCCATGCTCTACCCGTATCCTACCTGTACCCCAATTCTAACCCATACCCTAACACCCACTCTAACACACAACCCTAACACCCACTCTACCGCAGAACCCTAACACCCTGAGACCAACACCATAAACCTCAACCAATAAGCAAAACCATAACCATAACCAAACCATAAAATAGATTCATTAACCATACCCATAAATAACTCATTAACCATAAAACTTAAACCATAACAGCAACCAGAAACCATCCACAGCCCCAACCCTCACACCAGCCCCAGCCCTAATGCTAACCCTCCAAACCACTTACACCAAGCCAAGTCTAGTCAGATTATACAAATACATCTTGGAAAAGAAAACTGGGGAATTCTCTGGTGGCCCAGTGGTTAGGACTCTGTGCTTTCACTGCCAAGGGCTCGGGTTCAATCCCTGACTGGGGAACTAAGATCCCACAAGCCATGGGATGGGGCCAAAATAAATAAATAATTAAAATGAAATAAAACCACTAGTTTAAAAAAGATTTTAAAAATAAACGAAAGAAACAAGAAAACTACCCCAGTGTAACTTATAAATATGAATGTAAAAATCTATCACAAAATAATAGCAACATGAAACCAACTGAACTTTAAATGGATAATGCCATAAGCAAGTATCTCTACACCAGAAATTTCAGGTTGCTCAACATATTAAAAGTAAGCAATGTATTCAACCACAATAATGGTGTGAAGTAAAAACACATAATCATATCCATTAATGCAAAACATCTACAATGAAAATCCAGTGTTATTTCATGAAAAACACTCAAGAGAGCAGGAATGAAAGGAAATTTGCTCAATATGGAAAAGAGTAGTACCAAAAGCCACAGCAAACATCATGCTCAATGTTAAAGACTGAAAGATTTACTCCTGAAATCAGGAACAAGGCCAGGAAGCTGGCCTTCATCACCATTACTCAATAGTGTACTGGAAGTTCTACCCAGAATCTTGAGGAAAGAAATAAAAGGCATCCATGGGTGAATGGAAAAATTAAAACCCTGTCTCTTCACAGAGCATAGGTCACATCATCTTATATATAAAACTACCTATAATCAGCAAAGAAATTATTTGAGCTAATCAACTAATTAATCAAAGTTACAGAACAAAATATCAATTCATGAAAATCTATCTTATACGCATACGCTGGCAAAAAATAACCAGAAAAAGAATTTATGAGAACAATTCCATTTTTAATAATGTCAACATCAATATTTAGGAGTATATTTAATCAAGGTACAAGACTTGTTTTTATGTATGTAAAGTTGTATGTTTGAAATTACTGGAAAGTCAATTACTTTTCAAAACATCATGTATGTCAACAGCATGCCAGAAAAGCAGAGAAAACATCAAACTTCCATATAGAAGCCAAGCCTTACCCAGATCCAGTTCACCCAAAGTCCACATGTCATTTAGAGGCACCGTGGGAAGGTTATATTAGGAGCCGCTGTCCTCCGTGTTGTGGACGACCTGGATATGGTAGAAACAGTGGGATTTTTGAATTCCAATTTTCCACTTCATTCCACAAAAAAACTATTAGAACTAATAAATAAATTCAGTAAAGTTGCAAAATCAATACACAGAAATCAGTTGCATTTCTCAACACTAATAATGAACCATCAGAAAGAGAAAGAAAGCAACCCTATTTACAACTGCATCAAAAAGAACAAACTACCTGGGAATAAAGTCAACCAAGGAGGTGAAAGACCTGCACACTGAAAACTTGAAGACATTGATGAAGACACTGAAAAACACACCAATCAATGGAAAGATATCCTGTTCTCACGGAATGGAACAATTAATAGTGTTAAAACATCCATGCTACCCAAAGCAGTGGACACAGTGAATGCAATCCCTCCCAAAATTCCATGGTATTTTCCCCCAAAACAGAGCAAATCCTCCTAATATCTGTGGGGAACCACAAAGGACCCCAAATAGCCAAAGAAACCCTGAAAAAAGAGAACGGGCTGGAGGCAACTCCCTCCCTGACGTCACACTCTGCTGAGAAGCTACAGTCACCAAAACAGTGTGGAACTGGCTCAAAACGGGCACAGGGACCAGAGGAACAGGACAGAGAGACCAGAATTCAACCCACACGGACGGGTCGGTGAATTTAGGACACAGGGACCAAGGACACACCAAGGAGCACGACACTCCCCACGATAAATGGTGCTGGGAAAACCGGACGCCCCGTAACTCATGCTGGCTACCCTGCACACAAACCTGACCAAACACCCAGCTTTCCACGCCAAGCCCTCCCTCGCTCACACGAAGACGGACCCCCTCAACGGTCAGTCGCCCACAGGAAGCTTCTCCCCACTTTTCCTCACCGTCTCTTCACCTTTTCCTCAGGCATCACCTGGGTCCTCAGGAAACCTAGTTCCCTAGTCAGCGTGGACGCAGCCCCACTTTGTCCTGAAGCCGAAACCCCAGCGAGTCCTAAGGAGACGGAGACCGAGCTCCTCTCAGCAGAGATGCGGAGCCGGGCGTCCTACCCGAAGGCCCCCGCCCCCGCGCCTGACGAGGCTCAACTCCTCTCAGCTGCCCTCACAATCCAGTTCGCAGGGAACGAGCATGCGCTCTGGGTCAGAGAGGCGAACGCGGCGCCACCCTGTGGTCAGTGCAGGAAGTGCAGGCCGCGCCTCCCTCACAGGTCCCTGGAGGCAGCGTGCCCTACTGACAGGACTGCTGCATCCATGAAACTGGAAATTCAAACTAAAGTGGAGTCTCTATCCCAAAAGTTTTCTAAAAGTAGTTAAGGAACAATTAATTGGAAACCATTTGGAATGAAGTGAATGTAGATGCAAACTTTACAACTTATACCAAATTCACTCAAAGTTATTCAGAGGCACATTTTATTTTAGTTTCTAATCCATTTTTGGCTGCGTTGGGTCTTCGTCGCTGCGTATGGGCTTTCTCCAGTTGCGTCGAGCGGGGCTACTCTTCGTTGTGGTGCACAGGCTCCTCATTGCCGTGGCTTCTCATGTTGCGGAGCACGGGCTCTAGGCGCGCAGGCTTCAGTAGCTGTGCCGCGCAGGTTTGGTTGCTCTGTGGCATGTGGGATCTTCCCGGACCAGGGCTCGAGCCCGTGTCCCCTGCATTGTCCCCACAGACAAATTTTAAATACAAAACTATTCAAGGGGCTTCCCTGGTGGCGCAGTGGTTGAGAATCTGCCTGCTAATGCAGGGGACACGGGTTCGAGCCCTGGTCCGGGAAGATCCCACATGCTGTGGAGCAACTAAGCCCGTGCGCCACAACTACTGAGCCTGCGCTCTAGAACCCGCGAGCCACAACTGCTGAAGCCCACGCGCTTAGAGCCTGTGCTCTGCAACAAGAGAAGCCACCGCATTGAGAAGCCCCCACTCGCCGCAACTAGAGAAAGCCTCCGTGCAGCAATGCAGACCCAACACAGCCAAAAATTAATTAATTAATTAATTAATTAAGGAAAAAAAAAAAGGCAGCACCTGGGGGCTGGCAGACTGATGCACCAAGTCTTACATCACGTCTACTTAGTATCCTGCATGTCAGGGCCATGCTGGACCTGGGGCTGCCCAGACAGAGTGGGGCCTGCATCACCCTTCCCAGGAGGGAGGGTGGAGGGAAACCCTGCATGACCTCTGAGGCCCTAAGAACCCTTGACTAAGGCTGAGCTCAATTGGAAACACTGGGTGACCAGAGCAGACATTTCATTCATCTATCAATGAGAATCCAGCACTGGAGGAGCAGAAAACAATGGCCTCGCTCAACCTTGACGCTAATCCTGACATGGACCCTAACCCTAAACTCTGATCCTGACCCTAAGCCCTGACCTAACCTTAGCCTAACCCGTACCCTAAACCTGTACCTTACCCTAACCCATGCTCTACCCGTATCCTACCTGTACCCCAATTCTAACCCATACCCTAACACCCACTCTAACACACAACCCTAACACCCACTCTACCGCAGAACCCTAACACCCTGAGACCAACACCATAAACCTCAACCAATAAGCAAAACCATAACCATAACCAAACCATAAAATAGATTCATTAACCATACCCATAAATAACTCATTAACCATAAAACTTAAACCATAACAGCAACCAGAAACCATCCACAGCCCCAACCCTCACACCAGCCCCAGCCCTAATGCTAACCCTCCAAACCACTTACACCAAGCCAAGTCTAGTCAGATTATACAAATACATCTTGGAAAAGAAAACTGGGGAATTCTCTGGTGGCCCAGTGGTTAGGACTCTGTGCTTTCACTGCCAAGGGCTCGGGTTCGATCCCTGACTGGGGAACTAAGATCCCACAAGCCATGGGATGGGGCCAAAATAAATAAATAATTAAAATGAAATAAAACCACTAGTTTAAAAAAGATTTTAAAAATCAACGAAAGAAACAAGAAAACTACCCCAGTGTAACTTATAAATATGAATGTAAAAATCTATCACAAAATAATAGCAACATGAAACCAACTGAACTTTAAATGGATAATGCCATAAGCAAGTATCTCTACACCAGAAATTTCAGGTTGCTCAACATATTAAAAGTAAGCAATGTATTCAACCACAATAATGGTGTGAAGGAAAAACACATAATCATATCCATTAATGCAAAACATCTACAATGAAAATCCAGTGTTATTTCATGAAAAACACTCAAGAGAGCAGGAATGAAAGGAAATTTGCTCAATATGGAAAAGAGTAGTACCAAAAGCCACAGCAAACATCATGCTCAATGTTAAAGACTGAAAGATTTACTCCTGAAATCAGGAACAAGGCCAGGAAGCTGGCCTTCATCACCATTACTCAATAGTGTACTGGAAGTTCTACCCAGAATCTTGAGGAAAGAAATAAAAGGCATCCATGGGTGAATGGAAAAATTAAAACCCTGTCTCTTCACAGAGCATAGGTCACATCATCTTATATATAAAACTACCTATAATCAGCAAAGAAATTATTTGAGCTAATCAACTAATTAATCAAAGTTACAGAACAAAATATCAATTCATGAAAATCTATCTTATACGCATACGCTGGCAAAAAATAACCAGAAAAAGAATTTATGAGAACAATTCCATTTTTAATAATGTCAACATCAATATTTAGGAGTATATTTAATCAAGGTACAAGACTTGTTTTTATGTATGTAAAGTTGTATGTTTGAAATTACTGGAAAGTCAATTACTTTTCAAAACATCATGTATGTCAACAGCATGCCAGAAAAGCAGAGAAAACATCAAACTTCCATATAGAAGCCAAGCCTTACCCAGATCCAGTTCACCCAAAGTCCACATGTCATTTAGAGGCACCGTGGGAAGGTTATATTAGGAGCCGCTGTCCTCCGTGTTGTGGACGACCTGGATATGGTAGAAACAGTGGGATTTTTGAATTCCAATTTTCCACTTCATTCCACAAAAAAACTATTAGAACTAATAAATAAATTCAGTAAAGTTGCAAAATCAATACACAGAAATCAGTTGCATTTCTCAACACTAATAATGAACCATCAGAAAGAGAAAGAAAGCAACCCTATTTACAACTGCATCAAAAAGAACAAACTACCTGGGAATAAAGTCAACCAAGGAGGTGAAAGACCTGCACACTGAAAACTTGAAGACATTGATGAAGACACTGAAAAACACACCAATCAATGGAAAGATATCCTGTTCTCATGGAATGGAACAATTAATATTGTTAAAACATCCATGCTACCCAAAGCAGTGGACACAGTGAATGCAATCCCTCCCAAAATTCCATGGTATTTTCCCCCAAAACAGAGCAAATCCTCCTAATATCTGTGGGGAACCACAAAGGACCCCAAATAGCCAAAGAAACCCTGAAAAAAGAGAACGGGCTGGAGGCAACTCCCTCCCTGACGTCACACTCTGCTGAGAAGCTACAGTCACCAAAACAGTGTGGAACTGGCTCAAAACGGGCACAGGGACCAGAGGAACAGGACAGAGAGACCAGAATTCAACCCACACGGACGGGTCGGTGAATTTAGGACACAGGGACCAAGGACACACCAAGGAGCACGACACTCCCCACGATAAATGGTGCTGGGAAAACTGGACGCCCCATAACTCATGCTGGCTACCCTGCACACAAACCTGACCAAACACCCAGCTTTCCACGCCAAGCCCTCCCTCGCTCACACGAAGACGGACCCCCTCAACGGTCAGTCGCCCACAGGAAGCTTCTCCCCACTTTTCCTCACCGTCTCTTCACCTTTTCCTCAGGCATCACCTGGGTCCTCAGGAAACCTAGTTCCCTAGTCAGCGTGGACGCAGCCCCACTTTGTCCTGAAGCCGAAACCCCAGCGAGTCCTAAGGAGACGGAGACCGAGCTCCTCTCAGCAGAGATGCGGAGCCGGGCGTCCTACCCGAAGGCCCCCGCCCCCGCGCCTGACGAGGCTCAACTCCTCTCAGCTGCCCTCACAATCCAGTTCGCAGGGAACGAGCATGCGCTCTGGGTCAGAGAGGCGAACGCGGCGCCACCCTGTGGTCAGTGCAGGAAGTGCAGGCCGCGCCTCCCTCACAGGTCCCTGGAGGCAGCGTGCCCTACTGACAGGACTGCTGCATCCATGAAACTGGAAATTCAAACTAAAGTGGAGTCTCTATCCCAAAAGTTTTCTAAAAGTAGTTAAGGAACAATTAATTGGAAACCATTTGGAATGAAGTGAATGTAGATGCAAACTTTACAACTTATACCAAATTCACTCAAAGTTATTCAGAGGCACATTTTATTTTAGTTTCTAATCCATTTTTGGCTGCGTTGGGTCTTCGTCGCTGCGTATGGGCTTTCTCCAGTTGCGTCGAGCGGGGCTACTCTTCGTTGTGGTGCACAGGCTCCTCATTGCTGTGGCTTCTCATGTTGCGGAGCACGGGCTCTAGGCGCGCAGGCTTCAGTAGCTGTGCCGCGCAGGTTTGGTTGCTCTGTGGCATGTGGGATCTTCCCGGACCAGGGCTCGAGCCCGTGTCCCCTGCATTGTCCCCACAGACAAATTTTAAATACAAAACTATTCAAGGGGCTTCCCTGGTGGCGCAGTGGTTGAGAATCTGCCTGCTAATGCAGGGGACACGGGTTCGAGCCCTGGTCCGGGAAGATCCCACATGCTGTGGAGCAACTAAGCCCGTGCGCCACAACTACTGAGCCTGCGCTCTAGAACCCGCGAGCCACAACTGCTGAAGCCCACGCGCTTAGAGCCTGTGCTCTGCAGCAAGAGAAGCCACCGCATTGAGAAGCCCCCACTCGCCGCAACTAGAGAAAGCCTCCGTGCAGCAATGCAGACCCAACACAGCCAAAAATTAATTAATTAATTAATTAATTAAGGAAAAAAAAAAAGGCAGCACCTGGGGGCTGGCAGACTGATGCACCAAGTCTTACATCACGTCTACTTAGTATCCTGCATGTCAGGGCCATGCTGGACCTGGGGCTGCCCAGACAGAGTGGGGCCTGCATCACCCTTCCCAGGAGGGAGGGTGGAGGGAAACCCTGCATGACCTCTGAGGCCCTAAGAACCCTTGACTAAGGCTGAGCTCAATTGGAAACACTGGGTGACCAGAGCAGACATTTCATTCATCTATCAATGAGAATCCAGCACTGGAGGAGCAGAAAACAATGGCCTCGCTCAACCTTGACGCTAATCCTGACATGGACCCTAACCCTAAACTCTGATCCTGACCCTAAGCCCTGACCTAACCTTAGCCTAACCCGTACCCTAAACCTGTACCTTACCCTAACCCATGCTCTACCCGTATCCTACCTGTACCCCAATTCTAACCCATACCCTAACACCCACTCTAACACACAACCCTAACACCCACTCTACCGCAGAACCCTAACACCCTGAGACCAACACCATAAACCTCAACCAATAAGCAAAACCATAACCATAACCAAACCATAAAATAGATTCATTAACCATACCCATAAATAACTCATTAACCATAAAACTTAAACCATAACAGCAACCAGAAACCATCCACAGCCCCAACCCTCACACCAGCCCCAGCCCTAATGCTAACCCTCCAAACCACTTACACCAAGCCAAGTCTAGTCAGATTATACAAATACATCTTGGAAAAGAAAACTGGGGAATTCTCTGGTGGCCCAGTGGTTAGGACTCTGTGCTTTCACTGCCAAGGGCTCGGGTTCGATCCCTGACTGGGGAACTAAGATCCCACAAGCCATGGGATGGGGCCAAAATAAATAAATAATTAAAATGAAATAAAACCACTAGTTTAAAAAAGATTTTAAAAATCAACGAAAGAAACAAGAAAACTACCCCAGTGTAACTTATAAATATGAATGTAAAAATCTATCACAAAATAATAGCAACATGAAACCAACTGAACTTTAAATGGATAATGCCATAAGCAAGTATCTCTACACCAGAAATTTCAGGTTGCTCAACATATTAAAAGTAAGCAATGTATTCAACCACAATAATGGTGTGAAGGAAAAACACATAATCATATCCATTAATGCAAAACATCTACAATGAAAATCCAGTGTTATTTCATGAAAAACACTCAAGAGAGCAGGAATGAAAGGAAATTTGCTCAATATGGAAAAGAGTAGTACCAAAAGCCACAGCAAACATCATGCTCAATGTTAAAGACTGAAAGATTTACTCCTGAAATCAGGAACAAGGCCAGGAAGCTGGCCTTCATCACCATTACTCAATAGTGTACTGGAAGTTCTACCCAGAATCTTGAGGAAAGAAATAAAAGGCATCCATGGGTGAATGGAAAAATTAAAACCCTGTCTCTTCACAGAGCATAGGTCACATCATCTTATATATAAAACTACCTATAATCAGCAAAGAAATTATTTGAGCTAATCAACTAATTAATCAAAGTTACAGAACAAAATATCAATTCATGAAAATCTATCTTATACGCATACGCTGGCAAAAAATAACCAGAAAAAGAATTTATGAGAACAATTCCATTTTTAATAATGTCAACATCAATATTTAGGAGTATATTTAATCAAGGTACAAGACTTGTTTTTATGTATGTAAAGTTGTATGTTTGAAATTACTGGAAAGTCAATTACTTTTCAAAACATCATGTATGTCAACAGCATGCCAGAAAAGCAGAGAAAACATCAAACTTCCATATAGAAGCCAAGCCTTACCCAGATCCAGTTCACCCAAAGTCCACATGTCATTTAGAGGCACCGTGGGAAGGTTATATTAGGAGCCGCTGTCCTCCGTGTTGTGGACGACCTGGATATGGTAGAAACAGTGGGATTTTTGAATTCCAATTTTCCACTTCATTCCACAAAAAAACTATTAGAACTAATAAATAAATTCAGTAAAGTTGCAAAATCAATACACAGAAATCAGTTGCATTTCTCAACACTAATAATGAACCATCAGAAAGAGAAAGAAAGCAACCCTATTTACAACTGCATCAAAAAGAACAAACTACCTGGGAATAAAGTCAACCAAGGAGGTGAAAGACCTGCACACTGAAAACTTGAAGACATTGATGAAGACACTGAAAAACACACCAATCAATGGAAAGATATCCTGTTCTCATGGAATGGAACAATTAATATTGTTAAAACATCCATGCTACCCAAAGCAGTGGACACAGTGAATGCAATCCCTCCCAAAATTCCATGGTATTTTCCCCCAAAACAGAGCAAATCCTCCTAATATCTGTGGGGAACCACAAAGGACCCCAAATAGCCAAAGAAACCCTGAAAAAAGAGAACGGGCTGGAGGCAACTCCCTCCCTGACGTCACACTCTGCTGAGAAGCTACAGTCACCAAAACAGTGTGGAACTGGCTCAAAACGGGCACAGGGACCAGAGGAACAGGACAGAGAGACCAGAATTCAACCCACACGGACGGGTCGGTGAATTTAGGACACAGGGACCAAGGACACACCAAGGAGCACGACACTCCCCACGATAAATGGTGCTGGGAAAACTGGACGCCCCGTAACTCATGCTGGCTACCCTGCACACAAACCTGACCAAACACCCAGCTTTCCACGCCAAGCCCTCCCTCGCTCACACGAAGACGGACCCCCTCAACGGTCAGTCGCCCACAGGAAGCTTCTCCCCACTTTTCCTCACCGTCTCTTCACCTTTTCCTCAGGCATCACCTGGGTCCTCAGGAAACCTAGTTCCCTAGTCAGCGTGGACGCAGCCCCACTTTGTCCTGAAGCCGAAACCCCAGCGAGTCCTAAGGAGACGGAGACCGAGCTCCTCTCAGCAGAGATGCGGAGCCGGGCGTCCTACCCGAAGGCCCCCGCCCCCGCGCCTGACGAGGCTCAACTCCTCTCAGCTGCCCTCACAATCCAGTTCGCAGGGAACGAGCATGCGCTCTGGGTCAGAGAGGCGAACGCGGCGCCACCCTGTGGTCAGTGCAGGAAGTGCAGGCCGCGCCTCCCTCACAGGTCCCTGGAGGCAGCGTGCCCTACTGACAGGACTGCTGCATCCATGAAACTGGAAATTCAAACTAAAGTGGAGTCTCTATCCCAAAAGTTTTCTAAAAGTAGTTAAGGAACAATTAATTGGAAACCATTTGGAATGAAGTGAATGTAGATGCAAACTTTACAACTTATACCAAATTCACTCAAAGTTATTCAGAGGCACATTTTATTTTAGTTTCTAATCCATTTTTGGCTGCGTTGGGTCCTCGTCGCTGCGTATGGGCTTTCTCCAGTTGCGTCGAGCGGGGCTACTCTTCGTTGTGGTGCACAGGCTCCTCATTGCTGTGGCTTCTCATGTTGCGGAGCACGGGCTCTAGGCGCGCAGGCTTCAGTAGCTGTGCCGCGCAGGTTTGGTTGCTCTGTGGCATGTGGGATCTTCCCGGACCAGGGCTCGAGCCCGTGTCCCCTGCATTGTCCCCACAGACAAATTTTAAATACAAAACTATTCAAGGGGCTTCCCTGGTGGCGCAGTGGTTGAGAATCTGCCTGCTAATGCAGGGGACACGGGTTCGAGCCCTGGTCCGGGAAGATCCCACATGCTGTGGAGCAACTAAGCCCGTGCGCCACAACTACTGAGCCTGCGCTCTAGAACCCGCGAGCCACAACTGCTGAAGCCCACGCGCTTAGAGCCTGTGCTCTGCAACAAGAGAAGCCACCGCATTGAGAAGCCCCCACTCGCCGCAACTAGAGAAAGCCTCCGTGCAGCAATGCAGACCCAACACAGCCAAAAATTAATTAATTAATTAATTAATTAATTAAGGAAAAAAAAAGGCAGCGCCTGGGGGCTGGCAGACTGATGCACCAAGTCTTACGTCACGTCTACTTAGTATCCTGCATGTCAGGGCCATGCTGGACCTGGGGCTGCCCAGACAGAGTGGGGCCTGCATCACCCTTCCCAGGAGGGAGGGTGGAGGGAAACCCTGCATGACCTCTGAGGCCCTAAGAACCCTTGACTAAGGCTGAGCTCAATTGGAAACACTGGGTGACCAGAGCAGACATTTCATTCATCTATCAATGAGAATCCAGCACTGGAGGAGCAGAAAACAATGGCCTCGCTCAACCTTGACGCTAATCCTGACATGGACCCTAACCCTAAACTCTGATCCTGACCCTAAGCCCTGACCTAACCTTAGCCTAACCCGTACCCTAAACCTGTACCTTACCCTAACCCATGCTCTACCCGTATCCTACCTGTACCCCAATTCTAACCCATACCCTAACACCCACTCTAACACACAACCCTAACACCCACTCTACCGCAGAACCCTAACACCCTGAGACCAACACCATAAACCTCAACCAATAAGCAAAACCATAACCATAACCAAACCATAAAATAGATTCATTAACCATACCCATAAATAACTCATTAACCATAAAACTTAAACCATAACAGCAACCAGAAACCATCCATAGCCCCAACCCTCACACCAGCCCCAGCCCTAATGCTAACCCTCCAAACCACTTACACCAAGCCAAGTCTAGTCAGATTATACAAATACATCTTGGAAAAGAAAACTGGGGAATTCTCTGGTGGCCCAGTGGTTAGGACTCTGTGCTTTCACTGCCAAGGGCTCGGGTTCGATCCCTGACTGGGGAACTAAGATCCCACAAGCCATGGGATGGGGCCAAAATAAATAAATAATTAAAATGAAATAAAACCACTAGTTTAAAAAAGATTTTAAAAATCAACGAAAGAAACAAGAAAACTACCCCAGTGTAACTTATAAATATGAATGTAAAAATCTATCACAAAATAATAGCAACATGAAACCAACTGAACTTTAAATGGATAATGCCATAAGCAAGTATCTCTACACCAGAAATTTCAGGTTGCTCAACATATTAAAAGTAAGCAATGTATTCAACCACAATAATGGTGTGAAGTAAAAACACATAATCATATCCATTAATGCAAAACATCTACAATGAAAATCCAGTGTTATTTCATGAAAAACACTCAAGAGAGCAGGAATGAAAGGAAATTTGCTCAATATGGAAAAGAGTAGTACCAAAAGCCACAGCAAACATCATGCTCAATGTTAAAGACTGAAAGATTTACTCCTGAAATCAGGAACAAGGCCAGGAAGCTGGCCTTCATCACCATTACTCAATAGTGTACTGGAAGTTCTACCCAGAATCTTGAGGAAAGAAATAAAAGGCATCCATGGGTGAATGGAAAAATTAAAACCCTGTCTCTTCACAGAGCATAGGTCACATCATCTTATATATAAAACTACCTATAATCAGCAAAGAAATTATTTGAGCTAATCAACTAATTAATCAAAGTTACAGAACAAAATATCAATTCATGAAAATCTATCTTATACGCATACGCTGGCAAAAAATAACCAGAAAAAGAATTTATGAGAACAATTCCATTTTTAATAATGTCAACATCAATATTTAGGAGTATATTTAATCAAGGTACAAGACTTGTTTTTATGTATGTAAAGTTGTATGTTTGAAATTACTGGAAAGTCAATTACTTTTCAAAACATCATGTATGTCAACAGCATGCCAGAAAAGCAGAGAAAACATCAAACTTCCATATAGAAGCCAAGCCTTACCCAGATCCAGTTCACCCAAAGTCCACATGTCATTTAGAGGCACCGTGGGAAGGTTATATTAGGAGCCGCTGTCCTCCGTGTTGTGGACGACCTGGATATGGTAGAAACAGTGGGATTTTTGAATTCCAATTTTCCACTTCATTCCACAAAAAAACTATTAGAACTAATAAATAAATTCAGTAAAGTTGCAAAATCAATACACAGAAATCAGTTGCATTTCTCAACACTAATAATGAACCATCAGAAAGAGAAAGAAAGCAACCCTATTTACAACTGCATCAAAAAGAACAAACTACCTGGGAATAAAGTCAACCAAGGAGGTGAAAGACCTGCACACTGAAAACTTGAAGACATTGATGAAGACACTGAAAAACACACCAATCAATGGAAAGATATCCTGTTCTCATGGAATGGAACAATTAATATTGTTAAAACATCCATGCTACCCAAAGCAGTGGACACAGTGAATGCAATCCCTCCCAAAATTCCATGGTATTTTCCCCCAAAACAGAGCAAATCCTCCTAATATCTGTGGGGAACCACAAAGGACCCCAAATAGCCAAAGAAACCCTGAAAAAAGAGAACGGGCTGGAGGCAACTCCCTCCCTGACGTCACACTCTGCTGAGAAGCTACAGTCACCAAAACAGTGTGGAACTGGCTCAAAATGGGCACAGGGACCAGAGGAACAGGACAGAGAGACCAGAATTCAACCCACACGGACGGGTCGGTGAATTTAGGACACAGGGACCAAGGACACACCAAGGAGCACGACACTCCCCACGATAAATGGTGCTGGGAAAACCGGACGCCCCGTAACTCATGCTGGCTACCCTGCACACAAACCTGACCAAACACCCAGCTTTCCACGCCAAGCCCTCCCTCGCTCACACGAAGACGGACCCCCTCAACGGTCAGTCGCCCACAGGAAGCTTCTCCCCACTTTTCCTCACCGTCTCTTCACCTTTTCCTCAGGCATCACCTGGGTCCTCAGGAAACCTAGTTCCCTAGTCAGCGTGGACGCAGCCCCACTTTGTCCTGAAGCCGAAACCCCAGCGAGTCCTAAGGAGACGGAGACCGAGCTCCTCTCAGCAGAGATGCGGAGCCGGGCGTCCTACCCGAAGGCCCCCGCCCCCGCGCCTGACGAGGCTCAACTCCTCTCAGCTGCCCTCACAATCCAGTTCGCAGGGAACGAGCATGCGCTCTGGGTCAGAGAGGCGAACGCGGCGCCACCCTGTGGTCAGTGCAGGAAGTGCAGGCCGCGCCTCCCTCACAGGTCCCTGGAGGCAGCGTGCCCTACTGACAGGACTGCTGCATCCATGAAACTGGAAATTCAAACTAAAGTGGAGTCTCTATCCCAAAAGTTTTCTAAAAGTAGTTAAGGAACAATTAATTGGAAACCATTTGGAATGAAGTGAATGTAGATGCAAACTTTACAACTTATACCAAATTCACTCAAAGTTATTCAGAGGCACATTTTATTTTAGTTTCTAATCCATTTTTGGCTGCGTTGGGTCTTCGTCGCTGCGTATGGGCTTTCTCCAGTTGCGTCGAGCGGGGCTACTCTTCGTTGTGGTGCACAGGCTCCTCATTGCTGTGGCTTCTCATGTTGCGGAGCACGGGCTCTAGGCGCGCAGGCTTCAGTAGCTGTGCCGCGCAGGTTTGGTTGCTCTGTGGCATGTGGGATCTTCCCGGACCAGGGCTCGAGCCCGTGTCCCCTGCATTGTCCCCACAGACAAATTTTAAATACAAAACTATTCAAGGGGCTTCCCTGGTGGCGCAGTGGTTGAGAATCTGCCTGCTAATGCAGGGGACACGGGTTCGAGCCCTGGTCCGGGAAGATCCCACATGCTGTGGAGCAACTAAGCCCGTGCGCCACAACTACTGAGCCTGCGCTCTAGAACCCGCGAGCCACAACTGCTGAAGCCCACGCGCTTAGAGCCTGTGCTCTGCAACAAGAGAAGCCACCGCATTGAGAAGCCCCCACTCGCCGCAACTAGAGAAAGCCTCCGTGCAGCAATGCAGACCCAACACAGCCAAAAATTAATTAATTAATTAATTAATTAAGGAAAAAAAAAAAGGCAGCACCTGGGGGCTGGCAGACTGATGCACCAAGTCTTACATCACGTCTACTTAGTATCCTGCATGTCAGGGCCATGCTGGACCTGGGGCTGCCCAGACAGAGTGGGGCCTGCATCACCCTTCCCAGGAGGGAGGGTGGAGGGAAACCCTGCATGACCTCTGAGGCCCTAAGAACCCTTGACTAAGGCTGAGCTCAATTGGAAACACTGGGTGACCAGAGCAGACATTTCATTCATCTATCAATGAGAATCCAGCACTGGAGGAGCAGAAAACAATGGCCTCGCTCAACCTTGACGCTAATCCTGACATGGACCCTAACCCTAAACTCTGATCCTGACCCTAAGCCCTGACCTAACCTTAGCCTAACCCGTACCCTAAACCTGTACCTTACCCTAACCCATGCTCTACCCGTATCCTACCTGTACCCCAATTCTAACCCATACCCTAACACCCACTCTAACACACAACCCTAACACCCACTCTACCGCAGAACCCTAACACCCTGAGACCAACACCATAAACCTCAACCAATAAGCAAAACCATAACCATAACCAAACCATAAAATAGATTCATTAACCATACCCATAAATAACTCATTAACCATAAAACTTAAACCATAACAGCAACCAGAAACCATCCACAGCCCCAACCCTCACACCAGCCCCAGCCCTAATGCTAACCCTCCAAACCACTTACACCAAGCCAAGTCTAGTCAGATTATACAAATACATCTTGGAAAAGAAAACTGGGGAATTCTCTGGTGGCCCAGTGGTTAGGACTCTGTGCTTTCACTGCCAAGGGCTCGGGTTCGATCCCTGACTGGGGAACTAAGATCCCACAAGCCATGGGATGGGGCCAAAATAAATAAATAATTAAAATGAAATAAAACCACTAGTTTAAAAAAGATTTTAAAAATCAACGAAAGAAACAAGAAAACTACCCCAGTGTAACTTATAAATATGAATGTAAAAATCTATCACAAAATAATAGCAACATGAAACCAACTGAACTTTAAATGGATAATGCCATAAGCAAGTATCTCTACACCAGAAATTTCAGGTTGCTCAACATATTAAAAGTAAGCAATGTATTCAACCACAATAATGGTGTGAAGGAAAAACACATAATCATATCCATTAATGCAAAACATCTACAATGAAAATCCAGTGTTATTTCATGAAAAACACTCAAGAGAGCAGGAATGAAAGGAAATTTGCTCAATATGGAAAAGAGTAGTACCAAAAGCCACAGCAAACATCATGCTCAATGTTAAAGACTGAAAGATTTACTCCTGAAATCAGGAACAAGGCCAGGAAGCTGGCCTTCATCACCATTACTCAATAGTGTACTGGAAGTTCTACCCAGAATCTTGAGGAAAGAAATAAAAGGCATCCATGGGTGAATGGAAAAATTAAAACCCTGTCTCTTCACAGAGCATAGGTCACATCATCTTATATATAAAACTACCTATAATCAGCAAAGAAATTATTTGAGCTAATCAACTAATTAATCAAAGTTACAGAACAAAATATCAATTCATGAAAATCTATCTTATACGCATACGCTGGCAAAAAATAACCAGAAAAAGAATTTATGAGAACAATTCCATTTTTAATAATGTCAACATCAATATTTAGGAGTATATTTAATCAAGGTACAAGACTTGTTTTTATGTATGTAAAGTTGTATGTTTGAAATTACTGGAAAGTCAATTACTTTTCAAAACATCATGTATGTCAACAGCATGCCAGAAAAGCAGAGAAAACATCAAACTTCCATATAGAAGCCAAGCCTTACCCAGATCCAGTTCACCCAAAGTCCACATGTCATTTAGAGGCACCGTGGGAAGGTTATATTAGGAGCCGCTGTCCTCCGTGTTGTGGACGACCTGGATATGGTAGAAACAGTGGGATTTTTGAATTCCAATTTTCCACTTCATTCCACAAAAAAACTATTAGAACTAATAAATAAATTCAGTAAAGTTGCAAAATCAATACACAGAAATCAGTTGCATTTCTCAACACTAATAATGAACCATCAGAAAGAGAAAGAAAGCAACCCTATTTACAACTGCATCAAAAAGAACAAACTACCTGGGAATAAAGTCAACCAAGGAGGTGAAAGACCTGCACACTGAAAACTTGAAGACATTGATGAAGACACTGAAAAACACACCAATCAATGGAAAGATATCCTGTTCTCATGGAATGGAACAATTAATATTGTTAAAACATCCATGCTACCCAAAGCAGTGGACACAGTGAATGCAATCCCTCCCAAAATTCCATGGTATTTTCCCCCAAAACAGAGCAAATCCTCCTAATATCTGTGGGGAACCACAAAGGACCCCAAATAGCCAAAGAAACCCTGAAAAAAGAGAACGGGCTGGAGGCAACTCCCTCCCTGACGTCACACTCTGCTGAGAAGCTACAGTCACCAAAACAGTGTGGAACTGGCTCAAAACGGGCACAGGGACCAGAGGAACAGGACAGAGAGACCAGAATTCAACCCACACGGACGGGTCGGTGAATTTAGGACACAGGGACCAAGGACACACCAAGGAGCACGACACTCCCCACGATAAATGGTGCTGGGAAAACTGGACGCCCCGTAACTCATGCTGGCTACCCTGCACACAAACCTGACCAAACACCCAGCTTTCCACGCCAAGCCCTCCCTCGCTCACACGAAGACGGACCCCCTCAACGGTCAGTCGCCCACAGGAAGCTTCTCCCCACTTTTCCTCACCGTCTCTTCACCTTTTCCTCAGGCATCACCTGGGTCCTCAGGAAACCTAGTTCCCTAGTCAGCGTGGACGCAGCCCCACTTTGTCCTGAAGCCGAAACCCCAGCGAGTCCTAAGGAGACGGAGACCGAGCTCCTCTCAGCAGAGATGCGGAGCCGGGCGTCCTACCCGAAGGCCCCCGCCCCCGCGCCTGACGAGGCTCAACTCCTCTCAGCTGCCCTCACAATCCAGTTCGCAGGGAACGAGCATGCGCTCTGGGTCAGAGAGGCGAACGCGGCGCCACCCTGTGGTCAGTGCAGGAAGTGCAGGCCGCGCCTCCCTCACAGGTCCCTGGAGGCAGCGTGCCCTACTGACAGGACTGCTGCATCCATGAAACTGGAAATTCAAACTAAAGTGGAGTCTCTATCCCAAAAGTTTTCTAAAAGTAGTTAAGGAACAATTAATTGGAAACCATTTGGAATGAAGTGAATGTAGATGCAAACTTTACAACTTATACCAAATTCACTCAAAGTTATTCAGAGGCACATTTTATTTTAGTTTCTAATCCATTTTTGGCTGCGTTGGGTCCTCGTCGCTGCGTATGGGCTTTCTCCAGTTGCGTCGAGCGGGGCTACTCTTCGTTGTGGTGCACAGGCTCCTCATTGCTGTGGCTTCTCATGTTGCGGAGCACGGGCTCTAGGCGCGCAGGCTTCAGTAGCTGTGCCGCGCAGGTTTGGTTGCTCTGTGGCATGTGGGATCTTCCCGGACCAGGGCTCGAGCCCGTGTCCCCTGCATTGTCCCCACAGACAAATTTTAAATACAAAACTATTCAAGGGGCTTCCCTGGTGGCGCAGTGGTTGAGAATCTGCCTGCTAATGCAGGGGACACGGGTTCGAGCCCTGGTCCGGGAAGATCCCACATGCTGTGGAGCAACTAAGCCCGTGCGCCACAACTACTGAGCCTGCGCTCTAGAACCCGCGAGCCACAACTGCTGAAGCCCACGCGCTTAGAGCCTGTGCTCTGCAACAAGAGAAGCCACCGCATTGAGAAGCCCCCACTCGCCGCAACTAGAGAAAGCCTCCGTGCAGCAATGCAGACCCAACACAGCCAAAAATTAATTAATTAATTAAGGAAAAAAAAAAGGCAGCACCTGGGGGCTGGCAGACTGATGCACCAAGTCTTACATCACGTCTACTTAGTATCCTGCATGTCAGGGCCATGCTGGACCTGGGGCTGCCCAGACAGAGTGGGGCCTGCATCACCCTTCCCAGGAGGGAGGGTGGAGGGAAACCCTGCATGACCTCTGAGGCCCTAAGAACCCTTGACTAAGGCTGAGCTCAATTGGAAACACTGGGTGACCAGAGCAGACATTTCATTCATCTATCAATGAGAATCCAGCACTGGAGGAGCAGAAAACAATGGCCTCGCTCAACCTTGACGCTAATCCTGACATGGACCCTAACCCTAAACTCTGATCCTGACCCTAAGCCCTGACCTAACCTTAGCCTAACCCGTACCCTAAACCTGTACCTTACCCTAACCCATGCTCTACCCGTATCCTACCTGTACCCCAATTCTAACCCATACCCTAACACCCACTCTAACACACAACCCTAACACCCACTCTACCGCAGAACCCTAACACCCTGAGACCAACACCATAAACCTCAACCAATAAGCAAAACCATAACCATAACCAAACCATAAAATAGATTCATTAACCATACCCATAAATAACTCATTAACCATAAAACTTAAACCATAACAGCAACCAGAAACCATCCACAGCCCCAACCCTCACACCAGCCCCAGCCCTAATGCTAACCCTCCAAACCACTTACACCAAGCCAAGTCTAGTCAGATTATACAAATACATCTTGGAAAAGAAAACTGGGGAATTCTCTGGTGGCCCAGTGGTTAGGACTCTGTGCTTTCACTGCCAAGGGCTCGGGTTCGATCCCTGACTGGGGAACTAAGATCCCACAAGCCATGGGATGGGGCCAAAATAAATAAATAATTAAAATGAAATAAAACCACTAGTTTAAAAAAGATTTTAAAAATCAACGAAAGAAACAAGAAAACTACCCCAGTGTAACTTATAAATATGAATGTAAAAATCTATCACAAAATAATAGCAACATGAAACCAACTGAACTTTAAATGGATAATGCCATAAGCAAGTATCTCTACACCAGAAATTTCAGGTTGCTCAACATATTAAAAGTAAGCAATGTATTCAACCACAATAATGGTGTGAAGTAAAAACACATAATCATATCCATTAATGCAAAACATCTACAATGAAAATCCAGTGTTATTTCATGAAAAACACTCAAGAGAGCAGGAATGAAAGGAAATTTGCTCAATATGGAAAAGAGTAGTACCAAAAGCCACAGCAAACATCATGCTCAATGTTAAAGACTGAAAGATTTACTCCTGAAATCAGGAACAAGGCCAGGAAGCTGGCCTTCATCACCATTACTCAATAGTGTACTGGAAGTTCTACCCAGAATCTTGAGGAAAGAAATAAAAGGCATCCATGGGTGAATGGAAAAATTAAAACCCTGTCTCTTCACAGAGCATAGGTCACATCATCTTATATATAAAACTACCTATAATCAGCAAAGAAATTATTTGAGCTAATCAACTAATTAATCCAAGTTACAGAACAAAATATCAATTCATGAAAATCTATCTTATACGCATACGCTGGCAAAAAATAACCAGAAAAAGAATTTATGAGAACAATTCCATTTTTAATAATGTCAACATCAATATTTAGGAGTATATTTAATCAAGGTACAAGACTTGTTTTTATGTATGTAAAGTTGTATGTTTGAAATTACTGGAAAGTCAATTACTTTTCAAAACATCATGTATGTCAACAGCATGCCAGAAAAGCAGAGAAAACATCAAACTTCCATATAGAAGCCAAGCCTTACCCAGATCCAGTTCACCCAAAGTCCACATGTCATTTAGAGGCACCGTGGGAAGGTTATATTAGGAGCCGCTGTCCTCCGTGTTGTGGACGACCTGGATATGGTAGAAACAGTGGGATTTTTGAATTCCAATTTTCCACTTCATTCCACAAAAAAACTATTAGAACTAATAAATAAATTCAGTAAAGTTGCAAAATCAATACACAGAAATCAGTTGCATTTCTCAACTTCTCAACACTAATAATGAACCATCAGAAAGAGAAAGAAAGCAACCCTATTTACAACTGCATCAAAAAGAACAAACTACCTGGGAATAAAGTCAACCAAGGAGGTGAAAGACCTGCACACTGAAAACTTGAAGACATTGATGAAGACACTGAAAAACACACCAATCAATGGAAAGAATCCTGTTCTCATGGAATGGAACAATTAATATTGTTAAAACATCCATGCTACCCAAAGCAGTGGACACAGTGAATGCAATCCCTCCCAAAATTCCATGGTATTTTCCCCCAAAACAGAGCAAATCCTCCTAATATCTGTGGGGAACCACAAAGGACCCCAAATAGCCAAAGAAACCCTGAAAAAAGAGAACGGGCTGGAGGCAACTCCCTCCCTGACGTCACACTCTGCTGAGAAGCTACAGTCACCAAAACAGTGTGGAACTGGCTCAAAACGGGCACAGGGACCAGAGGAACAGGACAGAGAGACCAGAATTCAACCCACACGGACGGGTCGGTGAATTTAGGACACAGGGACCAAGGACACACCAAGGAGCACGACACTCCCCACGATAAATGGTGCTGGGAAAACCGGACGCCCCATAACTCACGCTGGCTACCCTGCACACAAACCTGACCAAACACCCAGCTTCCCACGCCAAGCCCTCCCTCGCTCACACGAAGACGGACCCCCTCAACGGTCAGTCGCCCACAGGAAGCTTCTCCCCACTTTTCCTCACCGTCTCTTCACCTTTTCCTCAGGCATCACCTGGGTCCTCAGGAAACCTAGTTCCCTAGTCAGCGTGGACGCAGCCCCACTTTGTCCTGAAGCCGAAACCCCAGCGAGTCCTAAGGAGACGGAGACCGAGCTCCTCTCAGCAGAGATGCGGAGCCGGGCGTCCTACCCGAAGGCCCCCGCCCCCGCGCCTGACGAGGCTCAACTCCTCTCAGCTGCCCTCACAATCCAGTTCGCAGGGAACGAGCATGCGCTCTGGGTCAGAGAGGCGAACGCGGCGCCACCCTGTGGTCAGTGCAGGAAGTGCAGGCCGCGCCTCCCTCACAGGTCCCTGGAGGCAGCGTGCCCTACTGACAGGACTGCTGCATCCATGAAACTGGAAATTCAAACTAAAGTGGAGTCTCTATCCCAAAAGTTTTCTAAAAGTAGTTAAGGAACAATTAATTGGAAACCATTTGGAATGAAGTGAATGTAGATGCAAACTTTACAACTTATACCAAATTCACTCAAAGTTATTCAGAGGCACATTTTATTTTAGTTTCTAATTCATTTTTGGCTGCGTTGGGTCTTCGTCGCTGCATATGGGCTTTCTCCAGTTGCGTCGAGCGGGGCTACTCTTCGTTGTGGTGCACAGGCTCCTCATTGCTGTGGCTTCTCATGTTGCGGAGCACGGGCTCTAGGCGCGCAGGCTTCAGTAGCTGTGCCGCGCAGGTTTGGTTGCTCTGTGGCATGTGGGATCTTCCCGGACCAGGGCTCGAGCCCGTGTCCCCTGCATTGTCCCCACAGACAAATTTTAAATACAAAACTATTCAAGGGGCTTCCCTGGTGGCGCAGTGGTTGAGAATCTGCCTGCTAATGCAGGGGACACGGGTTCGAGCCCTGGTCCGGGAAGATCCCACATGCTGTGGAGCAACTAAGCCCGTGCGCCACAACTACTGAGCCTGCGCTCTAGAACCCGCGAGCCACAACTGCTGAAGCCCACGCGCTTAGAGCCTGTGCTCTGCAACAAGAGAAGCCACCGCATTGAGAAGCCCCCACTCGCCGCAACTAGAGAAAGCCTCCGTGCAGCAATGCAGACCCAACACAGCCAAAAATTAATTAATTAATTAATTAATTAAGGAACAAAAAAGGCAGCACCTGGGGGCTGGCAGACTGATGCACCAAGTCTTACATCACGTCTACTTAGTATCCTGCATGTCAGGGCCATGCTGGACCTGGGGCTGCCCAGACAGAGTGGGGCCTGCATCACCCTTCCCAGGAGGGAGGGTGGAGGGAAACCCTGCATGACCTCTGAGGCCCTAAGAACCCTTGACTAAGGCTGAGCTCAATTGGAAACACTGGGTGACCAGAGCAGACATTTCATTCATCTATCAATGAGAATCCAGCACTGGAGGAGCAGAAAACAATGGCCTCGCTCAACCTTGACGCTAATCCTGACATGGACCCTAACCCTAAACTCTGATCCTGACCCTAAGCCCTGACCTAACCTTAGCCTAACCCGTACCCTAAACCTGTACCTTACCCTAACCCATGCTCTACCCGTATCCTACCTGTACCCCAATTCTAACCCATACCCTAACACCCACTCTAACACACAACCCTAACACCCACTCTACCGCAGAACCCTAACACCCTGAGACCAACACCATAAACCTCAACCAATAAGCAAAACCATAACCATAACCAAACCATAAAATAGATTCATTAACCATACCCATAAATAACTCATTAACCATAAAACTTAAACCATAACAGCAACCAGAAACCATCCACAGCCCCAACCCTCACACCAGCCCCAGCCCTAATGCTAACCCTCCAAACCACTTACACCAAGCCAAGTCTAGTCAGATTATACAAATACATCTTGGAAAAGAAAACTGGGGAATTCTCTGGTGGCCCAGTGGTTAGGACTCTGTGCTTTCACTGCCAAGGGCTCGGGTTCGATCCCTGACTGGGGAACTAAGATCCCACAAGCCATGGGATGGGGCCAAAATAAATAAATAATTAAAATGAAATAAAACCACTAGTTTAAAAAAGATTTTAAAAATAAACGAAAGAAACAAGAAAACTACCCCAGTGTAACTTATAAATATGAATGTAAAAATCTATCACAAAATAATAGCAACATGAAACCAACTGAACTTTAAATGGATAATGCCATAAGCAAGTATCTCTACACCAGAAATTTCAGGTTGCTCAACATATTAAAAGTAAGCAATGTATTCAACCACAATAATGGTGTGAAGTAAAAACACATAATCATATCCATTAATGCAAAACATCTACAATGAAAATCCAGTGTTATTTCATGAAAAACACTCAAGAGAGCAGGAATGAAAGGAAATTTGCTCAATATGGAAAAGAGTAGTACCAAAAGCCACAGCAAACATCATGCTCAATGTTAAAGACTGAAAGATTTACTCCTGAAATCAGGAACAAGGCCAGGAAGCTGGCCTTCATCACCATTACTCAATAGTGTACTGGAAGTTCTACCCAGAATCTTGAGGAAAGAAATAAAAGGCATCCATGGGTGAATGGAAAAATTAAAACCCTGTCTCTTCACAGAGCATAGGTCACATCATCTTATATATAAAACTACCTATAATCAGCAAAGAAATTATTTGAGCTAATCAACTAATTAATCAAAGTTACAGAACAAAATATCAATTCATGAAAATCTATCTTATACGCATACGCTGGCAAAAAATAACCAGAAAAAGAATTTATGAGAACAATTCCATTTTTAATAATGTCAACATCAATATTTAGGAGTATATTTAATCAAGGTACAAGACTTGTTTTTATGTATGTAAAGTTGTATGTTTGAAATTACTGGAAAGTCAATTACTTTTCAAAACATCATGTATGTCAACAGCATGCCAGAAAAGCAGAGAAAACATCAAACTTCCATATAGAAGCCAAGCCTTACCCAGATCCAGTTCACCCAAAGTCCACATGTCATTTAGAGGCACCGTGGGAAGGTTATATTAGGAGCCGCTGTCCTCCGTGTTGTGGACGACCTGGATATGGTAGAAACAGTGGGATTTTTGAATTCCAATTTTCCACTTCATTCCACAAAAAAACTATTAGAACTAATAAATAAATTCAGTAAAGTTGCAAAATCAATACACAGAAATCAGTTGCATTTCTCAACACTAATAATGAACCATCAGAAAGAGAAAGAAAGCAACCCTATTTACAACTGCATCAAAAAGAACAAACTACCTGGGAATAAAGTCAACCAAGGAGGTGAAAGACCTGCACACTGAAAACTTGAAGACATTGATGAAGACACTGAAAAACACACCAATCAATGGAAAGATATCCTGTTCTCATGGAATGGAACAATTAATATTGTTAAAACATCCATGCTACCCAAAGCAGTGGACACAGTGAATGCAATCCCTCCCAAAATTCCATGGTATTTTCCCCCAAAACAGAGCAAATCCTCCTAATATCTGTGGGGAACCACAAAGGACCCCAAATAGCCAAAGAAACCCTGAAAAAAGAGAACGGGCTGGAGGCAACTCCCTCCCTGACGTCACACTCTGCTGAGAAGCTACAGTCACCAAAACAGTGTGGAACTGGCTCAAAACGGGCACAGGGACCAGAGGAACAGGACAGAGAGACCAGAATTCAACCCACACGGACGGGTCGGTGAATTCAGGACACAGGGACCAAGGACACACCAAGGAGCACGACACTCCCCACGATAAATGGTGCTGGGAAAACTGGACGCCCCGTAACTCATGCTGGCTACCCTGCACACAAACCTGACCAAACACCCAGCTTTCCACGCCAAGCCCTCCCTCGCTCACACGAAGACGGACCCCCTCAACGGTCAGTCGCCCACAGGAAGCTTCTCCCCACTTTTCCTCACCGTCTCTTCACCTTTTCCTCAGGCATCACCTGGGTCCTCAGGAAACCTAGTTCCCTAGTCAGCGTGGACGCAGCCCCACTTTGTCCTGAAGCCGAAACCCCAGCGAGTCCTAAGGAGACGGAGACCGAGCTCCTCTCAGCAGAGATGCGGAGCCGGGCGTCCTACCCGAAGGCCCCCGCCCCCGCGCCTGACGAGGCTCAACTCCTCTCAGCTGCCCTCACAATCCAGTTCGCAGGGAACGAGCATGCGCTCTGGGTCAGAGAGGCGAACGCGGCGCCACCCTGTGGTCAGTGCAGGAAGTGCAGGCCGCGCCTCCCTCACAGGTCCCTGGAGGCAGCGTGCCCTACTGACAGGACTGCTGCATCCATGAAACTGGAAATTCAAACTAAAGTGGAGTCTCTATCCCAAAAGTTTTCTAAAAGTAGTTAAGGAACAATTAATTGGAAACCATTTGGAATGAAGTGAATGTAGATGCAAACTTTACAACTTATACCAAATTCACTCAAAGTTATTCAGAGGCACATTTTATTTTAGTTTCTAATTCATTTTTGGCTGCGTTGGGTCTTCGTCGCTGCGTATGGGCTTTCTCCAGTTGCGTCGAGCGGGGCTACTCTTCGTTGTGGTGCACAGGCTCCTCATTGCTGTGGCTTCTCATGTTGCGGAGCACGGGCTCTAGGGGCGCAGGCTGCAGTAGCTGTGCCGCGCAGGTTTGGTTGCTCTGTGGCATGTGGGATCTTCCCGGACCAGGGCTCGAGCCCGTGTCCCCTGCATTGTCCCCACAGACAAATTTTAAATACAAAACTATTCAAGGGGCTTCCCTGGTGGCGCAGTGGTTGAGAATCTGCCTGCTAATGCAGGGGACACGGGTTCGAGCCCTGGTCCGGGAAGATCCCACATGCTGTGGAGCAACTAAGCCCGTGCGCCACAACTACTGAGCCTGCGCTCTAGAACCCGCGAGCCACAACTGCTGAAGCCCACGCGCTTAGAGCCTGTGCTCTGCAACAAGAGAAGCCACCACATTGAGAAGCCCCCACTCGCCGCAACTAGAGAAAGCCTCCGTGCAGCAATGCAGACCCAACACAGCCAAAAATTAATTAATTAATTAATTAATTAAGGAAAAAAAAAAGGCAGCACCTGGGGGCTGGCAGACTGATGCACCAAGTCTTACATCACGTCTACTTAGTATCCTGCATGTCAGGGCCATGCTGGACCTGGGGCTGCCCAGACAGAGTGGGGCCTGCATCACCCTTCCCAGGAGGGAGGGTGGAGGGAAACCCTGCATGACCTCTGAGGCCCTAAGAACCCTTGACTAAGGCTGAGCTCAATTGGAAACACTGGGTGACCAGAGCAGACATTTCATTCATCTATCAATGAGAATCCAGCACTGGAGGAGCAGAAAACAATGGCCTCGCTCAACCTTGACGCTAATCCTGACATGGACCCTAACCCTAAACTCTGATCCTGACCCTAAGCCCTGACCTAACCTTAGCCTAACCCGTACCCTAAACCTGTACCTTACCCTAACCCATGCTCTACCCGTATCCTACCTGTACCCCAATTCTAACCCATACCCTAACACCCACTCTAACACACAACCCTAACACCCACTCTACCGCAGAACCCTAACACCCTGAGACCAACACCATAAACCTCAACCAATAAGCAAAACCATAACCATAACCAAACCATAAAATAGATTCATTAACCATACCCATAAATAACTCATTAACCATAAAACTTAAACCATAACAGCAACCAGAAACCATCCACAGCCCCAACCCTCACACCAGCCCCAGCCCTAATGCTAACCCTCCAAACCACTTACACCAAGCCAAGTCTAGTCAGATTATACAAATACATCTTGGAAAAGAAAACTGGGGAATTCTCTGGTGGCCCAGTGGTTAGGACTCTGTGCTTTCACTGCCAAGGGCTCGGGTTCGATCCCTGACTGGGGAACTAAGATCCCACAAGCCATGGGATGGGGCCAAAATAAATAAATAATTAAAATGAAATAAAACCACTAGTTTAAAAAAGATTTTAAAAATAAACGAAAGAAACAAGAAAACTACCCCAGTGTAACTTATAAATATGAATGTAAAAATCTATCACAAAATAATAGCAACATGAAACCAACTGAACTTTAAATGGATAATGCCATAAGCAAGTATCTCTACACCAGAAATTTCAGGTTGCTCAACATATTAAAAGTAAGCAATGTATTCAACCACAATAATGGTGTGAAGTAAAAACACATAATCATATCCATTAATGCAAAACATCTACAATGAAAATCCAGTGTTATTTCATGAAAAACACTCAAGAGAGCAGGAATGAAAGGAAATTTGCTCAATATGGAAAAGAGTAGTACCAAAAGCCACAGCAAACATCATGCTCAATGTTAAAGACTGAAAGATTTACTCCTGAAATCAGGAACAAGGCCAGGAAGCTGGCCTTCATCACCATTACTCAATAGTGTACTGGAAGTTCTACCCAGAATCTTGAGGAAAGAAATAAAAGGCATCCATGGGTGAATGGAAAAATTAAAACCCTGTCTCTTCACAGAGCATAGGTCACATCATCTTATATATAAAACTACCTATAATCAACAAAGAAATTATTTGAGCTAATCAACTAATTAATCAAAGTTACAGAACAAAATATCAATTCATGAAAATCTATCTTATACGCATACGCTGGCAAAAAATAACCAGAAAAAGAATTTATGAGAACAATTCCATTTTTAATAATGTCAACATCAATATTTAGGAGTATATTTAATCAAGGTACAAGACTTGTTTTTATGTATGTAAAGTTGTATGTTTGAAATTACTGGAAAGTCAATTACTTTTCAAAACATCATGTATGTCAACAGCATGCCAGAAAAGCAGAGAAAACATCAAACTTCCATATAGAAGCCAAGCCTTACCCAGATCCAGTTCACCCAAAGTCCACATGTCATTTAGAGGCACCGTGGGAAGGTTATATTAGGAGCCGCTGTCCTCCGTGTTGTGGACGACCTGGATATGGTAGAAACAGTGGGATTTTTGAATTCCAATTTTCCACTTCATTCCACAAAAAAACTATTAGAACTAATAAATAAATTCAGTAAAGTTGCAAAATCAATACACAGAAATCAGTTGCATTTCTCAACACTAATAATGAACCATCAGAAAGAGAAAGAAAGCAACCCTATTTACAACTGCATCAAAAAGAACAAACTACCTGGGAATAAAGTCAACCAAGGAGGTGAAAGACCTGCACACTGAAAACTTGAAGACATTGATGAAGACACTGAAAAACACACCAATCAATGGAAAGATATCCTGTTCTCATGGAATGGAACAATTAATATTGTTAAAACATCCATGCTACCCAAAGCAGTGGACACAGTGAATGCAATCCCTCCCAAAATTCCATGGTATTTTCCCCCAAAACAGAGCAAATCCTCCTAATATCTGTGGGGAACCACAAAGGACCCCAAATAGCCAAAGAAACCCTGAAAAAAGAGAACGGGCTGGAGGCAACTCCCTCCCTGACGTCACACTCTGCTGAGAAGCTACAGTCACCAAAACAGTGTGGAACTGGCTCAAAACGGGCACAGGGACCAGAGGAACAGGACAGAGAGACCAGAATTCAACCCACACGGACGGGTCGGTGAATTCAGGACACAGGGACCAAGGACACACCAAGGAGCACGACACTCCCCACGATAAATGGTGCTGGGAAAACTGGACGCCCCGTAACTCATGCTGGCTACCCTGCACACAAACCTGACCAAACACCCAGCTTTCCACGCCAAGCCCTCCCTCGCTCACACGAAGACGGACCCCCTCAACGGTCAGTCGCCCACAGGAAGCTTCTCCCCACTTTTCCTCACCGTCTCTTCACCTTTTCCTCAGGCATCACCTGGGTCCTCAGGAAACCTAGTTCCCTAGTCAGCGTGGACGCAGCCCCACTTTGTCCTGAAGCCGAAACCCCAGCGAGTCCTAAGGAGACGGAGACCGAGCTCCTCTCAGCAGAGATGCGGAGCCGGGCGTCCTACCCGAAGGCCCCCGCCCCCGCGCCTGACGAGGCTCAACTCCTCTCAGCTGCCCTCACAATCCAGTTCGCAGGGAACGAGCATGCGCTCTGGGTCAGAGAGGCGAACGCGGCGCCACCCTGTGGTCAGTGCAGGAAGTGCAGGCCGCGCCTCCCTCACAGGTCCCTGGAGGCAGCGTGCCCTACTGACAGGACTGCTGCATCCATGAAACTGGAAATTCAAACTAAAGTGGAGTCTCTATCCCAAAAGTTTTCTAAAAGTAGTTAAGGAACAATTAATTGGAAACCATTTGGAATGAAGTGAATGTAGATGCAAACTTTACAACTTATACCAAATTCACTCAAAGTTATTCAGAGGCACATTTTATTTTAGTTTCTAATTCATTTTTGGCTGCGTTGGGTCTTCGTCGCTGCGTATGGGCTTTCTCCAGTTGCGTCGAGCGGGGCTACTCTTCGTTGTGGTGCACAGGCTCCTCATTGCTGTGGCTTCTCATGTTGCGGAGCACGGGCTCTAGGCGCGCAGGCTTCAGTAGCTGTGCCGCGCAGGTTTGGTTGCTCTGTGGCATGTGGGATCTTCCCGGACCAGGGCTCGAGCCCGTGTCCCCTGCATTGTCCCCACAGACAAATTTTAAATACAAAACTATTCAAGGGGCTTCCCTGGTGGCGCAGTGGTTGAGAATCTGCCTGCTAATGCAGGGGACACGGGTTCGAGCCCTGGTCCGGGAAGATCCCACATGCTGTGGAGCAACTAAGCCCGTGCGCCACAACTACTGAGCCTGCGCTCTAGAACCCGCGAGCCACAACTGCTGAAGCCCACGCGCTTAGAGCCTGTGCTCTGCAACAAGAGAAGCCACCGCATTGAGAAGCCCCCACTCGCCGCAACTAGAGAAAGCCTCCGTGCAGCAATGCAGACCCAACACAGCCAAAAATTAATTAATTAATTAATTAATTAAGGAACAAAAAAGGCAGCACCTGGGGGCTGGCAGACTGATGCACCAAGTCTTACATCACGTCTACTTAGTATCCTGCATGTCAGGGCCATGCTGGACCTGGGGCTGCCCAGACAGAGTGGGGCCTGCATCACCCTTCCCAGGAGGGAGGGTGGAGGGAAACCCTGCATGACCTCTGAGGCCCTAAGAACCCTTGACTAAGGCTGAGCTCAATTGGAAACACTGGGTGACCAGAGCAGACATTTCATTCATCTATCAATGAGAATCCAGCACTGGAGGAGCAGAAAACAATGGCCTCGCTCAACCTTGACGCTAATCCTGACATGGACCCTAACCCTAAACTCTGATCCTGACCCTAAGCCCTGACCTAACCTTAGCCTAACCCGTACCCTAAACCTGTACCTTACCCTAACCCATGCTCTACCCGTATCCTACCTGTACCCCAATTCTAACCCATACCCTAACACCCACTCTAACACACAACCCTAACACCCACTCTACCGCAGAACCCTAACACCCTGAGACCAACACCATAAACCTCAACCAATAAGCAAAACCATAACCATAACCAAACCATAAAATAGATTCATTAACCATACCCATAAATAACTCATTAACCATAAAACTTAAACCATAACAGCAACCAGAAACCATCCACAGCCCCAACCCTCACACCAGCCCCAGCCCTAATGCTAACCCTCCAAACCACTTACACCAAGCCAAGTCTAGTCAGATTATACAAATACATCTTGGAAAAGAAAACTGGGGAATTCTCTGGTGGCCCAGTGGTTAGGACTCTGTGCTTTCACTGCCAAGGGCTCGGGTTCGATCCCTGACTGGGGAACTAAGATCCCACAAGCCATGGGATGGGGCCAAAATAAATAAATAATTAAAATGAAATAAAACCACTAGTTTAAAAAAGATTTTAAAAATAAACGAAAGAAACAAGAAAACTACCCCAGTGTAACTTATAAATATGAATGTAAAAATCTATCACAAAATAATAGCAACATGAAACCAACTGAACTTTAAATGGATAATGCCATAAGCAAGTATCTCTACACCAGAAATTTCAGGTTGCTCAACATATTAAAAGTAAGCAATGTATTCAACCACAATAATGGTGTGAAGTAAAAACACATAATCATATCCATTAATGCAAAACATCTACAATGAAAATCCAGTGTTATTTCATGAAAAACACTCAAGAGAGCAGGAATGAAAGGAAATTTGCTCAATATGGAAAAGAGTAGTACCAAAAGCCACAGCAAACATCATGCTCAATGTTAAAGACTGAAAGATTTACTCCTGAAATCAGGAACAAGGCCAGGAAGCTGGCCTTCATCACCATTACTCAATAGTGTACTGGAAGTTCTACCCAGAATCTTGAGGAAAGAAATAAAAGGCATCCATGGGTGAATGGAAAAATTAAAACCCTGTCTCTTCACAGAGCATAGGTCACATCATCTTATATATAAAACTACCTATAATCAGCAAAGAAATTATTTGAGCTAATCAACTAATTAATCAAAGTTACAGAACAAAATATCAATTCATGAAAATCTATCTTATACGCATACGCTGGCAAAAAATAACCAGAAAAAGAATTTATGAGAACAATTCCATTTTTAATAATGTCAACATCAATATTTAGGAGTATATTTAATCAAGGTACAAGACTTGTTTTTATGTATGTAAAGTTGTATGTTTGAAATTACTGGAAAGTCAATTACTTTTCAAAACATCATGTATGTCAACAGCATGCCAGAAAAGCAGAGAAAACATCAAACTTCCATATAGAAGCCAAGCCTTACCCAGATCCAGTTCACCCAAAGTCCACATGTCATTTAGAGGCACCGTGGGAAGGTTATATTAGGAGCCGCTGTCCTCCGTGTTGTGGACGACCTGGATATGGTAGAAACAGTGGGATTTTTGAATTCCAATTTTCCACTTCATTCCACAAAAAAACTATTAGAACTAATAAATAAATTCAGTAAAGTTGCAAAATCAATACACAGAAATCAGTTGCATTTCTCAACACTAATAATGAACCATCAGAAAGAGAAAGAAAGCAACCCTATTTACAACTGCATCAAAAAGAACAAACTACCTGGGAATAAAGTCAACCAAGGAGGTGAAAGACCTGCACACTGAAAACTTGAAGACATTGATGAAGACACTGAAAAACACACCAATCAATGGAAAGATATCCTGTTCTCATGGAATGGAACAATTAATATTGTTAAAACATCCATGCTACCCAAAGCAGTGGACACAGTGAATGCAATCCCTCCCAAAATTCCATGGTATTTTCCCCCAAAACAGAGCAAATCCTCCTAATATCTGTGGGGAACCACAAAGGACCCCAAATAGCCAAAGAAACCCTGAAAAAAGAGAACGGGCTGGAGGCAACTCCCTCCCTGACGTCACACTCTGCTGAGAAGCTACAGTCACCAAAACAGTGTGGAACTGGCTCAAAACGGGCACAGGGACCAGAGGAACAGGACAGAGAGACCAGAATTCAACCCACACGGACGGGTCGGTGAATTCAGGACACAGGGACCAAGGACACACCAAGGAGCACGACACTCCCCACGATAAATGGTGCTGGGAAAACTGGACGCCCCGTAACTCATGCTGGCTACCCTGCACACAAACCTGACCAAACACCCAGCTTTCCACGCCAAGCCCTCCCTCGCTCACACGAAGACGGACCCCCTCAACGGTCAGTCGCCCACAGGAAGCTTCTCCCCACTTTTCCTCACCGTCTCTTCACCTTTTCCTCAGGCATCACCTGGGTCCTCAGGAAACCTAGTTCCCTAGTCAGCGTGGACGCAGCCCCACTTTGTCCTGAAGCCGAAACCCCAGCGAGTCCTAAGGAGACGGAGACCGAGCTCCTCTCAGCAGAGATGCGGAGCCGGGCGTCCTACCCGAAGGCCCCCGCCCCCGCGCCTGACGAGGCTCAACTCCTCTCAGCTGCCCTCACAATCCAGTTCGCAGGGAACGAGCATGCGCTCTGGGTCAGAGAGGCGAACGCGGCGCCACCCTGTGGTCAGTGCAGGAAGTGCAGGCCGCGCCTCCCTCACAGGTCCCTGGAGGCAGCGTGCCCTACTGACAGGACTGCTGCATCCATGAAACTGGAAATTCAAACTAAAGTGGAGTCTCTATCCCAAAAGTTTTCTAAAAGTAGTTAAGGAACAATTAATTGGAAACCATTTGGAATGAAGTGAATGTAGATGCAAACTTTACAACTTATACCAAATTCACTCAAAGTTATTCAGAGGCACATTTTATTTTAGTTTCTAATTCATTTTTGGCTGCGTTGGGTCTTCGTCGCTGCGTATGGGCTTTCTCCAGTTGCGTCGAGCGGGGCTACTCTTCGTTGTGGTGCACAGGCTCCTCATTGCTGTGGCTTCTCATGTTGCGGAGCACGGGCTCTAGGCGCGCAGGCTTCAGTAGCTGTGCCGCGCAGGTTTGGTTGCTCTGTGGCATGTGGGATCTTCCCGGACCAGGGCTCGAGCCCGTGTCCCCTGCATTGTCCCCACAGACAAATTTTAAATACAAAACTATTCAAGGGGCTTCCCTGGTGGCGCAGTGGTTGAGAATCTGCCTGCTAATGCAGGGGACACGGGTTCGAGCCCTGGTCCGGGAAGATCCCACATGCTGTGGAGCAACTAAGCCCGTGCGCCACAACTACTGAGCCTGCGCTCTAGAACCCGCGAGCCACAACTGCTGAAGCCCACGCGCTTAGAGCCTGTGCTCTGCAACAAGAGAAGCCACCGCATTGAGAAGCCCCCACTCGCCGCAACTAGAGAAAGCCTCCGTGCAGCAATGCAGACCCAACACAGCCAAAAATTAATTAATTAATTAATTAATTAAGGAACAAAAAAGGCAGCACCTGGGGGCTGGCAGACTGATGCACCAAGTCTTACATCACGTCTACTTAGTATCCTGCATGTCAGGGCCATGCTGGACCTGGGGCTGCCCAGACAGAGTGGGGCCTGCATCACCCTTCCCAGGAGGGAGGGTGGAGGGAAACCCTGCATGACCTCTGAGGCCCTAAGAACCCTTGACTAAGGCTGAGCTCAATTGGAAACACTGGGTGACCAGAGCAGACATTTCATTCATCTATCAATGAGAATCCAGCACTGGAGGAGCAGAAAACAATGGCCTCGCTCAACCTTGACGCTAATCCTGACATGGACCCTAACCCTAAACTCTGATCCTGACCCTAAGCCCTGACCTAACCTTAGCCTAACCCGTACCCTAAACCTGTACCTTACCCTAACCCATGCTCTACCCGTATCCTACCTGTACCCCAATTCTAACCCATACCCTAACACCCACTCTAACACACAACCCTAACACCCACTCTACCGCAGAACCCTAACACCCTGAGACCAACACCATAAACCTCAACCAATAAGCAAAACCATAACCATAACCAAACCATAAAATAGATTCATTAACCATACCCATAAATAACTCATTAACCATAAAACTTAAACCATAACAGCAACCAGAAACCATCCACAGCCCCAACCCTCACACCAGCCCCAGCCCTAATGCTAACCCTCCAAACCACTTACACCAAGCCAAGTCTAGTCAGATTATACAAATACATCTTGGAAAAGAAAACTGGGGAATTCTCTGGTGGCCCAGTGGTTAGGACTCTGTGCTTTCACTGCCAAGGGCTCGGGTTCGATCCCTGACTGGGGAACTAAGATCCCACAAGCCATGGGATGGGGCCAAAATAAATAAATAATTAAAATGAAATAAAACCACTAGTTTAAAAAAGATTTTAAAAATAAACGAAAGAAACAAGAAAACTACCCCAGTGTAACTTATAAATATGAATGTAAAAATCTATCACAAAATAATAGCAACATGAAACCAACTGAACTTTAAATGGATAATGCCATAAGCAAGTATCTCTACACCAGAAATTTCAGGTTGCTCAACATATTAAAAGTAAGCAATGTATTCAACCACAATAATGGTGTGAAGGAAAAACACATAATCATATCCATTAATGCAAAACATCTACAATGAAAATCCAGTGTTATTTCATGAAAAACACTCAAGAGAGCAGGAATGAAAGGAAATTTGCTCAATATGGAAAAGAGTAGTACCAAAAGCCACAGCAAACATCATGCTCAATGTTAAAGACTGAAAGATTTACTCCTGAAATCAGGAACAAGGCCAGGAAGCTGGCCTTCATCACCATTACTCAATAGTGTACTGGAAGTTCTACCCAGAATCTTGAGGAAAGAAATAAAAGGCATCCATGGGTGAATGGAAAAATTAAAACCCTGTCTCTTCACAGAGCATAGGTCACATCATCTTATATATAAAACTACCTATAATCAGCAAAGAAATTATTTGAGCTAATCAACTAATTAATCAAAGTTACAGAACAAAATATCAATTCATGAAAATCTATCTTATACGCATACGCTGGCAAAAAATAACCAGAAAAAGAATTTATGAGAACAATTCCATTTTTAATAATGTCAACATCAATATTTAGGAGTATATTTAATCAAGGTACAAGACTTGTTTTTATGTATGTAAAGTTGTATGTTTGAAATTACTGGAAAGTCAATTACTTTTCAAAACATCATGTATGTCAACAGCATGCCAGAAAAGCAGAGAAAACATCAAACTTCCATATAGAAGCCAAGCCTTACCCAGATCCAGTTCACCCAAAGTCCACATGTCATTTAGAGGCACCGTGGGAAGGTTATATTAGGAGCCGCTGTCCTCCGTGTTGTGGACGACCTGGATATGGTAGAAACAGTGGGATTTTTGAATTCCAATTTTCCACTTCATTCCACAAAAAAACTATTAGAACTAATAAATAAATTCAGTAAAGTTGCAAAATCAATACACAGAAATCAGTTGCATTTCTCAACACTAATAATGAACCATCAGAAAGAGAAAGAAAGCAACCCTATTTACAACTGCATCAAAAAGAACAAACTACCTGGGAATAAAGTCAACCAAGGAGGTGAAAGACCTGCACACTGAAAACTTGAAGACATTGATGAAGACACTGAAAAACACACCAATCAATGGAAAGATATCCTGTTCTCATGGAATGGAACAATTAATATTGTTAAAACATCCATGCTACCCAAAGCAGTGGACACAGTGAATGCAATCCCTCCCAAAATTCCATGGTATTTTCCCCCAAAACAGAGCAAATCCTCCTAATATCTGTGGGGAACCACAAAGGACCCCAAATAGCCAAAGAAACCCTGAAAAAAGAGAACGGGCTGGAGGCAACTCCCTCCCTGACGTCACACTCTGCTGAGAAGCTACAGTCACCAAAACAGTGTGGAACTGGCTCAAAACGGGCACAGGGACCAGAGGAACAGGACAGAGAGACCAGAATTCAACCCACACGGACGGGTCGGTGAATTTAGGACACAGGGACCAAGGACACACCAAGGAGCACGACACTCCCCACGATAAATGGTGCTGGGAAAACCGGACGCCCCATAACTCACGCTGGCTACCCTGCACACAAACCTGACCAAACACCCAGCTTCCCACGCCAAGCCCTCCCTCGCTCACACGAAGACGGACCCCCTCAACGGTCAGTCGCCCACAGGAAGCTTCTCCCCACTTTTCCTCACCGTCTCTTCACCTTTTCCTCAGGCATCACCTGGGTCCTCAGGAAACCTAGTTCCCTAGTCAGCGTGGACGCAGCCCCACTTTGTCCTGAAGCCGAAACCCCAGCGAGTCCTAAGGAGACGGAGACCGAGCTCCTCTCAGCAGAGATGCGGAGCCGGGCGTCCTACCCGAAGGCCCCCGCCCCCGCGCCTGACGAGGCTCAACTCCTCTCAGCTGCCCTCACAATCCAGTTCGCAGGGAACGAGCATGCGCTCTGGGTCAGAGAGGCGAACGCGGCGCCACCCTGTGGTCAGTGCAGGAAGTGCAGGCCGCGCCTCCCTCACAGGTCCCTGGAGGCAGCGTGCCCTACTGACAGGACTGCTGCATCCATGAAACTGGAAATTCAAACTAAAGTGGAGTCTCTATCCCAAAAGTTTTCTAAAAGTAGTTAAGGAACAATTAATTGGAAACCATTTGGAATGAAGTGAATGTAGATGCAAACTTTACAACTTATACCAAATTCACTCAAAGTTATTCAGAGGCACATTTTATTTTAGTTTCTAATTCATTTTTGGCTGCGTTGGGTCTTCGTCGCTGCATATGGGCTTTCTCCAGTTGCGTCGAGCGGGGCTACTCTTCGTTGTGGTGCACAGGCTCCTCATTGCTGTGGCTTCTCATGTTGCGGAGCACGGGCTCTAGGCGCGCAGGCTTCAGTAGCTGTGCCGCGCAGGTTTGGTTGCTCTGTGGCATGTGGGATCTTCCCGGACCAGGGCTCGAGCCCGTGTCCCCTGCATTGTCCCCACAGACAAATTTTAAATACAAAACTATTCAAGGGGCTTCCCTGGTGGCGCAGTGGTTGAGAATCTGCCTGCTAATGCAGGGGACACGGGTTCGAGCCCTGGTCCGGGAAGATCCCACATGCTGTGGAGCAACTAAGCCCGTGCGCCACAACTACTGAGCCTGCGCTCTAGAACCCGCGAGCCACAACTGCTGAAGCCCACGCGCTTAGAGCCTGTGCTCTGCAACAAGAGAAGCCACCGCATTGAGAAGCCCCCACTCGCCGCAACTAGAGAAAGCCTCCGTGCAGCAATGCAGACCCAACACAGCCAAAAATTAATTAATTAATTAATTAATTAAGGAACAAAAAAGGCAGCACCTGGGGGCTGGCAGACTGATGCACCAAGTCTTACATCACGTCTACTTAGTATCCTGCATGTCAGGGCCATGCTGGACCTGGGGCTGCCCAGACAGAGTGGGGCCTGCATCACCCTTCCCAGGAGGGAGGGTGGAGGGAAACCCTGCATGACCTCTGAGGCCCTAAGAACCCTTGACTAAGGCTGAGCTCAATTGGAAACACTGGGTGACCAGAGCAGACATTTCATTCATCTATCAATGAGAATCCAGCACTGGAGGAGCAGAAAACAATGGCCTCGCTCAACCTTGACGCTAATCCTGACATGGACCCTAACCCTAAACTCTGATCCTGACCCTAAGCCCTGACCTAACCTTAGCCTAACCCGTACCCTAAACCTGTACCTTACCCTAACCCATGCTCTACCCGTATCCTACCTGTACCCCAATTCTAACCCATACCCTAACACCCACTCTAACACACAACCCTAACACCCACTCTACCGCAGAACCCTAACACCCTGAGACCAACACCATAAACCTCAACCAATAAGCAAAACCATAACCATAACCAAACCATAAAATAGATTCATTAACCATACCCATAAATAACTCATTAACCATAAAACTTAAACCATAACAGCAACCAGAAACCATCCACAGCCCCAACCCTCACACCAGCCCCAGCCCTAATGCTAACCCTCCAAACCACTTACACCAAGCCAAGTCTAGTCAGATTATACAAATACATCTTGGAAAAGAAAACTGGGGAATTCTCTGGTGGCCCAGTGGTTAGGACTCTGTGCTTTCACTGCCAAGGGCTCGGGTTCGATCCCTGACTGGGGAACTAAGATCCCACAAGCCATGGGATGGGGCCAAAATAAATAAATAATTAAAATGAAATAAAACCACTAGTTTAAAAAAGATTTTAAAAATAAACGAAAGAAACAAGAAAACTACCCCAGTGTAACTTATAAATATGAATGTAAAAATCTATCACAAAATAATAGCAACATGAAACCAACTGAACTTTAAATGGATAATGCCATAAGCAAGTATCTCTACACCAGAAATTTCAGGTTGCTCAACATATTAAAAGTAAGCAATGTATTCAACCACAATAATGGTGTGAAGGAAAAACACATAATCATATCCATTAATGCAAAACATCTACAATGAAAATCCAGTGTTATTTCATGAAAAACACTCAAGAGAGCAGGAATGAAAGGAAATTTGCTCAATATGGAAAAGAGTAGTACCAAAAGCCACAGCAAACATCATGCTCAATGTTAAAGACTGAAAGATTTACTCCTGAAATCAGGAACAAGGCCAGGAAGCTGGCCTTCATCACCATTACTCAATAGTGTACTGGAAGTTCTACCCAGAATCTTGAGGAAAGAAATAAAAGGCATCCATGGGTGAATGGAAAAATTAAAACCCTGTCTCTTCACAGAGCATAGGTCACATCATCTTATATATAAAACTACCTATAATCAGCAAAGAAATTATTTGAGCTAATCAACTAATTAATCAAAGTTACAGAACAAAATATCAATTCATGAAAATCTATCTTATACGCATACGCTGGCAAAAAATAACCAGAAAAAGAATTTATGAGAACAATTCCATTTTTAATAATGTCAACATCAATATTTAGGAGTATATTTAATCAAGGTACAAGACTTGTTTTTATGTATGTAAAGTTGTATGTTTGAAATTACTGGAAAGTCAATTACTTTTCAAAACATCATGTATGTCAACAGCATGCCAGAAAAGCAGAGAAAACATCAAACTTCCATATAGAAGCCAAGCCTTACCCAGATCCAGTTCACCCAAAGTCCACATGTCATTTAGAGGCACCGTGGGAAGGTTATATTAGGAGCCGCTGTCCTCCGTGTTGTGGACGACCTGGATATGGTAGAAACAGTGGGATTTTTGAATTCCAATTTTCCACTTCATTCCACAAAAAAACTATTAGAACTAATAAATAAATTCAGTAAAGTTGCAAAATCAATACACAGAAATCAGTTGCATTTCTCAACACTAATAATGAACCATCAGAAAGAGAAAGAAAGCAACCCTATTTACAACTGCATCAAAAAGAACAAACTACCTGGGAATAAAGTCAACCAAGGAGGTGAAAGACCTGCACACTGAAAACTTGAAGACATTGATGAAGACACTGAAAAACACACCAATCAATGGAAAGATATCCTGTTCTCATGGAATGGAACAATTAATATTGTTAAAACATCCATGCTACCCAAAGCAGTGGACACAGTGAATGCAATCCCTCCCAAAATTCCATGGTATTTTCCCCCAAAACAGAGCAAATCCTCCTAATATCTGTGGGGAACCACAAAGGACCCCAAATAGCCAAAGAAACCCTGAAAAAAGAGAACGGGCTGGAGGCAACTCCCTCCCTGACGTCACACTCTGCTGAGAAGCTACAGTCACCAAAACAGTGTGGAACTGGCTCAAAACGGGCACAGGGACCAGAGGAACAGGACAGAGAGACCAGAATTCAACCCACACGGACGGGTCGGTGAATTTAGGACACAGGGACCAAGGACACACCAAGGAGCACGACACTCCCCACGATAAATGGTGCTGGGAAAACCGGACGCCCCATAACTCACGCTGGCTACCCTGCACACAAACCTGACCAAACACCCAGCTTCCCACGCCAAGCCCTCCCTCGCTCACACGAAGACGGACCCCCTCAACGGTCAGTCGCCCACAGGAAGCTTCTCCCCACTTTTCCTCACCGTCTCTTCACCTTTTCCTCAGGCATCACCTGGGTCCTCAGGAAACCTAGTTCCCTAGTCAGCGTGGACGCAGCCCCACTTTGTCCTGAAGCCGAAACCCCAGCGAGTCCTAAGGAGACGGAGACCGAGCTCCTCTCAGCAGAGATGCGGAGCCGGGCGTCCTACCCGAAGGCCCCCGCCCCCGCGCCTGACGAGGCTCAACTCCTCTCAGCTGCCCTCACAATCCAGTTCGCAGGGAACGAGCATGCGCTCTGGGTCAGAGAGGCGAACGCGGCGCCACCCTGTGGTCAGTGCAGGAAGTGCAGGCCGCGCCTCCCTCACAGGTCCCTGGAGGCAGCGTGCCCTACTGACAGGACTGCTGCATCCATGAAACTGGAAATTCAAACTAAAGTGGAGTCTCTATCCCAAAAGTTTTCTAAAAGTAGTTAAGGAACAATTAATTGGAAACCATTTGGAATGAAGTGAATGTAGATGCAAACTTTACAACTTATACCAAATTCACTCAAAGTTATTCAGAGGCACATTTTATTTTAGTTTCTAATTCATTTTTGGCTGCGTTGGGTCTTCGTCGCTGCATATGGGCTTTCTCCAGTTGCGTCGAGCGGGGCTACTCTTCGTTGTGGTGCACAGGCTCCTCATTGCTGTGGCTTCTCATGTTGCGGAGCACGGGCTCTAGGCGCGCAGGCTTCAGTAGCTGTGCCGCGCAGCTTTGGTTGCTCTGTGGCATGTGGGATCTTCCCGGACCAGGGCTCGAGCCCGTGTCCCCTGCATTGTCCCCACAGACAAATTTTAAATACAAAACTATTCAAGGGGCTTCCCTGGTGGCGCAGTGGTTGAGAATCTGCCTGCTAATGCAGGGGACACGGGTTCGAGCCCTGGTCCGGGAAGATCCCACATGCTGTGGAGCAACTAAGCCCGTGCGCCACAACTACTGAGCCTGCGCTCTAGAACCCGCGAGCCACAACTGCTGAAGCCCACGCGCTTAGAGCCTGTGCTCTGCAACAAGAGAAGCCACCGCATTGAGAAGCCCCCACTCGCCGCAACTAGAGAAAGCCTCCGTGCAGCAATGCAGACCCAACACAGCCAAAAATTAATTAATTAATTAATTAATTAAGGAACAAAAAAGGCAGCACCTGGGGGCTGGCAGACTGATGCACCAAGTCTTACATCACGTCTACTTAGTATCCTGCATGTCAGGGCCATGCTGGACCTGGGGCTGCCCAGACAGAGTGGGGCCTGCATCACCCTTCCCAGGAGGGAGGGTGGAGGGAAACCCTGCATGACCTCTGAGGCCCTAAGAACCCTTGACTAAGGCTGAGCTCAATTGGAAACACTGGGTGACCAGAGCAGACATTTCATTCATCTATCAATGAGAATCCAGCACTGGAGGAGCAGAAAACAATGGCCTCGCTCAACCTTGACGCTAATCCTGACATGGACCCTAACCCTAAACTCTGATCCTGACCCTAAGCCCTGACCTAACCTTAGCCTAACCCGTACCCTAAACCTGTACCTTACCCTAACCCATGCTCTACCCGTATCCTACCTGTACCCCAATTCTAACCCATACCCTAACACCCACTCTAACACACAACCCTAACACCCACTCTACCGCAGAACCCTAACACCCTGAGACCAACACCATAAACCTCAACCAATAAGCAAAACCATAACCATAACCAAACCATAAAATAGATTCATTAACCATACCCATAAATAACTCATTAACCATAAAACTTAAACCATAACAGCAACCAGAAACCATCCACAGCCCCAACCCTCACACCAGCCCCAGCCCTAATGCTAACCCTCCAAACCACTTACACCAAGCCAAGTCTAGTCAGATTATACAAATACATCTTGGAAAAGAAAACTGGGGAATTCTCTGGTGGCCCAGTGGTTAGGACTCTGTGCTTTCACTGCCAAGGGCTCGGGTTCGATCCCTGACTGGGGAACTAAGATCCCACAAGCCATGGGATGGGGCCAAAATAAATAAATAATTAAAATGAAATAAAACCACTAGTTTAAAAAAGATTTTAAAAATAAACGAAAGAAACAAGAAAACTACCCCAGTGTAACTTATAAATATGAATGTAAAAATCTATCACAAAATAATAGCAACATGAAACCAACTGAACTTTAAATGGATAATGCCATAAGCAAGTATCTCTACACCAGAAATTTCAGGTTGCTCAACATATTAAAAGTAAGCAATGTATTCAACCACAATAATGGTGTGAAGTAAAAACACATAATCATATCCATTAATGCAAAACATCTACAATGAAAATCCAGTGTTATTTCATGAAAAACACTCAAGAGAGCAGGAATGAAAGGAAATTTGCTCAATATGGAAAAGAGTAGTACCAAAAGCCACAGCAAACATCATGCTCAATGTTAAAGACTGAAAGATTTACTCCTGAAATCAGGAACAAGGCCAGGAAGCTGGCCTTCATCACCATTACTCAATAGTGTACTGGAAGTTCTACCCAGAATCTTGAGGAAAGAAATAAAAGGCATCCATGGGTGAATGGAAAAATTAAAACCCTGTCTCTTCACAGAGCATAGGTCACATCATCTTATATATAAAACTACCTATAATCAACAAAGAAATTATTTGAGCTAATCAACTAATTAATCAAAGTTACAGAACAAAATATCAATTCATGAAAATCTATCTTATACGCATACGCTGGCAAAAAATAACCAGAAAAAGAATTTATGAGAACAATTCCATTTTTAATAATGTCAACATCAATATTTAGGAGTATATTTAATCAAGGTACAAGACTTGTTTTTATGTATGTAAAGTTGTATGTTTGAAATTACTGGAAAGTCAATTACTTTTCAAAACATCATGTATGTCAACAGCATGCCAGAAAAGCAGAGAAAACATCAAACTTCCATATAGAAGCCAAGCCTTACCCAGATCCAGTTCACCCAAAGTCCACATGTCATTTAGAGGCACCGTGGGAAGGTTATATTAGGAGCCGCTGTCCTCCGTGTTGTGGACGACCTGGATATGGTAGAAACAGTGGGATTTTTGAATTCCAATTTTCCACTTCATTCCACAAAAAAACTATTAGAACTAATAAATAAATTCAGTAAAGTTGCAAAATCAATACACAGAAATCAGTTGCATTTCTCAACACTAATAATGAACCATCAGAAAGAGAAAGAAAGCAACCCTATTTACAACTGCATCAAAAAGAACAAACTACCTGGGAATAAAGTCAACCAAGGAGGTGAAAGACCTGCACACTGAAAACTTGAAGACATTGATGAAGACACTGAAAAACACACCAATCAATGGAAAGATATCCTGTTCTCATGGAATGGAACAATTAATATTGTTAAAACATCCATGCTACCCAAAGCAGTGGACACAGTGAATGCAATCCCTCCCAAAATTCCATGGTATTTTCCCCCAAAACAGAGCAAATCCTCCTAATATCTGTGGGGAACCACAAAGGACCCCAAATAGCCAAAGAAACCCTGAAAAAAGAGAACGGGCTGGAGGCAACTCCCTCCCTGACGTCACACTCTGCTGAGAAGCTACAGTCACCAAAACAGTGTGGAACTGGCTCAAAACGGGCACAGGGACCAGAGGAACAGGACAGAGAGACCAGAATTCAACCCACACGGACGGGTCGGTGAATTCAGGACACAGGGACCAAGGACACACCAAGGAGCACGACACTCCCCACGATAAATGGTGCTGGGAAAACTGGACGCCCCGTAACTCATGCTGGCTACCCTGCACACAAACCTGACCAAACACCCAGCTTTCCACGCCAAGCCCTCCCTCGCTCACACGAAGACGGACCCCCTCAACGGTCAGTCGCCCACAGGAAGCTTCTCCCCACTTTTCCTCACCGTCTCTTCACCTTTTCCTCAGGCATCACCTGGGTCCTCAGGAAACCTAGTTCCCTAGTCAGCGTGGACGCAGCCCCACTTTGTCCTGAAGCCGAAACCCCAGCGAGTCCTAAGGAGACGGAGACCGAGCTCCTCTCAGCAGAGATGCGGAGCCGGGCGTCCTACCCGAAGGCCCCCGCCCCCGCGCCTGACGAGGCTCAACTCCTCTCAGCTGCCCTCACAATCCAGTTCGCAGGGAACGAGCATGCGCTCTGGGTCAGAGAGGCGAACGCGGCGCCACCCTGTGGTCAGTGCAGGAAGTGCAGGCCGCGCCTCCCTCACAGGTCCCTGGAGGCAGCGTGCCCTACTGACAGGACTGCTGCATCCATGAAACTGGAAATTCAAACTAAAGTGGAGTCTCTATCCCAAAAGTTTTCTAAAAGTAGTTAAGGAACAATTAATTGGAAACCATTTGGAATGAAGTGAATGTAGATGCAAACTTTACAACTTATACCAAATTCACTCAAAGTTATTCAGAGGCACATTTTATTTTAGTTTCTAATTCATTTTTGGCTGCGTTGGGTCTTCGTCGCTGCGTATGGGCTTTCTCCAGTTGCGTCGAGCGGGGCTACTCTTCGTTGTGGTGCACAGGCTCCTCATTGCTGTGGCTTCTCATGTTGCGGAGCACGGGCTCTAGGGGCGCAGGCTGCAGTAGCTGTGCCGCGCAGGTTTGGTTGCTCTGTGGCATGTGGGATCTTCCCGGACCAGGGCTCGAGCCCGTGTCCCCTGCATTGTCCCCACAGACAAATTTTAAATACAAAACTATTCAAGGGGCTTCCCTGGTGGCGCAGTGGTTGAGAATCTGCCTGCTAATGCAGGGGACACGGGTTCGAGCCCTGGTCCGGGAAGATCCCACATGCTGTGGAGCAACTAAGCCCGTGCGCCACAACTACTGAGCCTGCGCTCTAGAACCCGCGAGCCACAACTGCTGAAGCCCACGCGCTTAGAGCCTGTGCTCTGCAACAAGAGAAGCCACCACATTGAGAAGCCCCCACTCGCCGCAACTAGAGAAAGCCTCCGTGCAGCAATGCAGACCCAACACAGCCAAAAATTAATTAATTAATTAATTAATTAAGGAAAAAAAAAAGGCAGCACCTGGGGGCTGGCAGACTGATGCACCAAGTCTTACATCACGTCTACTTAGTATCCTGCATGTCAGGGCCATGCTGGACCTGGGGCTGCCCAGACAGAGTGGGGCCTGCATCACCCTTCCCAGGAGGGAGGGTGGAGGGAAACCCTGCATGACCTCTGAGGCCCTAAGAACCCTTGACTAAGGCTGAGCTCAATTGGAAACACTGGGTGACCAGAGCAGACATTTCATTCATCTATCAATGAGAATCCAGCACTGGAGGAGCAGAAAACAATGGCCTCGCTCAACCTTGACGCTAATCCTGACATGGACCCTAACCCTAAACTCTGATCCTGACCCTAAGCCCTGACCTAACCTTAGCCTAACCCGTACCCTAAACCTGTACCTTACCCTAACCCATGCTCTACCCGTATCCTACCTGTACCCCAATTCTAACCCATACCCTAACACCCACTCTAACACACAACCCTAACACCCACTCTACCGCAGAACCCTAACACCCTGAGACCAACACCATAAACCTCAACCAATAAGCAAAACCATAACCATAACCAAACCATAAAATAGATTCATTAACCATACCCATAAATAACTCATTAACCATAAAACTTAAACCATAACAGCAACCAGAAACCATCCACAGCCCCAACCCTCACACCAGCCCCAGCCCTAATGCTAACCCTCCAAACCACTTACACCAAGCCAAGTCTAGTCAGATTATACAAATACATCTTGGAAAAGAAAACTGGGGAATTCTCTGGTGGCCCAGTGGTTAGGACTCTGTGCTTTCACTGCCAAGGGCTCGGGTTCGATCCCTGACTGGGGAACTAAGATCCCACAAGCCATGGGATGGGGCCAAAATAAATAAATAATTAAAATGAAATAAAACCACTAGTTTAAAAAAGATTTTAAAAATAAACGAAAGAAACAAGAAAACTACCCCAGTGTAACTTATAAATATGAATGTAAAAATCTATCACAAAATAATAGCAACATGAAACCAACTGAACTTTAAATGGATAATGCCATAAGCAAGTATCTCTACACCAGAAATTTCAGGTTGCTCAACATATTAAAAGTAAGCAATGTATTCAACCACAATAATGGTGTGAAGTAAAAACACATAATCATATCCATTAATGCAAAACATCTACAATGAAAATCCAGTGTTATTTCATGAAAAACACTCAAGAGAGCAGGAATGAAAGGAAATTTGCTCAATATGGAAAAGAGTAGTACCAAAAGCCACAGCAAACATCATGCTCAATGTTAAAGACTGAAAGATTTACTCCTGAAATCAGGAACAAGGCCAGGAAGCTGGCCTTCATCACCATTACTCAATAGTGTACTGGAAGTTCTACCCAGAATCTTGAGGAAAGAAATAAAAGGCATCCATGGGTGAATGGAAAAATTAAAACCCTGTCTCTTCACAGAGCATAGGTCACATCATCTTATATATAAAACTACCTATAATCAACAAAGAAATTATTTGAGCTAATCAACTAATTAATCAAAGTTACAGAACAAAATATCAATTCATGAAAATCTATCTTATACGCATACGCTGGCAAAAAATAACCAGAAAAAGAATTTATGAGAACAATTCCATTTTTAATAATGTCAACATCAATATTTAGGAGTATATTTAATCAAGGTACAAGACTTGTTTTTATGTATGTAAAGTTGTATGTTTGAAATTACTGGAAAGTCAATTACTTTTCAAAACATCATGTATGTCAACAGCATGCCAGAAAAGCAGAGAAAACATCAAACTTCCATATAGAAGCCAAGCCTTACCCAGATCCAGTTCACCCAAAGTCCACATGTCATTTAGAGGCACCGTGGGAAGGTTATATTAGGAGCCGCTGTCCTCCGTGTTGTGGACGACCTGGATATGGTAGAAACAGTGGGATTTTTGAATTCCAATTTTCCACTTCATTCCACAAAAAAACTATTAGAACTAATAAATAAATTCAGTAAAGTTGCAAAATCAATACACAGAAATCAGTTGCATTTCTCAACACTAATAATGAACCATCAGAAAGAGAAAGAAAGCAACCCTATTTACAACTGCATCAAAAAGAACAAACTACCTGGGAATAAAGTCAACCAAGGAGGTGAAAGACCTGCACACTGAAAACTTGAAGACATTGATGAAGACACTGAAAAACACACCAATCAATGGAAAGATATCCTGTTCTCATGGAATGGAACAATTAATATTGTTAAAACATCCATGCTACCCAAAGCAGTGGACACAGTGAATGCAATCCCTCCCAAAATTCCATGGTATTTTCCCCCAAAACAGAGCAAATCCTCCTAATATCTGTGGGGAACCACAAAGGACCCCAAATAGCCAAAGAAACCCTGAAAAAAGAGAACGGGCTGGAGGCAACTCCCTCCCTGACGTCACACTCTGCTGAGAAGCTACAGTCACCAAAACAGTGTGGAACTGGCTCAAAACGGGCACAGGGACCAGAGGAACAGGACAGAGAGACCAGAATTCAACCCACACGGACGGGTCGGTGAATTCAGGACACAGGGACCAAGGACACACCAAGGAGCACGACACTCCCCACGATAAATGGTGCTGGGAAAACTGGACGCCCCGTAACTCATGCTGGCTACCCTGCACACAAACCTGACCAAACACCCAGCTTTCCACGCCAAGCCCTCCCTCGCTCACACGAAGACGGACCCCCTCAACGGTCAGTCGCCCACAGGAAGCTTCTCCCCACTTTTCCTCACCGTCTCTTCACCTTTTCCTCAGGCATCACCTGGGTCCTCAGGAAACCTAGTTCCCTAGTCAGCGTGGACGCAGCCCCACTTTGTCCTGAAGCCGAAACCCCAGCGAGTCCTAAGGAGACGGAGACCGAGCTCCTCTCAGCAGAGATGCGGAGCCGGGCGTCCTACCCGAAGGCCCCCGCCCCCGCGCCTGACGAGGCTCAACTCCTCTCAGCTGCCCTCACAATCCAGTTCGCAGGGAACGAGCATGCGCTCTGGGTCAGAGAGGCGAACGCGGCGCCACCCTGTGGTCAGTGCAGGAAGTGCAGGCCGCGCCTCCCTCACAGGTCCCTGGAGGCAGCGTGCCCTACTGACAGGACTGCTGCATCCATGAAACTGGAAATTCAAACTAAAGTGGAGTCTCTATCCCAAAAGTTTTCTAAAAGTAGTTAAGGAACAATTAATTGGAAACCATTTGGAATGAAGTGAATGTAGATGCAAACTTTACAACTTATACCAAATTCACTCAAAGTTATTCAGAGGCACATTTTATTTTAGTTTCTAATTCATTTTTGGCTGCGTTGGGTCTTCGTCGCTGCGTATGGGCTTTCTCCAGTTGCGTCGAGCGGGGCTACTCTTCGTTGTGGTGCACAGGCTCCTCATTGCTGTGGCTTCTCATGTTGCGGAGCACGGGCTCTAGGCGCGCAGGCTTCAGTAGCTGTGCCGCGCAGGTTTGGTTGCTCTGTGGCATGTGGGATCTTCCCGGACCAGGGCTCGAGCCCGTGTCCCCTGCATTGTCCCCACAGACAAATTTTAAATACAAAACTATTCAAGGGGCTTCCCTGGTGGCGCAGTGGTTGAGAATCTGCCTGCTAATGCAGGGGACACGGGTTCGAGCCCTGGTCCGGGAAGATCCCACATGCTGTGGAGCAACTAAGCCCGTGCGCCACAACTACTGAGCCTGCGCTCTAGAACCCGCGAGCCACAACTGCTGAAGCCCACGCGCTTAGAGCCTGTGCTCTGCAACAAGAGAAGCCACCGCATTGAGAAGCCCCCACTCGCCGCAACTAGAGAAAGCCTCCGTGCAGCAATGCAGACCCAACACAGCCAAAAATTAATTAATTAATTAATTAATTAAGGAACAAAAAAGGCAGCACCTGGGGGCTGGCAGACTGATGCACCAAGTCTTACATCACGTCTACTTAGTATCCTGCATGTCAGGGCCATGCTGGACCTGGGGCTGCCCAGACAGAGTGGGGCCTGCATCACCCTTCCCAGGAGGGAGGGTGGAGGGAAACCCTGCATGACCTCTGAGGCCCTAAGAACCCTTGACTAAGGCTGAGCTCAATTGGAAACACTGGGTGACCAGAGCAGACATTTCATTCATCTATCAATGAGAATCCAGCACTGGAGGAGCAGAAAACAATGGCCTCGCTCAACCTTGACGCTAATCCTGACATGGACCCTAACCCTAAACTCTGATCCTGACCCTAAGCCCTGACCTAACCTTAGCCTAACCCGTACCCTAAACCTGTACCTTACCCTAACCCATGCTCTACCCGTATCCTACCTGTACCCCAATTCTAACCCATACCCTAACACCCACTCTAACACACAACCCTAACACCCACTCTACCGCAGAACCCTAACACCCTGAGACCAACACCATAAACCTCAACCAATAAGCAAAACCATAACCATAACCAAACCATAAAATAGATTCATTAACCATACCCATAAATAACTCATTAACCATAAAACTTAAACCATAACAGCAACCAGAAACCATCCACAGCCCCAACCCTCACACCAGCCCCAGCCCTAATGCTAACCCTCCAAACCACTTACACCAAGCCAAGTCTAGTCAGATTATACAAATACATCTTGGAAAAGAAAACTGGGGAATTCTCTGGTGGCCCAGTGGTTAGGACTCTGTGCTTTCACTGCCAAGGGCTCGGGTTCGATCCCTGACTGGGGAACTAAGATCCCACAAGCCATGGGATGGGGCCAAAATAAATAAATAATTAAAATGAAATAAAACCACTAGTTTAAAAAAGATTTTAAAAATAAACGAAAGAAACAAGAAAACTACCCCAGTGTAACTTATAAATATGAATGTAAAAATCTATCACAAAATAATAGCAACATGAAACCAACTGAACTTTAAATGGATAATGCCATAAGCAAGTATCTCTACACCAGAAATTTCAGGTTGCTCAACATATTAAAAGTAAGCAATGTATTCAACCACAATAATGGTGTGAAGTAAAAACACATAATCATATCCATTAATGCAAAACATCTACAATGAAAATCCAGTGTTATTTCATGAAAAACACTCAAGAGAGCAGGAATGAAAGGAAATTTGCTCAATATGGAAAAGAGTAGTACCAAAAGCCACAGCAAACATCATGCTCAATGTTAAAGACTGAAAGATTTACTCCTGAAATCAGGAACAAGGCCAGGAAGCTGGCCTTCATCACCATTACTCAATAGTGTACTGGAAGTTCTACCCAGAATCTTGAGGAAAGAAATAAAAGGCATCCATGGGTGAATGGAAAAATTAAAACCCTGTCTCTTCACAGAGCATAGGTCACATCATCTTATATATAAAACTACCTATAATCAGCAAAGAAATTATTTGAGCTAATCAACTAATTAATCAAAGTTACAGAACAAAATATCAATTCATGAAAATCTATCTTATACGCATACGCTGGCAAAAAATAACCAGAAAAAGAATTTATGAGAACAATTCCATTTTTAATAATGTCAACATCAATATTTAGGAGTATATTTAATCAAGGTACAAGACTTGTTTTTATGTATGTAAAGTTGTATGTTTGAAATTACTGGAAAGTCAATTACTTTTCAAAACATCATGTATGTCAACAGCATGCCAGAAAAGCAGAGAAAACATCAAACTTCCATATAGAAGCCAAGCCTTACCCAGATCCAGTTCACCCAAAGTCCACATGTCATTTAGAGGCACCGTGGGAAGGTTATATTAGGAGCCGCTGTCCTCCGTGTTGTGGACGACCTGGATATGGTAGAAACAGTGGGATTTTTGAATTCCAATTTTCCACTTCATTCCACAAAAAAACTATTAGAACTAATAAATAAATTCAGTAAAGTTGCAAAATCAATACACAGAAATCAGTTGCATTTCTCAACACTAATAATGAACCATCAGAAAGAGAAAGAAAGCAACCCTATTTACAACTGCATCAAAAAGAACAAACTACCTGGGAATAAAGTCAACCAAGGAGGTGAAAGACCTGCACACTGAAAACTTGAAGACATTGATGAAGACACTGAAAAACACACCAATCAATGGAAAGATATCCTGTTCTCATGGAATGGAACAATTAATATTGTTAAAACATCCATGCTACCCAAAGCAGTGGACACAGTGAATGCAATCCCTCCCAAAATTCCATGGTATTTTCCCCCAAAACAGAGCAAATCCTCCTAATATCTGTGGGGAACCACAAAGGACCCCAAATAGCCAAAGAAACCCTGAAAAAAGAGAACGGGCTGGAGGCAACTCCCTCCCTGACGTCACACTCTGCTGAGAAGCTACAGTCACCAAAACAGTGTGGAACTGGCTCAAAACGGGCACAGGGACCAGAGGAACAGGACAGAGAGACCAGAATTCAACCCACACGGACGGGTCGGTGAATTCAGGACACAGGGACCAAGGACACACCAAGGAGCACGACACTCCCCACGATAAATGGTGCTGGGAAAACTGGACGCCCCGTAACTCATGCTGGCTACCCTGCACACAAACCTGACCAAACACCCAGCTTTCCACGCCAAGCCCTCCCTCGCTCACACGAAGACGGACCCCCTCAACGGTCAGTCGCCCACAGGAAGCTTCTCCCCACTTTTCCTCACCGTCTCTTCACCTTTTCCTCAGGCATCACCTGGGTCCTCAGGAAACCTAGTTCCCTAGTCAGCGTGGACGCAGCCCCACTTTGTCCTGAAGCCGAAACCCCAGCGAGTCCTAAGGAGACGGAGACCGAGCTCCTCTCAGCAGAGATGCGGAGCCGGGCGTCCTACCCGAAGGCCCCCGCCCCCGCGCCTGACGAGGCTCAACTCCTCTCAGCTGCCCTCACAATCCAGTTCGCAGGGAACGAGCATGCGCTCTGGGTCAGAGAGGCGAACGCGGCGCCACCCTGTGGTCAGTGCAGGAAGTGCAGGCCGCGCCTCCCTCACAGGTCCCTGGAGGCAGCGTGCCCTACTGACAGGACTGCTGCATCCATGAAACTGGAAATTCAAACTAAAGTGGAGTCTCTATCCCAAAAGTTTTCTAAAAGTAGTTAAGGAACAATTAATTGGAAACCATTTGGAATGAAGTGAATGTAGATGCAAACTTTACAACTTATACCAAATTCACTCAAAGTTATTCAGAGGCACATTTTATTTTAGTTTCTAATTCATTTTTGGCTGCGTTGGGTCTTCGTCGCTGCGTATGGGCTTTCTCCAGTTGCGTCGAGCGGGGCTACTCTTCGTTGTGGTGCACAGGCTCCTCATTGCTGTGGCTTCTCATGTTGCGGAGCACGGGCTCTAGGCGCGCAGGCTTCAGTAGCTGTGCCGCGCAGGTTTGGTTGCTCTGTGGCATGTGGGATCTTCCCGGACCAGGGCTCGAGCCCGTGTCCCCTGCATTGTCCCCACAGACAAATTTTAAATACAAAACTATTCAAGGGGCTTCCCTGGTGGCGCAGTGGTTGAGAATCTGCCTGCTAATGCAGGGGACACGGGTTCGAGCCCTGGTCCGGGAAGATCCCACATGCTGTGGAGCAACTAAGCCCGTGCGCCACAACTACTGAGCCTGCGCTCTAGAACCCGCGAGCCACAACTGCTGAAGCCCACGCGCTTAGAGCCTGTGCTCTGCAACAAGAGAAGCCACCGCATTGAGAAGCCCCCACTCGCCGCAACTAGAGAAAGCCTCCGTGCAGCAATGCAGACCCAACACAGCCAAAAATTAATTAATTAATTAATTAATTAAGGAACAAAAAAGGCAGCACCTGGGGGCTGGCAGACTGATGCACCAAGTCTTACATCACGTCTACTTAGTATCCTGCATGTCAGGGCCATGCTGGACCTGGGGCTGCCCAGACAGAGTGGGGCCTGCATCACCCTTCCCAGGAGGGAGGGTGGAGGGAAACCCTGCATGACCTCTGAGGCCCTAAGAACCCTTGACTAAGGCTGAGCTCAATTGGAAACACTGGGTGACCAGAGCAGACATTTCATTCATCTATCAATGAGAATCCAGCACTGGAGGAGCAGAAAACAATGGCCTCGCTCAACCTTGACGCTAATCCTGACATGGACCCTAACCCTAAACTCTGATCCTGACCCTAAGCCCTGACCTAACCTTAGCCTAACCCGTACCCTAAACCTGTACCTTACCCTAACCCATGCTCTACCCGTATCCTACCTGTACCCCAATTCTAACCCATACCCTAACACCCACTCTAACACACAACCCTAACACCCACTCTACCGCAGAACCCTAACACCCTGAGACCAACACCATAAACCTCAACCAATAAGCAAAACCATAACCATAACCAAACCATAAAATAGATTCATTAACCATACCCATAAATAACTCATTAACCATAAAACTTAAACCATAACAGCAACCAGAAACCATCCACAGCCCCAACCCTCACACCAGCCCCAGCCCTAATGCTAACCCTCCAAACCACTTACACCAAGCCAAGTCTAGTCAGATTATACAAATACATCTTGGAAAAGAAAACTGGGGAATTCTCTGGTGGCCCAGTGGTTAGGACTCTGTGCTTTCACTGCCAAGGGCTCGGGTTCGATCCCTGACTGGGGAACTAAGATCCCACAAGCCATGGGATGGGGCCAAAATAAATAAATAATTAAAATGAAATAAAACCACTAGTTTAAAAAAGATTTTAAAAATAAACGAAAGAAACAAGAAAACTACCCCAGTGTAACTTATAAATATGAATGTAAAAATCTATCACAAAATAATAGCAACATGAAACCAACTGAACTTTAAATGGATAATGCCATAAGCAAGTATCTCTACACCAGAAATTTCAGGTTGCTCAACATATTAAAAGTAAGCAATGTATTCAACCACAATAATGGTGTGAAGGAAAAACACATAATCATATCCATTAATGCAAAACATCTACAATGAAAATCCAGTGTTATTTCATGAAAAACACTCAAGAGAGCAGGAATGAAAGGAAATTTGCTCAATATGGAAAAGAGTAGTACCAAAAGCCACAGCAAACATCATGCTCAATGTTAAAGACTGAAAGATTTACTCCTGAAATCAGGAACAAGGCCAGGAAGCTGGCCTTCATCACCATTACTCAATAGTGTACTGGAAGTTCTACCCAGAATCTTGAGGAAAGAAATAAAAGGCATCCATGGGTGAATGGAAAAATTAAAACCCTGTCTCTTCACAGAGCATAGGTCACATCATCTTATATATAAAACTACCTATAATCAGCAAAGAAATTATTTGAGCTAATCAACTAATTAATCAAAGTTACAGAACAAAATATCAATTCATGAAAATCTATCTTATACGCATACGCTGGCAAAAAATAACCAGAAAAAGAATTTATGAGAACAATTCCATTTTTAATAATGTCAACATCAATATTTAGGAGTATATTTAATCAAGGTACAAGACTTGTTTTTATGTATGTAAAGTTGTATGTTTGAAATTACTGGAAAGTCAATTACTTTTCAAAACATCATGTATGTCAACAGCATGCCAGAAAAGCAGAGAAAACATCAAACTTCCATATAGAAGCCAAGCCTTACCCAGATCCAGTTCACCCAAAGTCCACATGTCATTTAGAGGCACCGTGGGAAGGTTATATTAGGAGCCGCTGTCCTCCGTGTTGTGGACGACCTGGATATGGTAGAAACAGTGGGATTTTTGAATTCCAATTTTCCACTTCATTCCACAAAAAAACTATTAGAACTAATAAATAAATTCAGTAAAGTTGCAAAATCAATACACAGAAATCAGTTGCATTTCTCAACACTAATAATGAACCATCAGAAAGAGAAAGAAAGCAACCCTATTTACAACTGCATCAAAAAGAACAAACTACCTGGGAATAAAGTCAACCAAGGAGGTGAAAGACCTGCACACTGAAAACTTGAAGACATTGATGAAGACACTGAAAAACACACCAATCAATGGAAAGATATCCTGTTCTCATGGAATGGAACAATTAATATTGTTAAAACATCCATGCTACCCAAAGCAGTGGACACAGTGAATGCAATCCCTCCCAAAATTCCATGGTATTTTCCCCCAAAACAGAGCAAATCCTCCTAATATCTGTGGGGAACCACAAAGGACCCCAAATAGCCAAAGAAACCCTGAAAAAAGAGAACGGGCTGGAGGCAACTCCCTCCCTGACGTCACACTCTGCTGAGAAGCTACAGTCACCAAAACAGTGTGGAACTGGCTCAAAACGGGCACAGGGACCAGAGGAACAGGACAGAGAGACCAGAATTCAACCCACACGGACGGGTCGGTGAATTTAGGACACAGGGACCAAGGACACACCAAGGAGCACGACACTCCCCACGATAAATGGTGCTGGGAAAACCGGACGCCCCATAACTCACGCTGGCTACCCTGCACACAAACCTGACCAAACACCCAGCTTCCCACGCCAAGCCCTCCCTCGCTCACACGAAGACGGACCCCCTCAACGGTCAGTCGCCCACAGGAAGCTTCTCCCCACTTTTCCTCACCGTCTCTTCACCTTTTCCTCAGGCATCACCTGGGTCCTCAGGAAACCTAGTTCCCTAGTCAGCGTGGACGCAGCCCCACTTTGTCCTGAAGCCGAAACCCCAGCGAGTCCTAAGGAGACGGAGACCGAGCTCCTCTCAGCAGAGATGCGGAGCCGGGCGTCCTACCCGAAGGCCCCCGCCCCCGCGCCTGACGAGGCTCAACTCCTCTCAGCTGCCCTCACAATCCAGTTCGCAGGGAACGAGCATGCGCTCTGGGTCAGAGAGGCGAACGCGGCGCCACCCTGTGGTCAGTGCAGGAAGTGCAGGCCGCGCCTCCCTCACAGGTCCCTGGAGGCAGCGTGCCCTACTGACAGGACTGCTGCATCCATGAAACTGGAAATTCAAACTAAAGTGGAGTCTCTATCCCAAAAGTTTTCTAAAAGTAGTTAAGGAACAATTAATTGGAAACCATTTGGAATGAAGTGAATGTAGATGCAAACTTTACAACTTATACCAAATTCACTCAAAGTTATTCAGAGGCACATTTTATTTTAGTTTCTAATTCATTTTTGGCTGCGTTGGGTCTTCGTCGCTGCATATGGGCTTTCTCCAGTTGCGTCGAGCGGGGCTACTCTTCGTTGTGGTGCACAGGCTCCTCATTGCTGTGGCTTCTCATGTTGCGGAGCACGGGCTCTAGGCGCGCAGGCTTCAGTAGCTGTGCCGCGCAGGTTTGGTTGCTCTGTGGCATGTGGGATCTTCCCGGACCAGGGCTCGAGCCCGTGTCCCCTGCATTGTCCCCACAGACAAATTTTAAATACAAAACTATTCAAGGGGCTTCCCTGGTGGCGCAGTGGTTGAGAATCTGCCTGCTAATGCAGGGGACACGGGTTCGAGCCCTGGTCCGGGAAGATCCCACATGCTGTGGAGCAACTAAGCCCGTGCGCCACAACTACTGAGCCTGCGCTCTAGAACCCGCGAGCCACAACTGCTGAAGCCCACGCGCTTAGAGCCTGTGCTCTGCAACAAGAGAAGCCACCGCATTGAGAAGCCCCCACTCGCCGCAACTAGAGAAAGCCTCCGTGCAGCAATGCAGACCCAACACAGCCAAAAATTAATTAATTAATTAATTAATTAAGGAACAAAAAAGGCAGCACCTGGGGGCTGGCAGACTGATGCACCAAGTCTTACATCACGTCTACTTAGTATCCTGCATGTCAGGGCCATGCTGGACCTGGGGCTGCCCAGACAGAGTGGGGCCTGCATCACCCTTCCCAGGAGGGAGGGTGGAGGGAAACCCTGCATGACCTCTGAGGCCCTAAGAACCCTTGACTAAGGCTGAGCTCAATTGGAAACACTGGGTGACCAGAGCAGACATTTCATTCATCTATCAATGAGAATCCAGCACTGGAGGAGCAGAAAACAATGGCCTCGCTCAACCTTGACGCTAATCCTGACATGGACCCTAACCCTAAACTCTGATCCTGACCCTAAGCCCTGACCTAACCTTAGCCTAACCCGTACCCTAAACCTGTACCTTACCCTAACCCATGCTCTACCCGTATCCTACCTGTACCCCAATTCTAACCCATACCCTAACACCCACTCTAACACACAACCCTAACACCCACTCTACCGCAGAACCCTAACACCCTGAGACCAACACCATAAACCTCAACCAATAAGCAAAACCATAACCATAACCAAACCATAAAATAGATTCATTAACCATACCCATAAATAACTCATTAACCATAAAACTTAAACCATAACAGCAACCAGAAACCATCCACAGCCCCAACCCTCACACCAGCCCCAGCCCTAATGCTAACCCTCCAAACCACTTACACCAAGCCAAGTCTAGTCAGATTATACAAATACATCTTGGAAAAGAAAACTGGGGAATTCTCTGGTGGCCCAGTGGTTAGGACTCTGTGCTTTCACTGCCAAGGGCTCGGGTTCGATCCCTGACTGGGGAACTAAGATCCCACAAGCCATGGGATGGGGCCAAAATAAATAAATAATTAAAATGAAATAAAACCACTAGTTTAAAAAAGATTTTAAAAATAAACGAAAGAAACAAGAAAACTACCCCAGTGTAACTTATAAATATGAATGTAAAAATCTATCACAAAATAATAGCAACATGAAACCAACTGAACTTTAAATGGATAATGCCATAAGCAAGTATCTCTACACCAGAAATTTCAGGTTGCTCAACATATTAAAAGTAAGCAATGTATTCAACCACAATAATGGTGTGAAGGAAAAACACATAATCATATCCATTAATGCAAAACATCTACAATGAAAATCCAGTGTTATTTCATGAAAAACACTCAAGAGAGCAGGAATGAAAGGAAATTTGCTCAATATGGAAAAGAGTAGTACCAAAAGCCACAGCAAACATCATGCTCAATGTTAAAGACTGAAAGATTTACTCCTGAAATCAGGAACAAGGCCAGGAAGCTGGCCTTCATCACCATTACTCAATAGTGTACTGGAAGTTCTACCCAGAATCTTGAGGAAAGAAATAAAAGGCATCCATGGGTGAATGGAAAAATTAAAACCCTGTCTCTTCACAGAGCATAGGTCACATCATCTTATATATAAAACTACCTATAATCAGCAAAGAAATTATTTGAGCTAATCAACTAATTAATCAAAGTTACAGAACAAAATATCAATTCATGAAAATCTATCTTATACGCATACGCTGGCAAAAAATAACCAGAAAAAGAATTTATGAGAACAATTCCATTTTTAATAATGTCAACATCAATATTTAGGAGTATATTTAATCAAGGTACAAGACTTGTTTTTATGTATGTAAAGTTGTATGTTTGAAATTACTGGAAAGTCAATTACTTTTCAAAACATCATGTATGTCAACAGCATGCCAGAAAAGCAGAGAAAACATCAAACTTCCATATAGAAGCCAAGCCTTACCCAGATCCAGTTCACCCAAAGTCCACATGTCATTTAGAGGCACCGTGGGAAGGTTATATTAGGAGCCGCTGTCCTCCGTGTTGTGGACGACCTGGATATGGTAGAAACAGTGGGATTTTTGAATTCCAATTTTCCACTTCATTCCACAAAAAAACTATTAGAACTAATAAATAAATTCAGTAAAGTTGCAAAATCAATACACAGAAATCAGTTGCATTTCTCAACACTAATAATGAACCATCAGAAAGAGAAAGAAAGCAACCCTATTTACAACTGCATCAAAAAGAACAAACTACCTGGGAATAAAGTCAACCAAGGAGGTGAAAGACCTGCACACTGAAAACTTGAAGACATTGATGAAGACACTGAAAAACACACCAATCAATGGAAAGATATCCTGTTCTCATGGAATGGAACAATTAATATTGTTAAAACATCCATGCTACCCAAAGCAGTGGACACAGTGAATGCAATCCCTCCCAAAATTCCATGGTATTTTCCCCCAAAACAGAGCAAATCCTCCTAATATCTGTGGGGAACCACAAAGGACCCCAAATAGCCAAAGAAACCCTGAAAAAAGAGAACGGGCTGGAGGCAACTCCCTCCCTGACGTCACACTCTGCTGAGAAGCTACAGTCACCAAAACAGTGTGGAACTGGCTCAAAACGGGCACAGGGACCAGAGGAACAGGACAGAGAGACCAGAATTCAACCCACACGGACGGGTCGGTGAATTTAGGACACAGGGACCAAGGACACACCAAGGAGCACGACACTCCCCACGATAAATGGTGCTGGGAAAACCGGACGCCCCATAACTCACGCTGGCTACCCTGCACACAAACCTGACCAAACACCCAGCTTCCCACGCCAAGCCCTCCCTCGCTCACACGAAGACGGACCCCCTCAACGGTCAGTCGCCCACAGGAAGCTTCTCCCCACTTTTCCTCACCGTCTCTTCACCTTTTCCTCAGGCATCACCTGGGTCCTCAGGAAACCTAGTTCCCTAGTCAGCGTGGACGCAGCCCCACTTTGTCCTGAAGCCGAAACCCCAGCGAGTCCTAAGGAGACGGAGACCGAGCTCCTCTCAGCAGAGATGCGGAGCCGGGCGTCCTACCCGAAGGCCCCCGCCCCCGCGCCTGACGAGGCTCAACTCCTCTCAGCTGCCCTCACAATCCAGTTCGCAGGGAACGAGCATGCGCTCTGGGTCAGAGAGGCGAACGCGGCGCCACCCTGTGGTCAGTGCAGGAAGTGCAGGCCGCGCCTCCCTCACAGGTCCCTGGAGGCAGCGTGCCCTACTGACAGGACTGCTGCATCCATGAAACTGGAAATTCAAACTAAAGTGGAGTCTCTATCCCAAAAGTTTTCTAAAAGTAGTTAAGGAACAATTAATTGGAAACCATTTGGAATGAAGTGAATGTAGATGCAAACTTTACAACTTATACCAAATTCACTCAAAGTTATTCAGAGGCACATTTTATTTTAGTTTCTAATTCATTTTTGGCTGCGTTGGGTCTTCGTCGCTGCATATGGGCTTTCTCCAGTTGCGTCGAGCGGGGCTACTCTTCGTTGTGGTGCACAGGCTCCTCATTGCTGTGGCTTCTCATGTTGCGGAGCACGGGCTCTAGGCGCGCAGGCTTCAGTAGCTGTGCCGCGCAGCTTTGGTTGCTCTGTGGCATGTGGGATCTTCCCGGACCAGGGCTCGAGCCCGTGTCCCCTGCATTGTCCCCACAGACAAATTTTAAATACAAAACTATTCAAGGGGCTTCCCTGGTGGCGCAGTGGTTGAGAATCTGCCTGCTAATGCAGGGGACACGGGTTCGAGCCCTGGTCCGGGAAGATCCCACATGCTGTGGAGCAACTAAGCCCGTGCGCCACAACTACTGAGCCTGCGCTCTAGAACCCGCGAGCCACAACTGCTGAAGCCCACGCGCTTAGAGCCTGTGCTCTGCAACAAGAGAAGCCACCGCATTGAGAAGCCCCCACTCGCCGCAACTAGAGAAAGCCTCCGTGCAGCAATGCAGACCCAACACAGCCAAAAATTAATTAATTAATTAATTAATTAAGGAACAAAAAAGGCAGCACCTGGGGGCTGGCAGACTGATGCACCAAGTCTTACATCACGTCTACTTAGTATCCTGCATGTCAGGGCCATGCTGGACCTGGGGCTGCCCAGACAGAGTGGGGCCTGCATCACCCTTCCCAGGAGGGAGGGTGGAGGGAAACCCTGCATGACCTCTGAGGCCCTAAGAACCCTTGACTAAGGCTGAGCTCAATTGGAAACACTGGGTGACCAGAGCAGACATTTCATTCATCTATCAATGAGAATCCAGCACTGGAGGAGCAGAAAACAATGGCCTCGCTCAACCTTGACGCTAATCCTGACATGGACCCTAACCCTAAACTCTGATCCTGACCCTAAGCCCTGACCTAACCTTAGCCTAACCCGTACCCTAAACCTGTACCTTACCCTAACCCATGCTCTACCCGTATCCTACCTGTACCCCAATTCTAACCCATACCCTAACACCCACTCTAACACACAACCCTAACACCCACTCTACCGCAGAACCCTAACACCCTGAGACCAACACCATAAACCTCAACCAATAAGCAAAACCATAACCATAACCAAACCATAAAATAGATTCATTAACCATACCCATAAATAACTCATTAACCATAAAACTTAAACCATAACAGCAACCAGAAACCATCCACAGCCCCAACCCTCACACCAGCCCCAGCCCTAATGCTAACCCTCCAAACCACTTACACCAAGCCAAGTCTAGTCAGATTATACAAATACATCTTGGAAAAGAAAACTGGGGAATTCTCTGGTGGCCCAGTGGTTAGGACTCTGTGCTTTCACTGCCAAGGGCTCGGGTTCGATCCCTGACTGGGGAACTAAGATCCCACAAGCCATGGGATGGGGCCAAAATAAATAAATAATTAAAATGAAATAAAACCACTAGTTTAAAAAAGATTTTAAAAATAAACGAAAGAAACAAGAAAACTACCCCAGTGTAACTTATAAATATGAATGTAAAAATCTATCACAAAATAATAGCAACATGAAACCAACTGAACTTTAAATGGATAATGCCATAAGCAAGTATCTCTACACCAGAAATTTCAGGTTGCTCAACATATTAAAAGTAAGCAATGTATTCAACCACAATAATGGTGTGAAGTAAAAACACATAATCATATCCATTAATGCAAAACATCTACAATGAAAATCCAGTGTTATTTCATGAAAAACACTCAAGAGAGCAGGAATGAAAGGAAATTTGCTCAATATGGAAAAGAGTAGTACCAAAAGCCACAGCAAACATCATGCTCAATGTTAAAGACTGAAAGATTTACTCCTGAAATCAGGAACAAGGCCAGGAAGCTGGCCTTCATCACCATTACTCAATAGTGTACTGGAAGTTCTACCCAGAATCTTGAGGAAAGAAATAAAAGGCATCCATGGGTGAATGGAAAAATTAAAACCCTGTCTCTTCACAGAGCATAGGTCACATCATCTTATATATAAAACTACCTATAATCAACAAAGAAATTATTTGAGCTAATCAACTAATTAATCAAAGTTACAGAACAAAATATCAATTCATGAAAATCTATCTTATACGCATACGCTGGCAAAAAATAACCAGAAAAAGAATTTATGAGAACAATTCCATTTTTAATAATGTCAACATCAATATTTAGGAGTATATTTAATCAAGGTACAAGACTTGTTTTTATGTATGTAAAGTTGTATGTTTGAAATTACTGGAAAGTCAATTACTTTTCAAAACATCATGTATGTCAACAGCATGCCAGAAAAGCAGAGAAAACATCAAACTTCCATATAGAAGCCAAGCCTTACCCAGATCCAGTTCACCCAAAGTCCACATGTCATTTAGAGGCACCGTGGGAAGGTTATATTAGGAGCCGCTGTCCTCCGTGTTGTGGACGACCTGGATATGGTAGAAACAGTGGGATTTTTGAATTCCAATTTTCCACTTCATTCCACAAAAAAACTATTAGAACTAATAAATAAATTCAGTAAAGTTGCAAAATCAATACACAGAAATCAGTTGCATTTCTCAACACTAATAATGAACCATCAGAAAGAGAAAGAAAGCAACCCTATTTACAACTGCATCAAAAAGAACAAACTACCTGGGAATAAAGTCAACCAAGGAGGTGAAAGACCTGCACACTGAAAACTTGAAGACATTGATGAAGACACTGAAAAACACACCAATCAATGGAAAGATATCCTGTTCTCATGGAATGGAACAATTAATATTGTTAAAACATCCATGCTACCCAAAGCAGTGGACACAGTGAATGCAATCCCTCCCAAAATTCCATGGTATTTTCCCCCAAAACAGAGCAAATCCTCCTAATATCTGTGGGGAACCACAAAGGACCCCAAATAGCCAAAGAAACCCTGAAAAAAGAGAACGGGCTGGAGGCAACTCCCTCCCTGACGTCACACTCTGCTGAGAAGCTACAGTCACCAAAACAGTGTGGAACTGGCTCAAAACGGGCACAGGGACCAGAGGAACAGGACAGAGAGACCAGAATTCAACCCACACGGACGGGTCGGTGAATTCAGGACACAGGGACCAAGGACACACCAAGGAGCACGACACTCCCCACGATAAATGGTGCTGGGAAAACTGGACGCCCCGTAACTCATGCTGGCTACCCTGCACACAAACCTGACCAAACACCCAGCTTTCCACGCCAAGCCCTCCCTCGCTCACACGAAGACGGACCCCCTCAACGGTCAGTCGCCCACAGGAAGCTTCTCCCCACTTTTCCTCACCGTCTCTTCACCTTTTCCTCAGGCATCACCTGGGTCCTCAGGAAACCTAGTTCCCTAGTCAGCGTGGACGCAGCCCCACTTTGTCCTGAAGCCGAAACCCCAGCGAGTCCTAAGGAGACGGAGACCGAGCTCCTCTCAGCAGAGATGCGGAGCCGGGCGTCCTACCCGAAGGCCCCCGCCCCCGCGCCTGACGAGGCTCAACTCCTCTCAGCTGCCCTCACAATCCAGTTCGCAGGGAACGAGCATGCGCTCTGGGTCAGAGAGGCGAACGCGGCGCCACCCTGTGGTCAGTGCAGGAAGTGCAGGCCGCGCCTCCCTCACAGGTCCCTGGAGGCAGCGTGCCCTACTGACAGGACTGCTGCATCCATGAAACTGGAAATTCAAACTAAAGTGGAGTCTCTATCCCAAAAGTTTTCTAAAAGTAGTTAAGGAACAATTAATTGGAAACCATTTGGAATGAAGTGAATGTAGATGCAAACTTTACAACTTATACCAAATTCACTCAAAGTTATTCAGAGGCACATTTTATTTTAGTTTCTAATTCATTTTTGGCTGCGTTGGGTCTTCGTCGCTGCGTATGGGCTTTCTCCAGTTGCGTCGAGCGGGGCTACTCTTCGTTGTGGTGCACAGGCTCCTCATTGCTGTGGCTTCTCATGTTGCGGAGCACGGGCTCTAGGGGCGCAGGCTGCAGTAGCTGTGCCGCGCAGGTTTGGTTGCTCTGTGGCATGTGGGATCTTCCCGGACCAGGGCTCGAGCCCGTGTCCCCTGCATTGTCCCCACAGACAAATTTTAAATACAAAACTATTCAAGGGGCTTCCCTGGTGGCGCAGTGGTTGAGAATCTGCCTGCTAATGCAGGGGACACGGGTTCGAGCCCTGGTCCGGGAAGATCCCACATGCTGTGGAGCAACTAAGCCCGTGCGCCACAACTACTGAGCCTGCGCTCTAGAACCCGCGAGCCACAACTGCTGAAGCCCACGCGCTTAGAGCCTGTGCTCTGCAACAAGAGAAGCCACCACATTGAGAAGCCCCCACTCGCCGCAACTAGAGAAAGCCTCCGTGCAGCAATGCAGACCCAACACAGCCAAAAATTAATTAATTAATTAATTAATTAAGGAAAAAAAAAAGGCAGCACCTGGGGGCTGGCAGACTGATGCACCAAGTCTTACATCACGTCTACTTAGTATCCTGCATGTCAGGGCCATGCTGGACCTGGGGCTGCCCAGACAGAGTGGGGCCTGCATCACCCTTCCCAGGAGGGAGGGTGGAGGGAAACCCTGCATGACCTCTGAGGCCCTAAGAACCCTTGACTAAGGCTGAGCTCAATTGGAAACACTGGGTGACCAGAGCAGACATTTCATTCATCTATCAATGAGAATCCAGCACTGGAGGAGCAGAAAACAATGGCCTCGCTCAACCTTGACGCTAATCCTGACATGGACCCTAACCCTAAACTCTGATCCTGACCCTAAGCCCTGACCTAACCTTAGCCTAACCCGTACCCTAAACCTGTACCTTACCCTAACCCATGCTCTACCCGTATCCTACCTGTACCCCAATTCTAACCCATACCCTAACACCCACTCTAACACACAACCCTAACACCCACTCTACCGCAGAACCCTAACACCCTGAGACCAACACCATAAACCTCAACCAATAAGCAAAACCATAACCATAACCAAACCATAAAATAGATTCATTAACCATACCCATAAATAACTCATTAACCATAAAACTTAAACCATAACAGCAACCAGAAACCATCCACAGCCCCAACCCTCACACCAGCCCCAGCCCTAATGCTAACCCTCCAAACCACTTACACCAAGCCAAGTCTAGTCAGATTATACAAATACATCTTGGAAAAGAAAACTGGGGAATTCTCTGGTGGCCCAGTGGTTAGGACTCTGTGCTTTCACTGCCAAGGGCTCGGGTTCGATCCCTGACTGGGGAACTAAGATCCCACAAGCCATGGGATGGGGCCAAAATAAATAAATAATTAAAATGAAATAAAACCACTAGTTTAAAAAAGATTTTAAAAATAAACGAAAGAAACAAGAAAACTACCCCAGTGTAACTTATAAATATGAATGTAAAAATCTATCACAAAATAATAGCAACATGAAACCAACTGAACTTTAAATGGATAATGCCATAAGCAAGTATCTCTACACCAGAAATTTCAGGTTGCTCAACATATTAAAAGTAAGCAATGTATTCAACCACAATAATGGTGTGAAGTAAAAACACATAATCATATCCATTAATGCAAAACATCTACAATGAAAATCCAGTGTTATTTCATGAAAAACACTCAAGAGAGCAGGAATGAAAGGAAATTTGCTCAATATGGAAAAGAGTAGTACCAAAAGCCACAGCAAACATCATGCTCAATGTTAAAGACTGAAAGATTTACTCCTGAAATCAGGAACAAGGCCAGGAAGCTGGCCTTCATCACCATTACTCAATAGTGTACTGGAAGTTCTACCCAGAATCTTGAGGAAAGAAATAAAAGGCATCCATGGGTGAATGGAAAAATTAAAACCCTGTCTCTTCACAGAGCATAGGTCACATCATCTTATATATAAAACTACCTATAATCAACAAAGAAATTATTTGAGCTAATCAACTAATTAATCAAAGTTACAGAACAAAATATCAATTCATGAAAATCTATCTTATACGCATACGCTGGCAAAAAATAACCAGAAAAAGAATTTATGAGAACAATTCCATTTTTAATAATGTCAACATCAATATTTAGGAGTATATTTAATCAAGGTACAAGACTTGTTTTTATGTATGTAAAGTTGTATGTTTGAAATTACTGGAAAGTCAATTACTTTTCAAAACATCATGTATGTCAACAGCATGCCAGAAAAGCAGAGAAAACATCAAACTTCCATATAGAAGCCAAGCCTTACCCAGATCCAGTTCACCCAAAGTCCACATGTCATTTAGAGGCACCGTGGGAAGGTTATATTAGGAGCCGCTGTCCTCCGTGTTGTGGACGACCTGGATATGGTAGAAACAGTGGGATTTTTGAATTCCAATTTTCCACTTCATTCCACAAAAAAACTATTAGAACTAATAAATAAATTCAGTAAAGTTGCAAAATCAATACACAGAAATCAGTTGCATTTCTCAACACTAATAATGAACCATCAGAAAGAGAAAGAAAGCAACCCTATTTACAACTGCATCAAAAAGAACAAACTACCTGGGAATAAAGTCAACCAAGGAGGTGAAAGACCTGCACACTGAAAACTTGAAGACATTGATGAAGACACTGAAAAACACACCAATCAATGGAAAGATATCCTGTTCTCATGGAATGGAACAATTAATATTGTTAAAACATCCATGCTACCCAAAGCAGTGGACACAGTGAATGCAATCCCTCCCAAAATTCCATGGTATTTTCCCCCAAAACAGAGCAAATCCTCCTAATATCTGTGGGGAACCACAAAGGACCCCAAATAGCCAAAGAAACCCTGAAAAAAGAGAACGGGCTGGAGGCAACTCCCTCCCTGACGTCACACTCTGCTGAGAAGCTACAGTCACCAAAACAGTGTGGAACTGGCTCAAAACGGGCACAGGGACCAGAGGAACAGGACAGAGAGACCAGAATTCAACCCACACGGACGGGTCGGTGAATTCAGGACACAGGGACCAAGGACACACCAAGGAGCACGACACTCCCCACGATAAATGGTGCTGGGAAAACTGGACGCCCCGTAACTCATGCTGGCTACCCTGCACACAAACCTGACCAAACACCCAGCTTTCCACGCCAAGCCCTCCCTCGCTCACACGAAGACGGACCCCCTCAACGGTCAGTCGCCCACAGGAAGCTTCTCCCCACTTTTCCTCACCGTCTCTTCACCTTTTCCTCAGGCATCACCTGGGTCCTCAGGAAACCTAGTTCCCTAGTCAGCGTGGACGCAGCCCCACTTTGTCCTGAAGCCGAAACCCCAGCGAGTCCTAAGGAGACGGAGACCGAGCTCCTCTCAGCAGAGATGCGGAGCCGGGCGTCCTACCCGAAGGCCCCCGCCCCCGCGCCTGACGAGGCTCAACTCCTCTCAGCTGCCCTCACAATCCAGTTCGCAGGGAACGAGCATGCGCTCTGGGTCAGAGAGGCGAACGCGGCGCCACCCTGTGGTCAGTGCAGGAAGTGCAGGCCGCGCCTCCCTCACAGGTCCCTGGAGGCAGCGTGCCCTACTGACAGGACTGCTGCATCCATGAAACTGGAAATTCAAACTAAAGTGGAGTCTCTATCCCAAAAGTTTTCTAAAAGTAGTTAAGGAACAATTAATTGGAAACCATTTGGAATGAAGTGAATGTAGATGCAAACTTTACAACTTATACCAAATTCACTCAAAGTTATTCAGAGGCACATTTTATTTTAGTTTCTAATTCATTTTTGGCTGCGTTGGGTCTTCGTCGCTGCGTATGGGCTTTCTCCAGTTGCGTCGAGCGGGGCTACTCTTCGTTGTGGTGCACAGGCTCCTCATTGCTGTGGCTTCTCATGTTGCGGAGCACGGGCTCTAGGGGCGCAGGCTGCAGTAGCTGTGCCGCGCAGGTTTGGTTGCTCTGTGGCATGTGGGATCTTCCCGGACCAGGGCTCGAGCCCGTGTCCCCTGCATTGTCCCCACAGACAAATTTTAAATACAAAACTATTCAAGGGGCTTCCCTGGTGGCGCAGTGGTTGAGAATCTGCCTGCTAATGCAGGGGACACGGGTTCGAGCCCTGGTCCGGGAAGATCCCACATGCTGTGGAGCAACTAAGCCCGTGCGCCACAACTACTGAGCCTGCGCTCTAGAACCCGCGAGCCACAACTGCTGAAGCCCACGCGCTTAGAGCCTGTGCTCTGCAACAAGAGAAGCCACCACATTGAGAAGCCCCCACTCGCCGCAACTAGAGAAAGCCTCCGTGCAGCAATGCAGACCCAACACAGCCAAAAATTAATTAATTAATTAATTAATTAAGGAAAAAAAAAAGGCAGCACCTGGGGGCTGGCAGACTGATGCACCAAGTCTTACATCACGTCTACTTAGTATCCTGCATGTCAGGGCCATGCTGGACCTGGGGCTGCCCAGACAGAGTGGGGCCTGCATCACCCTTCCCAGGAGGGAGGGTGGAGGGAAACCCTGCATGACCTCTGAGGCCCTAAGAACCCTTGACTAAGGCTGAGCTCAATTGGAAACACTGGGTGACCAGAGCAGACATTTCATTCATCTATCAATGAGAATCCAGCACTGGAGGAGCAGAAAACAATGGCCTCGCTCAACCTTGACGCTAATCCTGACATGGACCCTAACCCTAAACTCTGATCCTGACCCTAAGCCCTGACCTAACCTTAGCCTAACCCGTACCCTAAACCTGTACCTTACCCTAACCCATGCTCTACCCGTATCCTACCTGTACCCCAATTCTAACCCATACCCTAACACCCACTCTAACACACAACCCTAACACCCACTCTACCGCAGAACCCTAACACCCTGAGACCAACACCATAAACCTCAACCAATAAGCAAAACCATAACCATAACCAAACCATAAAATAGATTCATTAACCATACCCATAAATAACTCATTAACCATAAAACTTAAACCATAACAGCAACCAGAAACCATCCACAGCCCCAACCCTCACACCAGCCCCAGCCCTAATGCTAACCCTCCAAACCACTTACACCAAGCCAAGTCTAGTCAGATTATACAAATACATCTTGGAAAAGAAAACTGGGGAATTCTCTGGTGGCCCAGTGGTTAGGACTCTGTGCTTTCACTGCCAAGGGCTCGGGTTCGATCCCTGACTGGGGAACTAAGATCCCACAAGCCATGGGATGGGGCCAAAATAAATAAATAATTAAAATGAAATAAAACCACTAGTTTAAAAAAGATTTTAAAAATAAACGAAAGAAACAAGAAAACTACCCCAGTGTAACTTATAAATATGAATGTAAAAATCTATCACAAAATAATAGCAACATGAAACCAACTGAACTTTAAATGGATAATGCCATAAGCAAGTATCTCTACACCAGAAATTTCAGGTTGCTCAACATATTAAAAGTAAGCAATGTATTCAACCACAATAATGGTGTGAAGTAAAAACACATAATCATATCCATTAATGCAAAACATCTACAATGAAAATCCAGTGTTATTTCATGAAAAACACTCAAGAGAGCAGGAATGAAAGGAAATTTGCTCAATATGGAAAAGAGTAGTACCAAAAGCCACAGCAAACATCATGCTCAATGTTAAAGACTGAAAGATTTACTCCTGAAATCAGGAACAAGGCCAGGAAGCTGGCCTTCATCACCATTACTCAATAGTGTACTGGAAGTTCTACCCAGAATCTTGAGGAAAGAAATAAAAGGCATCCATGGGTGAATGGAAAAATTAAAACCCTGTCTCTTCACAGAGCATAGGTCACATCATCTTATATATAAAACTACCTATAATCAACAAAGAAATTATTTGAGCTAATCAACTAATTAATCAAAGTTACAGAACAAAATATCAATTCATGAAAATCTATCTTATACGCATACGCTGGCAAAAAATAACCAGAAAAAGAATTTATGAGAACAATTCCATTTTTAATAATGTCAACATCAATATTTAGGAGTATATTTAATCAAGGTACAAGACTTGTTTTTATGTATGTAAAGTTGTATGTTTGAAATTACTGGAAAGTCAATTACTTTTCAAAACATCATGTATGTCAACAGCATGCCAGAAAAGCAGAGAAAACATCAAACTTCCATATAGAAGCCAAGCCTTACCCAGATCCAGTTCACCCAAAGTCCACATGTCATTTAGAGGCACCGTGGGAAGGTTATATTAGGAGCCGCTGTCCTCCGTGTTGTGGACGACCTGGATATGGTAGAAACAGTGGGATTTTTGAATTCCAATTTTCCACTTCATTCCACAAAAAAACTATTAGAACTAATAAATAAATTCAGTAAAGTTGCAAAATCAATACACAGAAATCAGTTGCATTTCTCAACACTAATAATGAACCATCAGAAAGAGAAAGAAAGCAACCCTATTTACAACTGCATCAAAAAGAACAAACTACCTGGGAATAAAGTCAACCAAGGAGGTGAAAGACCTGCACACTGAAAACTTGAAGACATTGATGAAGACACTGAAAAACACACCAATCAATGGAAAGATATCCTGTTCTCATGGAATGGAACAATTAATATTGTTAAAACATCCATGCTACCCAAAGCAGTGGACACAGTGAATGCAATCCCTCCCAAAATTCCATGGTATTTTCCCCCAAAACAGAGCAAATCCTCCTAATATCTGTGGGGAACCACAAAGGACCCCAAATAGCCAAAGAAACCCTGAAAAAAGAGAACGGGCTGGAGGCAACTCCCTCCCTGACGTCACACTCTGCTGAGAAGCTACAGTCACCAAAACAGTGTGGAACTGGCTCAAAACGGGCACAGGGACCAGAGGAACAGGACAGAGAGACCAGAATTCAACCCACACGGACGGGTCGGTGAATTCAGGACACAGGGACCAAGGACACACCAAGGAGCACGACACTCCCCACGATAAATGGTGCTGGGAAAACTGGACGCCCCGTAACTCATGCTGGCTACCCTGCACACAAACCTGACCAAACACCCAGCTTTCCACGCCAAGCCCTCCCTCGCTCACACGAAGACGGACCCCCTCAACGGTCAGTCGCCCACAGGAAGCTTCTCCCCACTTTTCCTCACCGTCTCTTCACCTTTTCCTCAGGCATCACCTGGGTCCTCAGGAAACCTAGTTCCCTAGTCAGCGTGGACGCAGCCCCACTTTGTCCTGAAGCCGAAACCCCAGCGAGTCCTAAGGAGACGGAGACCGAGCTCCTCTCAGCAGAGATGCGGAGCCGGGCGTCCTACCCGAAGGCCCCCGCCCCCGCGCCTGACGAGGCTCAACTCCTCTCAGCTGCCCTCACAATCCAGTTCGCAGGGAACGAGCATGCGCTCTGGGTCAGAGAGGCGAACGCGGCGCCACCCTGTGGTCAGTGCAGGAAGTGCAGGCCGCGCCTCCCTCACAGGTCCCTGGAGGCAGCGTGCCCTACTGACAGGACTGCTGCATCCATGAAACTGGAAATTCAAACTAAAGTGGAGTCTCTATCCCAAAAGTTTTCTAAAAGTAGTTAAGGAACAATTAATTGGAAACCATTTGGAATGAAGTGAATGTAGATGCAAACTTTACAACTTATACCAAATTCACTCAAAGTTATTCAGAGGCACATTTTATTTTAGTTTCTAATTCATTTTTGGCTGCGTTGGGTCTTCGTCGCTGCGTATGGGCTTTCTCCAGTTGCGTCGAGCGGGGCTACTCTTCGTTGTGGTGCACAGGCTCCTCATTGCTGTGGCTTCTCATGTTGCGGAGCACGGGCTCTAGGGGCGCAGGCTGCAGTAGCTGTGCCGCGCAGGTTTGGTTGCTCTGTGGCATGTGGGATCTTCCCGGACCAGGGCTCGAGCCCGTGTCCCCTGCATTGTCCCCACAGACAAATTTTAAATACAAAACTATTCAAGGGGCTTCCCTGGTGGCGCAGTGGTTGAGAATCTGCCTGCTAATGCAGGGGACACGGGTTCGAGCCCTGGTCCGGGAAGATCCCACATGCTGTGGAGCAACTAAGCCCGTGCGCCACAACTACTGAGCCTGCGCTCTAGAACCCGCGAGCCACAACTGCTGAAGCCCACGCGCTTAGAGCCTGTGCTCTGCAACAAGAGAAGCCACCACATTGAGAAGCCCCCACTCGCCGCAACTAGAGAAAGCCTCCGTGCAGCAATGCAGACCCAACACAGCCAAAAATTAATTAATTAATTAATTAATTAAGGAAAAAAAAAAGGCAGCACCTGGGGGCTGGCAGACTGATGCACCAAGTCTTACATCACGTCTACTTAGTATCCTGCATGTCAGGGCCATGCTGGACCTGGGGCTGCCCAGACAGAGTGGGGCCTGCATCACCCTTCCCAGGAGGGAGGGTGGAGGGAAACCCTGCATGACCTCTGAGGCCCTAAGAACCCTTGACTAAGGCTGAGCTCAATTGGAAACACTGGGTGACCAGAGCAGACATTTCATTCATCTATCAATGAGAATCCAGCACTGGAGGAGCAGAAAACAATGGCCTCGCTCAACCTTGACGCTAATCCTGACATGGACCCTAACCCTAAACTCTGATCCTGACCCTAAGCCCTGACCTAACCTTAGCCTAACCCGTACCCTAAACCTGTACCTTACCCTAACCCATGCTCTACCCGTATCCTACCTGTACCCCAATTCTAACCCATACCCTAACACCCACTCTAACACACAACCCTAACACCCACTCTACCGCAGAACCCTAACACCCTGAGACCAACACCATAAACCTCAACCAATAAGCAAAACCATAACCATAACCAAACCATAAAATAGATTCATTAACCATACCCATAAATAACTCATTAACCATAAAACTTAAACCATAACAGCAACCAGAAACCATCCACAGCCCCAACCCTCACACCAGCCCCAGCCCTAATGCTAACCCTCCAAACCACTTACACCAAGCCAAGTCTAGTCAGATTATACAAATACATCTTGGAAAAGAAAACTGGGGAATTCTCTGGTGGCCCAGTGGTTAGGACTCTGTGCTTTCACTGCCAAGGGCTCGGGTTCGATCCCTGACTGGGGAACTAAGATCCCACAAGCCATGGGATGGGGCCAAAATAAATAAATAATTAAAATGAAATAAAACCACTAGTTTAAAAAAGATTTTAAAAATAAACGAAAGAAACAAGAAAACTACCCCAGTGTAACTTATAAATATGAATGTAAAAATCTATCACAAAATAATAGCAACATGAAACCAACTGAACTTTAAATGGATAATGCCATAAGCAAGTATCTCTACACCAGAAATTTCAGGTTGCTCAACATATTAAAAGTAAGCAATGTATTCAACCACAATAATGGTGTGAAGTAAAAACACATAATCATATCCATTAATGCAAAACATCTACAATGAAAATCCAGTGTTATTTCATGAAAAACACTCAAGAGAGCAGGAATGAAAGGAAATTTGCTCAATATGGAAAAGAGTAGTACCAAAAGCCACAGCAAACATCATGCTCAATGTTAAAGACTGAAAGATTTACTCCTGAAATCAGGAACAAGGCCAGGAAGCTGGCCTTCATCACCATTACTCAATAGTGTACTGGAAGTTCTACCCAGAATCTTGAGGAAAGAAATAAAAGGCATCCATGGGTGAATGGAAAAATTAAAACCCTGTCTCTTCACAGAGCATAGGTCACATCATCTTATATATAAAACTACCTATAATCAACAAAGAAATTATTTGAGCTAATCAACTAATTAATCAAAGTTACAGAACAAAATATCAATTCATGAAAATCTATCTTATACGCATACGCTGGCAAAAAATAACCAGAAAAAGAATTTATGAGAACAATTCCATTTTTAATAATGTCAACATCAATATTTAGGAGTATATTTAATCAAGGTACAAGACTTGTTTTTATGTATGTAAAGTTGTATGTTTGAAATTACTGGAAAGTCAATTACTTTTCAAAACATCATGTATGTCAACAGCATGCCAGAAAAGCAGAGAAAACATCAAACTTCCATATAGAAGCCAAGCCTTACCCAGATCCAGTTCACCCAAAGTCCACATGTCATTTAGAGGCACCGTGGGAAGGTTATATTAGGAGCCGCTGTCCTCCGTGTTGTGGACGACCTGGATATGGTAGAAACAGTGGGATTTTTGAATTCCAATTTTCCACTTCATTCCACAAAAAAACTATTAGAACTAATAAATAAATTCAGTAAAGTTGCAAAATCAATACACAGAAATCAGTTGCATTTCTCAACACTAATAATGAACCATCAGAAAGAGAAAGAAAGCAACCCTATTTACAACTGCATCAAAAAGAACAAACTACCTGGGAATAAAGTCAACCAAGGAGGTGAAAGACCTGCACACTGAAAACTTGAAGACATTGATGAAGACACTGAAAAACACACCAATCAATGGAAAGATATCCTGTTCTCATGGAATGGAACAATTAATATTGTTAAAACATCCATGCTACCCAAAGCAGTGGACACAGTGAATGCAATCCCTCCCAAAATTCCATGGTATTTTCCCCCAAAACAGAGCAAATCCTCCTAATATCTGTGGGGAACCACAAAGGACCCCAAATAGCCAAAGAAACCCTGAAAAAAGAGAACGGGCTGGAGGCAACTCCCTCCCTGACGTCACACTCTGCTGAGAAGCTACAGTCACCAAAACAGTGTGGAACTGGCTCAAAACGGGCACAGGGACCAGAGGAACAGGACAGAGAGACCAGAATTCAACCCACACGGACGGGTCGGTGAATTCAGGACACAGGGACCAAGGACACACCAAGGAGCACGACACTCCCCACGATAAATGGTGCTGGGAAAACTGGACGCCCCGTAACTCATGCTGGCTACCCTGCACACAAACCTGACCAAACACCCAGCTTTCCACGCCAAGCCCTCCCTCGCTCACACGAAGACGGACCCCCTCAACGGTCAGTCGCCCACAGGAAGCTTCTCCCCACTTTTCCTCACCGTCTCTTCACCTTTTCCTCAGGCATCACCTGGGTCCTCAGGAAACCTAGTTCCCTAGTCAGCGTGGACGCAGCCCCACTTTGTCCTGAAGCCGAAACCCCAGCGAGTCCTAAGGAGACGGAGACCGAGCTCCTCTCAGCAGAGATGCGGAGCCGGGCGTCCTACCCGAAGGCCCCCGCCCCCGCGCCTGACGAGGCTCAACTCCTCTCAGCTGCCCTCACAATCCAGTTCGCAGGGAACGAGCATGCGCTCTGGGTCAGAGAGGCGAACGCGGCGCCACCCTGTGGTCAGTGCAGGAAGTGCAGGCCGCGCCTCCCTCACAGGTCCCTGGAGGCAGCGTGCCCTACTGACAGGACTGCTGCATCCATGAAACTGGAAATTCAAACTAAAGTGGAGTCTCTATCCCAAAAGTTTTCTAAAAGTAGTTAAGGAACAATTAATTGGAAACCATTTGGAATGAAGTGAATGTAGATGCAAACTTTACAACTTATACCAAATTCACTCAAAGTTATTCAGAGGCACATTTTATTTTAGTTTCTAATTCATTTTTGGCTGCGTTGGGTCTTCGTCGCTGCGTATGGGCTTTCTCCAGTTGCGTCGAGCGGGGCTACTCTTCGTTGTGGTGCACAGGCTCCTCATTGCTGTGGCTTCTCATGTTGCGGAGCACGGGCTCTAGGGGCGCAGGCTGCAGTAGCTGTGCCGCGCAGGTTTGGTTGCTCTGTGGCATGTGGGATCTTCCCGGACCAGGGCTCGAGCCCGTGTCCCCTGCATTGTCCCCACAGACAAATTTTAAATACAAAACTATTCAAGGGGCTTCCCTGGTGGCGCAGTGGTTGAGAATCTGCCTGCTAATGCAGGGGACACGGGTTCGAGCCCTGGTCCGGGAAGATCCCACATGCTGTGGAGCAACTAAGCCCGTGCGCCACAACTACTGAGCCTGCGCTCTAGAACCCGCGAGCCACAACTGCTGAAGCCCACGCGCTTAGAGCCTGTGCTCTGCAACAAGAGAAGCCACCACATTGAGAAGCCCCCACTCGCCGCAACTAGAGAAAGCCTCCGTGCAGCAATGCAGACCCAACACAGCCAAAAATTAATTAATTAATTAATTAATTAAGGAAAAAAAAAAGGCAGCACCTGGGGGCTGGCAGACTGATGCACCAAGTCTTACATCACGTCTACTTAGTATCCTGCATGTCAGGGCCATGCTGGACCTGGGGCTGCCCAGACAGAGTGGGGCCTGCATCACCCTTCCCAGGAGGGAGGGTGGAGGGAAACCCTGCATGACCTCTGAGGCCCTAAGAACCCTTGACTAAGGCTGAGCTCAATTGGAAACACTGGGTGACCAGAGCAGACATTTCATTCATCTATCAATGAGAATCCAGCACTGGAGGAGCAGAAAACAATGGCCTCGCTCAACCTTGACGCTAATCCTGACATGGACCCTAACCCTAAACTCTGATCCTGACCCTAAGCCCTGACCTAACCTTAGCCTAACCCGTACCCTAAACCTGTACCTTACCCTAACCCATGCTCTACCCGTATCCTACCTGTACCCCAATTCTAACCCATACCCTAACACCCACTCTAACACACAACCCTAACACCCACTCTACCGCAGAACCCTAACACCCTGAGACCAACACCATAAACCTCAACCAATAAGCAAAACCATAACCATAACCAAACCATAAAATAGATTCATTAACCATACCCATAAATAACTCATTAACCATAAAACTTAAACCATAACAGCAACCAGAAACCATCCACAGCCCCAACCCTCACACCAGCCCCAGCCCTAATGCTAACCCTCCAAACCACTTACACCAAGCCAAGTCTAGTCAGATTATACAAATACATCTTGGAAAAGAAAACTGGGGAATTCTCTGGTGGCCCAGTGGTTAGGACTCTGTGCTTTCACTGCCAAGGGCTCGGGTTCGATCCCTGACTGGGGAACTAAGATCCCACAAGCCATGGGATGGGGCCAAAATAAATAAATAATTAAAATGAAATAAAACCACTAGTTTAAAAAAGATTTTAAAAATAAACGAAAGAAACAAGAAAACTACCCCAGTGTAACTTATAAATATGAATGTAAAAATCTATCACAAAATAATAGCAACATGAAACCAACTGAACTTTAAATGGATAATGCCATAAGCAAGTATCTCTACACCAGAAATTTCAGGTTGCTCAACATATTAAAAGTAAGCAATGTATTCAACCACAATAATGGTGTGAAGGAAAAACACATAATCATATCCATTAATGCAAAACATCTACAATGAAAATCCAGTGTTATTTCATGAAAAACACTCAAGAGAGCAGGAATGAAAGGAAATTTGCTCAATATGGAAAAGAGTAGTACCAAAAGCCACAGCAAACATCATGCTCAATGTTAAAGACTGAAAGATTTACTCCTGAAATCAGGAACAAGGCCAGGAAGCTGGCCTTCATCACCATTACTCAATAGTGTACTGGAAGTTCTACCCAGAATCTTGAGGAAAGAAATAAAAGGCATCCATGGGTGAATGGAAAAATTAAAACCCTGTCTCTTCACAGAGCATAGGTCACATCATCTTATATATAAAACTACCTATAATCAGCAAAGAAATTATTTGAGCTAATCAACTAATTAATCAAAGTTACAGAACAAAATATCAATTCATGAAAATCTATCTTATACGCATACGCTGGCAAAAAATAACCAGAAAAAGAATTTATGAGAACAATTCCATTTTTAATAATGTCAACATCAATATTTAGGAGTATATTTAATCAAGGTACAAGACTTGTTTTTATGTATGTAAAGTTGTATGTTTGAAATTACTGGAAAGTCAATTACTTTTCAAAACATCATGTATGTCAACAGCATGCCAGAAAAGCAGAGAAAACATCAAACTTCCATATAGAAGCCAAGCCTTACCCAGATCCAGTTCACCCAAAGTCCACATGTCATTTAGAGGCACCGTGGGAAGGTTATATTAGGAGCCGCTGTCCTCCGTGTTGTGGACGACCTGGATATGGTAGAAACAGTGGGATTTTTGAATTCCAATTTTCCACTTCATTCCACAAAAAAACTATTAGAACTAATAAATAAATTCAGTAAAGTTGCAAAATCAATACACAGAAATCAGTTGCATTTCTCAACACTAATAATGAACCATCAGAAAGAGAAAGAAAGCAACCCTATTTACAACTGCATCAAAAAGAACAAACTACCTGGGAATAAAGTCAACCAAGGAGGTGAAAGACCTGCACACTGAAAACTTGAAGACATTGATGAAGACACTGAAAAACACACCAATCAATGGAAAGATATCCTGTTCTCACGGAATGGAACAATTAATAGTGTTAAAACATCCATGCTACCCAAAGCAGGGGACACAGTGAATGCAATCCCTCCCAAAATTCCATGGTATTTTCCCCCAAAACAGAGCAAATCCTCCTAATATCTGTGGGGAACCACAAAGGACCCCAAATAGCCAAAGAAACCCTGAAAAAAGAGAACGGGCTGGAGGCAACTCCCTCCCTGACGTCACACTCTGCTGAGAAGCTACAGTCACCAAAACAGTGTGGAACTGGCTCAAAACGGGCACAGGGACCAGAGGAACAGGACACAGAGACCAGAATTCAACCCACACGGACGGGTCGGTGAATTTAGGACACAGGGACCAAGGACACACCAAGGAGCACGACACTCCCCACGATAAATGGTGCTGGGAAAACCGGACGCCCCATAACTCACGCTGGCTACCCTGCACACAAACCTGACCAAACACCCAGCTTCCCACGCCAAGCCCTCCCTCGCTCACACGAAGACGGACCCCCTCAACGGTCAGTCGCCCACAGGAAGCTTCTCCCCACTTTTCCTCACCGTCTCTTCACCTTTTCCTCAGGCATCACCTGGGTCCTCAGGAAACCTAGTTCCCTAGTCAGCGTGGACGCAGCCCCACTTTGTCCTGAAGCCGAAACCCCAGCGAGTCCTAAGGAGACGGAGACCGAGCTCCTCTCAGCAGAGATGCGGAGCCGGGCGTCCTACCCGAAGGCCCCCGCCCCCGCGCCTGACGAGGCTCAACTCCTCTCAGCTGCCCTCACAATCCAGTTCGCAGGGAACGAGCATGCGCTCTGGGTCAGAGAGGCGAACGCGGCGCCACCCTGTGGTCAGTGCAGGAAGTGCAGGCCGCGCCTCCCTCACAGGTCCCTGGAGGCAGCGTGCCCTACTGACAGGACTGCTGCATCCATGAAACTGGAAATTCAAACTAAAGTGGAGTCTCTATCCCAAAAGTTTTCTAAAAGTAGTTAAGGAACAATTAATTGGAAACCATTTGGAATGAAGTGAATGTAGATGCAAACTTTACAACTTATACCAAATTCACTCAAAGTTATTCAGAGGCACATTTTATTTTAGTTTCTAATTCATTTTTGGCTGCGTTGGGTCTTCGTCGCTGCGTATGGGCTTTCTCCAGTTGCGTCGAGCGGGGCTACTCTTCGTTGTGGTGCACAGGCTCCTCATTGCTGTGGCTTCTCATGTTGCGGAGCACGGGCTCTAGGCGCGCAGGCTTCAGTAGCTGTGCCGCGCAGGTTTGGTTGCTCTGTGGCATGTGGGATCTTCCCGGACCAGGGCTCGAGCCCGTGTCCCCTGCATTGTCCCCACAGACAAATTTTAAATACAAAACTATTCAAGGGGCTTCCCTGGTGGCGCAGTGGTTGAGAATCTGCCTGCTAATGCAGGGGACACGGGTTCGAGCCCTGGTCCGGGAAGATCCCACATGCTGTGGAGCAACTAAGCCCGTGCGCCACAACTACTGAGCCTGCGCTCTAGAACCCGCGAGCCACAACTGCTGAAGCCCACGCGCTTAGAGCCTGTGCTCTGCAACAAGAGAAGCCACCGCATTGAGAAGCCCCCACTCGCCGCAACTAGAGAAAGCCTCCGTGCAGCAATGCAGACCCAACACAGCCAAAAATTAATTAATTAATTAATTAATTAAGGAAAAAAAAAAGGCAGCACCTGGGGGCTGGCAGACTGATGCACCAAGTCTTACATCACGTCTACTTAGTATCCTGCATGTCAGGGCCATGCTGGACCTGGGGCTGCCCAGACAGAGTGGGGCCTGCATCACCCTTCCCAGGAGGGAGGGTGGAGGGAAACCCTGCATGACCTCTGAGGCCCTAAGAACCCTTGACTAAGGCTGAGCTCAATTGGAAACACTGGGTGACCAGAGCAGACATTTCATTCATCTATCAATGAGAATCCAGCACTGGAGGAGCAGAAAACAATGGCCTCGCTCAACCTTGACGCTAATCCTGACATGGACCCTAACCCTAAACTCTGATCCTGACCCTAAGCCCTGACCTAACCTTAGCCTAACCCGTACCCTAAACCTGTACCTTACCCTAACCCATGCTCTACCCGTATCCTACCTGTACCCCAATTCTAACCCATACCCTAACACCCACTCTAACACACAACCCTAACACCCACTCTACCGCAGAACCCTAACACCCTGAGACCAACACCATAAACCTCAACCAATAAGCAAAACCATAACCATAACCAAACCATAAAATAGATTCATTAACCATACCCATAAATAACTCATTAACCATAAAACTTAAACCATAACAGCAACCAGAAACCATCCACAGCCCCAACCCTCACACCAGCCCCAGCCTTAATGCTAACCCTCCAAACCACTTACACCAAGCCAAGTCTAGTCAGATTATACAAATACATCTTGGAAAAGAAAACTGGGGAATTCTCTGGTGGCCCAGTGGTTAGGACTCTGTGCTTTCACTGCCAAGGGCTCGGGTTCGATCCCTGACTGGGGAACTAAGATCCCACAAGCCATGGGATGGGGCCAAAATAAATAAATAATTAAAATGAAATAAAACCACTAGTTTAAAAAAGATTTTAAAAATAAACGAAAGAAACAAGAAAACTACCCCAGTGTAACTTATAAATATGAATGTAAAAATCTATCACAAAATAATAGCAACATGAAACCAACTGAACTTTAAATGGATAATGCCATAAGCAAGTATCTCTACACCAGAAATTTCAGGTTGCTCAACATATTAAAAGTAAGCAATGTATTCAACCACAATAATGGTGTGAAGTAAAAACACATAATCATATCCATTAATGCAAAACATCTACAATGAAAATCCAGTGTTATTTCATGAAAAACACTCAAGAGAGCAGGAATGAAAGGAAATTTGCTCAATATGGAAAAGAGTAGTACCAAAAGCCACAGCAAACATCATGCTCAATGTTAAAGACTGAAAGATTTACTCCTGAAATCAGGAACAAGGCCAGGAAGCTGGCCTTCATCACCATTACTCAATAGTGTACTGGAAGTTCTACCCAGAATCTTGAGGAAAGAAATAAAAGGCATCCATGGGTGAATGGAAAAATTAAAACCCTGTCTCTTCACAGAGCATAGGTCACATCATCTTATATATAAAACTACCTATAATCAGCAAAGAAATTATTTGAGCTAATCAACTAATTAATCCAAGTTACAGAACAAAATATCAATTCATGAAAATCTATCTTATACGCATACGCTGGCAAAAAATAACCAGAAAAAGAATTTATGAGAACAATTCCATTTTTAATAATGTCAACATCAATATTTAGGAGTATATTTAATCAAGGTACAAGACTTGTTTTTATGTATGTAAAGTTGTATGTTTGAAATTACTGGAAAGTCAATTACTTTTCAAAACATCATGTATGTCAACAGCATGCCAGAAAAGCAGAGAAAACATCAAACTTCCATATAGAAGCCAAGCCTTACCCAGATCCAGTTCACCCAAAGTCCACATGTCATTTAGAGGCACCGTGGGAAGGTTATATTAGGAGCCGCTGTCCTCCGTGTTGTGGACGACCTGGATATGGTAGAAACAGTGGGATTTTTGAATTCCAATTTTCCACTTCATTCCACAAAAAAACTATTAGAACTAATAAATAAATTCAGTAAAGTTGCAAAATCAATACACAGAAATCAGTTGCATTTCTCAACACTAATAATGAACCATCAGAAAGAGAAAGAAAGCAACCCTATTTACAACTGCATCAAAAAGAACAAACTACCTGGGAATAAAGTCAACCAAGGAGGTGAAAGACCTGCACACTGAAAACTTGAAGACATTGATGAAGACACTGAAAAACACACCAATCAATGGAAAGATATCCTGTTCTCATGGAATGGAACAATTAATATTGTTAAAACATCCATGCTACCCAAAGCAGTGGACACAGTGAATGCAATCCCTCCCAAAATTCCATGGTATTTTCCCCCAAAACAGAGCAAATCCTCCTAATATCTGTGGGGAACCACAAAGGACCCCAAATAGCCAAAGAAACCCTGAAAAAAGAGAACGGGCTGGAGGCAACTCCCTCCCTGACGTCACACTCTGCTGAGAAGCTACAGTCACCAAAACAGTGTGGAACTGGCTCAAAACGGGCACAGGGACCAGAGGAACAGGACAGAGAGACCAGAATTCAACCCACACGGACGGGTCGGTGAATTTAGGACACAGGGACCAAGGACACACCAAGGAGCACGACACTCCCCACGATAAATGGTGCTGGGAAAACAGGACGCCCCATAACTCACGCTGGCTACCCTGCACACAAACCTGACCAAACACCCAGCTTCCCACGCCAAGCCCTCCCTCGCTCACACGAAGACGGACCCCCTCAACGGTCAGTCGCCCACAGGAAGCTTCTCCCCACTTTTCCTCACCGTCTCTTCACCTTTTCCTCAGGCATCACCTGGGTCCTCAGGAAACCTAGTTCCCTAGTCAGCGTGGACGCAGCCCCACTTTGTCCTGAAGCCGAAACCCCAGCGAGTCCTAAGGAGACGGAGACCGAGCTCCTCTCAGCAGAGATGCGGAGCCGGGCGTCCTACCCGAAGGCCCCCGCCCCCGCGCCTGACGAAGCTCAACTCCTCTCAGCTGCCCTCACAATCCAGTTCGCAGGGAACGAGCATGCGCTGTGGGGCAGAGAGGCGAACGCGGCGCCACCCTGTGGTCAGTGCAGGAAGTGCAGGCCGCGCCTCCCTCACAGGTCCCTGGAGGCAGCGTGCCCTACTGACAGGACTGCTGCATCCATGAAACTGGAAATTCAAACTAAAGTGGAGTCTCTATCCCAAAAGTTTTCTAAAAGTAGTTAAGGAACAATTAATTGGAAACCATTTGGAATGAAGTGAATGTAGATGCAAACTTTACAACTTATACCAAATTCACTCAAAGTTATTCAGAGGCACATTTTATTTTAGTTTCTAATTCATTTTTGGCTGCGTTGGGTCTTCGTCGCTGCGTATGGGCTTTCTCCAGTTGCGTCGAGCGGGGCTACTCTTCGTTGTGGTGCACAGGCTCCTCATTGCTGTGGCTTCTCATGTTGCGGAGCACGGGCTCTAGGCGCGCAGGCTTCAGTAGCTGTGCCGTGCAGGTTTGGTTGCTCTGTGGCATGTGGGATCTTCCCGGACCAGGGCTCGAGCCCGTGTCCCCTGCATTGTCCCCACAGACAAATTTTAAATACAAAACTATTCAAGGGGCTTCCCTGGTGGCGCAGTGGTTGAGAATCTGCCTGCTAATGCAGGGGACACGGGTTCGAGCCCTGGTCCGGGAAGATCCCACATGCTGTGGAGCAACTAAGCCCGTGCGCCACAACTACTGAGCCTGCGCTCTAGAACCCGCGAGCCACAACTGCTGAAGCCCACGCGCTTAGAGCCTGTGCTCTGCAACAAGAGAAGCCACCGCATTGAGAAGCCCCCACTCGCCGCAACTAGAGAAAGCCTCCGTGCAGCAATGCAGACCCAACACAGCCAAAAATTAATTAATTAATTAATTAATTAAGGAAAAAAAAAAGGCAGCACCTGGGGGCTGGCAGACTGATGCACCAAGTCTTACATCACGTCTACTTAGTATCCTGCATGTCAGGGCCATGCTGGACCTGGGGCTGCCCAGACAGAGTGGGGCCTGCATCACCCTTCCCAGGAGGGAGGGTGGAGGGAAACCCTGCATGACCTCTGAGGCCCTAAGAACCCTTGACTAAGGCTGAGCTCAATTGGAAACACTGGGTGACCAGAGCAGACATTTCATTCATCTATCAATGAGAATCCAGCACTGGAGGAGCAGAAAACAATGGCCTCGCTCAACCTTGACGCTAATCCTGACATGGACCCTAACCCTAAACTCTGATCCTGACCCTAAGCCCTGACCTAACCTTAGCCTAACCCGTACCCTAAACCTGTACCTTACCCTAACCCATGCTCTACCCGTATCCTACCTGTACCCCAATTCTAACCCATACCCTAACACCCACTCTAACACACAACCCTAACACCCACTCTACCGCAGAACCCTAACACCCTGAGACCAACACCATAAACCTCAACCAATAAGCAAAACCATAACCATAACCAAACCATAAAATAGATTCATTAACCATACCCATAAATAACTCATTAACCATAAAACTTAAACCATAACAGCAACCAGAAACCATCCACAGCCCCAACCCTCACACCAGCCCCAGCCCTAATGCTAACCCTCCAAACCACTTACACCAAGCCAAGTCTAGTCAGATTATACAAATACATCTTGGAAAAGAAAACTGGGGAATTCTCTGGTGGCCCAGTGGTTAGGACTCTGTGCTTTCACTGCCAAGGGCTCGGGTTCGATCCCTGACTGGGGAACTAAGATCCCACAAGCCATGGGATGGGGTCAAAATAAATAAATAATTAAAATGAAATAAAACCACTATTTTAAAAAAGATTTTAAAAATAAACGAAAAAAACAAGAAAACTACCCCAGTATAACTTATAAATATGAATGTAAAAATCTATCACAAAATAATAGCAACATGAAACCAACAGAACTTTAAATGGATAATGCCATAAGCAAGTATCTCTACACCAGAAATTTCAGGTTGCTCAACATATTAAAAGTAAGCAATGTATTCAACCACAATAATGGTGTGAAGGAAAAACACATAATCATATCAATTAATGCAAAACATCTACAATGAAAATCCAGTGTTATTTCATGAAAAACACTCAAGAGAGCAGGAATAAAAGGAAATTTGCTCAATATGGAAAAGAGTAGTACCAAAAGCCACAGCAAACATCATGCTCAATGTTAAAGACTGAAAGATTTACTCCTGAAATCAGGAACAAGGCCAGGAAGCTGGCCTTCATCACCATTACTCAATAGTATACTGGAAGTTCTACCCAGAATCTTGAGGAAAGAAATAAAAGGCATCCATGGGTGAATGGAAAAATTAAAACCCTGTCTCTTCACAGAACATAGGTCACATCATCTTATATATAAAACTACCTATAATCAGCAAAGAAATTATTTGAGCTAATCAACTAATTAATCAAAGTTACAGAACAAAATATCAATTCATGAAAATCTATCTTATATGCATACGCTGGCAAAAAATAACCAGAAAAAGAATTTATGAGAACAATTCCATTTTTAATAATGTCAACATCAATATTTAGGAGTATATTTAATCAAGGTACAAGACTTGTTTTTATGTATGTAAAGTTGTATGTTTGAAATTACTGGAAAGTCAATTACTTTTCAAAACATCATGTATGTCAACAGCATGCCAGAAAAGCAGAGAAAACATCAAACTTCCATATAGAAGCCAAGCCTTACCCAGATCCAGTTCACCCAAAGTCCACATGTCATTTAGAGGCACCGTGGGAAGGTTATATTAGGAGCCGCTGTCCTCCGTGTTGTGGACGACCTGGATATGGTAGAAACAGTGGGATTTTTGAATTCCAATTTTCCACTTCATTCCACAAAAAAACTATTAGAACTAATAAATAAATTCAGTAAAGTTGCAAAATCAATACACAGAAATCAGTTGCATTTCTCAACACTAATAATGAACCATCAGAAAGAGAAAGAAAGCAACCCTATTTACAACTGCATCAAAAAGAACAAACTACCTGGGAATAAAGTCAACCAAGGAGGTGAAAGACCTGCACACTGAAAACTTGAAGACATTGATGAAGACACTGAAAAACACACCAATCAATGGAAAGATATCCTGTTCTCATGGAATGGAACAATTAATATTGTTAAAACATCCATGCTACCCAAAGCAGTGGACACAGTGAATGCAATCCCTCCCAAAATTCCATGGTATTTTCCCCCAAAACAGAGCAAATCCTCCTAATATCTGTGGGGAACCACAAAGGACCCCAAATAGCCAAAGAAACCCTGAAAAAAGAGAACGGGCTGGAGGCAACTCCCTCCCTGACGTCACACTCTGCTGAGAAGCTACAGTCACCAAAACAGTGTGGAACTGGCTCAAAACGGGCACAGGGACCAGAGGAACAGGACAGAGAGACCAGAATTCAACCCACACGGACGGGTCGGTGAATTTAGGACACAGGGACCAAGGACACACCAAGGAGCACGACACTCCCCACGATAAATGGTGCTGGGAAAACTGGACGCCCCATAACTCATGCTGGCTACCCTGCACACAAACCTGACCAAACACCCAGCTTTCCACGCCAAGCCCTCCCTCGCTCACACGAAGACGGACCCCCTCAACGGTCAGTCGCCCACAGGAAGCTTCTCCCCACTTTTCCTCACCGTCTCTTCACCTTTTCCTCAGGCATCACCTGGGTCCTCAGGAAACCTAGTTCCCTAGTCAGCGTGGACGCAGCCCCACTTTGTCCTGAAGCCGAAACCCCAGCGAGTCCTAAGGAGACGGAGACCGAGCTCCTCTCAGCAGAGATGCGGAGCCGGGCGTCCTACCCGAAGGCCCCCGCCCCCGCGCCTGACGAGGCTCAACTCCTCTCAGCTGCCCTCACAATCCAGTTCGCAGGGAACGAGCATGCGCTCTGGGTCAGAGAGGCGAACGCGGCGCCACCCTGTGGTCAGTGCAGGAAGTGCAGGCCGCGCCTCCCTCACAGGTCCCTGGAGGCAGCGTGCCCTACTGACAGGACTGCTGCATCCATGAAACTGGAAATTCAAACTAAAGTGGAGTCTCTATCCCAAAAGTTTTCTAAAAGTAGTTAAGGAACAATTAATTGGAAACCATTTGGAATGAAGTGAATGTAGATGCAAACTTTACAACTTATACCAAATTCACTCAAAGTTATTCAGAGGCACATTTTATTTTAGTTTCTAATTCATTTTTGGCTGCGTTGGGTCTTCGTCGCTGCGTATGGGCTTTCTCCAGTTGCGTCGAGCGGGGCTACTCTTCGTTGTGGTGCACAGGCTCCTCATTGCTGTGGCTTCTCATGTTGCGGAGCACGGGCTCTAGGCGCGCAGGCTTCAGTAGCTGTGCCGTGCAGGTTTGGTTGCTCTGTGGCATGTGGGATCTTCCCGGACCAGGGCTCGAGCCCGTGTCCCCTGTATTGTCCCCACAGACAAATTTTAAATACAAAACTATTCAAGGGGCTTCCCTGGTGGCGCAGTGGTTGAGAATCTGCCTGCTAATGCAGGGGACACGGGTTCGAGCCCTGGTCCGGGAAGATCCCACATGCTGTGGAACAACTAAGCCCGTGCGCCACAACTACTGAGCCTGCGCTCTAGAACCCGCGAGCCACAACTGCTGAAGCCCACGCGCTTAGAGCCTGTGCTCTGCAACAAGAGAAGCCACCGCATTGAGAAGCCCCCACTCGCCGCAACTAGAGAAAGCCTCCGTGCAGCAATGCAGACCCAACACAGCCAAAAATTAATTAATTAATTAATTAATTAAGGAAAAAAAAAAGGCAGCACCTGGGGGCTGGCAGACTGATGCACCAAGTCTTACATCACGTCTACTTAGTATCCTGCATGTCAGGGCCATGCTGGACCTGGGGCTGCCCAGACAGAGTGGGGCCTGCATCACCCTTCCCAGGAGGGAGGGTGGAGGGAAACCCTGCATGACCTCTGAGGCCCTAAGAACCCTTGACTAAGGCTGAGCTCAATTGGAAACACTGGGTGACCAGAGCAGACATTTCATTCATCTATCAATGAGAATCCAGCACTGGAGGAGCAGAAAACAATGGCCTCGCTCAACCTTGACGCTAATCCTGACATGGACCCTAACCCTAAACTCTGATCCTGACCCTAAGCCCTGACCTAACCTTAGCCTAACCCGTACCCTAAACCTGTACCTTACCCTAACCCATGCTCTACCCGTATCCTACCTGTACCCCAATTCTAACCCATACCCTAACACCCACTCTAACACACAACCCTAACACCCACTCTACCGCAGAACCCTAACACCCTGAGACCAACACCATAAACCTCAACCAATAAGCAAAACCATAACCATAACCAAACCATAAAATAGATTCATTAACCATACCCATAAATAACTCATTAACCATAAAACTTAAACCATAACAGCAACCAGAAACCATCCACAGCCCCAACCCTCACACCAGCCCCAGCCCTAATGCTAACCCTCCAAACCACTTACACCAAGCCAAGTCTAGTCAGATTATACAAATACATCTTGGAAAAGAAAACTGGGGAATTCTCTGGTGGCCCAGTGGTTAGGACTCTGTGCTTTCACTGCCAAGGGCTCGGGTTCGATCCCTGACTGGGGAACTAAGATCCCACAAGCCATGGGATGGGGCCAAAATAAATAAATAATGAAAATGAAATAAAACCACTAGTTTAAAAAAGATTTTAAAAATAAACGAAAGAAACAAGAAAACTACCCCAGTGTAACTTATAAATATGAATGTAAAAATCTATCACAAAATAATAGCAACATGAAACCAACTGAACTTTAAATGGATAATGCCATAAGCAAGTATCTCTACACCAGAAATTTCAGGTTGCTCAACATATTAAAAGTAAGCAATGTATTCAACCACAATAATGGTGTGAAGTAAAAACACATAATCATATCAATTAATGCAAAACATCTACAATGAAAATCCAGTGTTATTTCATGAAAAACACTCAAGAGAGCAGGAATGAAAGGAAATTTGCTCAATATGGAAAAGAGTACTACCAAAAGCCACAGCAAACATCATGCTCAATGTTAAAGACTGAAAGATTTACTCCTGAAATCAGGAACAAGGCCAGGAAGCTGGCCTTCATCACCATTACTCAATGGTGTACTGGAAGTTCTACCCAGAATCTTGAGGAAAGAAATAAAAGGCATCCATGGGTGAATGGAAAAATTAAAACCCTGTCTCTTCACAGAGCATAGGTCACATCATCTTATATATAAAACTACCTATAATCAGCAAAGAAATTATTTGAGCTAATCAACTAATTAATCAAAGTTACAGAACAAAATATCAATTCATGAAAATCTATCTTATACGCATACGCTGGCAAAAAATAACCAGAAAAAGAATTTATGAGAACAATTCCATTTTTAATAATGTCAACATCAATATTTAGGAGTATATTTAATCAAGGTACAAGACTTGTTTTTATGTATGTAAAGTTGTATGTTTGAAATTACTGGAAAGTCAATTACTTTTCAAAACATCATGTATGTCAACAGCATGCCAGAAAAGCAGAGAAAACATCAAACTTCCATATAGAAGCCAAGCCTTACCCAGATCCAGTTCACCCAAAGTCCACATGTCATTTAGAGGCACCGTGGGAAGGTTATATTAGGAGCCGCTGTCCTCCGTGTTGTGGACGACCTGGATATGGTAGAAACAGTGGGATTTTTGAATTCCAATTTTCCACTTCATTCCACAAAAAAACTATTAGAACTAATAAATAAATTCAGTAAAGTTGCAAAATCAATACACAGAAATCAGTTGCATTTCTCAACACTAATAATGAACCATCAGAAAGAGAAAGAAAGCAACCCTATTTACAACTGCATCAAAAAGAACAAACTACCTGGGAATAAAGTCAACCAAGGAGGTGAAAGACCTGCACACTGAAAACTTGAAGACATTGATGAAGACACTGAAAAACACACCAATCAATGGAAAGATATCCTGTTCTCATGGAATGGAACAATTAATATTGTTAAAACATCCATGCTACCCAAAGCAGTGGACACAGTGAATGCAATCCCTCCCAAAATTCCATGGTATTTTCCCCCAAAACAGAGCAAATCCTCCTAATATCTGTGGGGAACCACAAAGGACCCCAAATAGCCAAAGAAACCCTGAAAAAAGAGAACGGGCTGGAGGCAACTCCCTCCCTGACGTCACACTCTGCTGAGAAGCTACAGTCACCAAAACAGTGTGGAACTGGCTCAAAACGGGCACAGGGACCAGAGGAACAGGACAGAGAGACCAGAATTCAACCCACACGGACGGGTCGGTGAATTTAGGACACAGGGACCAAGGACACACCAAGGAGCACGACACTCCCCACGATAAATGGTGCTGGGAAAACAGGACGCCCCATAACTCACGCTGGCTACCCTGCACACAAACCTGACCAAACACCCAGCTTCCCACGCCAAGCCCTCCCTCGCTCACACGAAGACGGACCCCCTCAACGGTCAGTCGCCCACAGGAAGCTTCTCCCCACTTTTCCTCACCGTCTCTTCACCTTTTCCTCAGGCATCACCTGGGTCCTCAGGAAACCTAGTTCCCTAGTCAGCGTGGACGCAGCCCCACTTTGTCCTGAAGCCGAAACCCCAGCGAGTCCTAAGGAGACGGAGACCGAGCTCCTCTCAGCAGAGATGCGGAGCCGGGCGTCCTACCCGAAGGCCCCCGCCCCCGCGCCTGACGAAGCTCAACTCCTCTCAGCTGCCCTCACAATCCAGTTCGCAGGGAACGAGCATGCGCTGTGGGGCAGAGAGGCGAACGCGGCGCCACCCTGTGGTCAGTGCAGGAAGTGCAGGCCGCGCCTCCCTCACAGGTCCCTGGAGGCAGCGAGCCCTACTGACAGGACTGCTGCATCCATGAAACTGGAAATTCAAACTAAAGTGGAGTCTCTATCCCAAAAGTTTTCTAAAAGTAGTTAAGGAACAATTAATTGGAAACCATTTGGAATGAAGTGAATGTAGATGCAAACTTTACAACTTATACCAAATTCACTCAAAGTTATTCAGAGGCACATTTTATTTTAGTTTCTAATTCATTTTTGGCTGCGTTGGGTCTTCGTCGCTGCGTATGGGCTTTCTCCAGTTGCGTCGAGCGGGGCTACTCTTCGTTGTGGTGCACAGGCTCCTCATTGCTGTGGCTTCTCATGTTGCGGAGCACGGGCTCTAGGCGCGCAGGCTTCAGTAGCTGTGCCGTGCAGGTTTGGTTGCTCTGTGGCATGTGGGATCTTCCCGGACCAGGGCTCGAGCCCGTGTCCCCTGCATTGTCCCCACAGACAAATTTTAAATACAAAACTATTCAAGGGGCTTCCCTGGTGGCGCAGTGGTTGAGAATCTGCCTGCTAATGCAGGGGACACGGGTTCGAGCCCTGGTCCGGGAAGATCCCACATGCTGTGGAGCAACTAAGCCCGTGCGCCACAACTACTGAGCCTGCGCTCTAGAACCCGCGAGCCACAACTGCTGAAGCCCACGCGCTTAGAGCCTGTGCTCTGCAACAAGAGAAGCCACCGCATTGAGAAGCCCCCACTCGCCGCAACTAGAGAAAGCCTCCGTGCAGCAATGCAGACCCAACACAGCCAAAAATTAATTAATTAATTAATTAATTAAGGAAAAAAAAAAGGCAGCACCTGGGGGCTGGCAGACTGATGCACCAAGTCTTACATCACGTCTACTTAGTATCCTGCATGTCAGGGCCATGCTGGACCTGGGGCTGCCCAGACAGAGTGGGGCCTGCATCACCCTTCCCAGGAGGGAGGGTGGAGGGAAACCCTGCATGACCTCTGAGGCCCTAAGAACCCTTGACTAAGGCTGAGCTCAATTGGAAACACTGGGTGACCAGAGCAGACATTTCATTCATCTATCAATGAGAATCCAGCACTGGAGGAGCAGAAAACAATGGCCTCGCTCAACCTTGACGCTAATCCTGACATGGACCCTAACCCTAAACTCTGATCCTGACCCTAAGCCCTGACCTAACCTTAGCCTAACCCGTACCCTAAACCTGTACCTTACCCTAACCCATGCTCTACCCGTATCCTACCTGTACCCCAATTCTAACCCATACCCTAACACCCACTCTAACACACAACCCTAACACCCACTCTACCGCAGAACCCTAACACCCTGAGACCAACACCATAAACCTCAACCAATAAGCAAAACCATAACCATAACCAAACCATAAAATAGATTCATTAACCATACCCATAAATAACTCATTAACCATAAAACTTAAACCATAACAGCAACCAGAAACCATCCACAGCCCCAACCCTCACACCAGCCCCAGCCCTAATGCTAACCCTCCAAACCACTTACACCAAGCCAAGTCTAGTCAGATTATACAAATACATCTTGGAAAAGAAAACTGGGGAATTCTCTGGTGGCCCAGTGGTTAGGACTCTGTGCTTTCACTGCCAAGGGCTCGGGTTCGATCCCTGACTGGGGAACTAAGATCCCACAAGCCATGGGATGGGGCCAAAATAAATAAATAATTAAAATGAAATAAAACCACTAGTTTAAAAAAGATTTTAAAAATAAACGAAAGAAACAAGAAAACTACCCCAGTGTAACTTATAAATATGAATGTAAAAATCTATCACAAAATAATAGCAACATGAAACCAACAGAACTTTAAATGGATAATGCCATAAGCAAGTATCTCTACACCAGAAATTTCAGGTTGCTCAACATATTAAAAGTAAGCAATGTATTCAACCACAATAATGGTGTGAAGTAAAAACACATAATCATATCAATTAATGCAAAACATCTACAATGAAAATCCAGTGTTATTTCATGAAAAACACTCAAGAGAGCAGGAATGAAAGGAAATTTGCTCAATATGGAAAAGAGTAGTACCAAAAGCCACAGCAAACATCATGCTCAATGTTAAAGACTGAAAGATTTACTCCTGAAATCAGGAACAAGGCCAGGAAGCTGGCCTTCATCACCATTACTCAATGGTGTACTGGAAGTTCTACCCAGAATCTTGAGGAAAGAAATAAAAGGCATCCATGGGTGAATGGAAAAATTAAAACCCTGTCTCTTCACAGAGCATAGGTCACATCATCTTATATATAAAACTACCTATAATCAGCAAAGAAATTATTTGAGCTAATCAACTAATTAATCAAAGTTACAGAACAAAATATCAATTCATGAAAATCTATCTTATACGCATACGCTGGCAAAAAATAACCAGAAAAAGAATTTATGAGAACAATTCCATTTTTAATAATGTCAACATCAATATTTAGGAGTATATTTAATCAAGGTACAAGACTTGTTTTTATGTATGTAAAGTTGTATGTTTGAAATTACTGGAAAGTCAATTACTTTTCAAAACATCATGTATGTCAACAGCATGCCAGAAAAGCAGAGAAAACATCAAACTTCCATATAGAAGCCAAGCCTTACCCAGATCCAGTTCACCCAAAGTCCACATGTCATTTAGAGGCACCGTGGGAAGGTTATATTAGGAGCCGCTGTCCTCCGTGTTGTGGACGACCTGGATATGGTAGAAACAGTGGGATTTTTGAATTCCAATTTTCCACTTCATTCCACAAAAAAACTATTAGAACTAATAAATAAATTCAGTAAAGTTGCAAAATCAATACACAGAAATCAGTTGCATTTCTCAACACTAATAATGAACCATCAGAAAGAGAAAGAAAGCAACCCTATTTACAACTGCATCAAAAAGAACAAACTACCTGGGAATAAAGTCAACCAAGGAGGTGAAAGACCTGCACACTGAAAACTTGAAGACATTGATGAAGACACTGAAAAACACACCAATCAATGGAAAGATATCCTGTTCTCATGGAATGGAACAATTAATATTGTTAAAACATCCATGCTACCCAAAGCAGTGGACACAGTGAATGCAATCCCTCCCAAAATTCCATGGTATTTTCCCCCAAAACAGAGCAAATCCTCCTAATATCTGTGGGGAACCACAAAGGACCCCAAATAGCCAAAGAAACCCTGAAAAAAGAGAACGGGCTGGAGGCAACTCCCTCCCTGACGTCACACTCTGCTGAGAAGCTACAGTCACCAAAACAGTGTGGAACTGGCTCAAAACGGGCACAGGGACCAGAGGAACAGGACAGAGAGACCAGAATTCAACCCACACGGACGGGTCGGTGAATTTAGGACACAGGGACCAAGGACACACCAAGGAGCACGACACTCCCCACGATAAATGGTGCTGGGAAAACTGGACGCCCCATAACTCATGCTGGCTACCCTGCACACAAACCTGACCAAACACCCAGCTTTCCACGCCAAGCCCTCCCTCGCTCACACGAAGACGGACCCCCTCAACGGTCAGTCGCCCACAGGAAGCTTCTCCCCACTTTTCCTCACCGTCTCTTCACCTTTTCCTCAGGCATCACCTGGGTCCTCAGGAAACCTAGTTCCCTAGTCAGCGTGGACGCAGCCCCACTTTGTCCTGAAGCCGAAACCCCAGCGAGTCCTAAGGAGACGGAGACCGAGCTCCTCTCAGCAGAGACACTGAGCCGGGCGTCCTACCCGAAGGCCCCCGCCCCCGCGCCTGACGAGGCTCAACTCCTCTCAGCTGCCCTCACAATCCAGTTCGCAGGGAACGAGCATGCGCTGTGGGGCAGAGAGGCGAACTCGGTGCCACCCTGTGGTCAGTGCAGGAAGTGCAGGCCGCGCCTCCCTCACAGGTCCCTGGAGGCAGCGTGCCCTACTGACAGGACTGCTGAATCCGTTATACTGGAAAGTCAAACTACAATGGAGTGTCTATCCCAAAAGTTTTCGAAAAGTAGTTAAGGAACAAGTAATTGGAAACCATTTGGAATGAAGTGAATGTAGATGCAAACTTTACAACTTATGCCAAATTCACTCAAAGTTATTCAGAGGCAAATTTTATTTCATTTTATAATTTATTTTTGGCTGCGTTGGGTCTTCGTTGCTGCATGTGGGCTTTCTCTAGTTGCGTCGAGCGGGACTACTCTTCGTTGCAGTGCATGGGCTTCTCACTGCGGTGGCTTCTCTTGTTGGGGAGCACGGGCTCTAGGCGCGCAGGCTTCAGTAGTTGTCCCGCGCAGGCTTAGTTGCTCTGCGGCATGTGGGATCTTCCCAGACCAGGGCTCGAGCCCGTGTCCCCTGCACTGGCAGGCGGACTCTTAACCACTGTGTCACCAGGGAAGTCCCCACGGACAAATTTTAAATACAAAATTATTCAAGGGGCTTCCCTGGTGGCGCAGTGGTTGAGAATCTGCCTGCTAATGCATGGGACACGGGTTCGAGCCCTGGTCCGGGAGGATCCCACATGCCACGGAGCAACTAGGCCCGTGAGCCACAACTACTGAGCCTGCGCGACTGGAGCCTGTGCTCTGCAACAAGAGAGGCCGCGATAGTGAGAGGCCCGCGCACCGTGATGAAGAGCGGCCTCCGCTCGCCACAACTAGAGAACGCGTTCGCACAGAAACGAAGACCCAACACAGCCAAAAATAAACAAATTTTTTAAAATAAATAAATAAATAAAATATCTGGTCTCCAGGACTGGGAGAGGATGAATTCCCGTTGTTTTAAACCACCCAGCTTGTGGTCATTTGTTACAGAAGACACAGAACAGTCACACAGACCCTGCTCTGTAGGATCCTGGAAGTGTGGATGTCACTACATGCAGACAGGGGCTGGATTGCGGAACCCTTAGAGTCAGCATTGGGCCCTCAGAAATCCTAAATCAGTGGCTGGACACCAGAATGTTGAGGGGTCAAGTCAGAAGCCCATCCCTAAGGGTGCTGGCTGCACACGGCCTCCCCAGGTTTTTACGCCTGTATATGTTGGGGATAAGTATTTCCATCCTGATTCAGGACCTCTGATGTCACCCTTCACGTTGCTAATTAAGAACCCACTAGTTACACAGATGAAAACCGTATCAGGACACTTGCTCCAGTGGTAAACAATTCTGAAGTTGGTCAGAGGTGGGGAATTGCCTCACATGCAGCCAGCAGCCCCCTGACAAGGAGTGTTATTGCAAAGCTGCTGGACCATGCAGAGGCATCTCTGAGTAAACGTTAACTGACCCCCAAGCCAGCTGCTCCTGAACCTTATCCACCCTTCCCAGGTAAAACACCTAAATATGTGCAAACACCTTACAGGCTGGATGAAAGGGCTTGGAGCCACGCCAGTGACAGCACGCTTGCTGAGTTAGCTCCTGCAGGCCATGTGGGATGGTCCTGGCCTGGATGCTTTTCTGAAAGCTTTCCATTTACCTGAGTTACCCCTCCTGTCCGGGCCCCCACTACCTTTTTCTTGCTTCCTCACCTCTGCCTGGGGAGAACTTCCAGTGGCAGGTACAGGCAACACATCCTCTTCCTTAGCAGGTAGCAGCCCGGCAACTCCTGTGGAAGGTCCAGCAGAGCCCCACTCAGAGCGGGTCACCCGCAAGGCTATGGCCCCTCACTCCCTCCCACCAGCCCAGCCCCACAGCCACTGACGGGGCAGGAAGTATGGCGTCAGGTAAGCTGCAAGTACTCTTGCTGCCTGGAGGAGGTGTTTATACAGACCTCAACTCAGGCACACCTGGGGAGGCCTGGCTGGCCAGCTCAGGCTGCCCAAGTCAGCCAATCCTCACCCCTCAGGGGCTCAGAGTTGCAGAAAATGGGCCTTGTGCTGGCCAGGTCCAAGGAACAGCTGTGTGGTCCTGAGGATCAGGATAGACACGGGGCTGCAGCTCTGGCTTGTTTTCTAATCATTTTAACTGGCCCATAAGTGGGAGACAATTTCAAAAAGAGCCTCTCCTCACAAGAGGAATCCAGGAGTCAGGGAGAGGAGGGGTGGTGAGTGGTGACAGAGGCCTGGTGCCCCGGCTGCAGTGGAAACCCCCGGAAGACCAGGCGGAGGGAGGCCGCACAGAGTAAAGCCCAGGGTCACAGACCTGTCCAGGAACTGCTGTTTGTTAGTTCAGGTCCTACCCTGAGGTGCTCAGGGTCAGCTCTGACCAACAGGTAGGCTGGCAGTGGTCTGCAACGAGGGGTACATGCACGTTTCCTATGTGCCGAGCCCTGCCGGGTGCCTGCCCAGGTGAGCTCCATATCCTGGGAGGGGCCTGTCCACGAGAGCCCCGTGCATTGGGAGGGGTGTATGAACAAGCTCCCTCTCTTTGCAGCTGGCACAGAGTTGCTTAGGATGCAGATTAAAATCAGCCGAGGGCAGAGGTGAGGAGCAGAGTCGGGGGTCCTTCGGGTGTGGCCACCTAGGGAAGCCCACCTGAGTCCTGAAGTGCAGGGTTTATTGGGGTCTGTCACGTCAATGTGGGGACCACCATGTGCCTGACCTTGGCTTTCAGCCCCCGGGGGGGACTCAGGAAGCCCCACCAGGCCTCATGCCGTCAGCACAGACCAGCCTGGAGTGAGGCCCACGGAGCACGGACACTCCCGTCAGACTCAAGGTGACCTCTGGAGCCAGGAGCAGAGGCTCGGCCCCTCTGTGGGCAGGTGAGCCTATACCACACAGGCCCTGGTGCAGTGCCCGTTCCGTGTGGTCAGCATGGGTGCATGCGGGTCAGCCAGTGTCTGTGTGTCTCAGCCTGTGACCACTGACCACACTATCCTGCTCTGCTCACAAGAGCGAGGCCAATGGAGGGACAATGGAGACATGGGGTCAAAGCCGGGTCACGGTCAGGTGAGAAAGGGTCCGAGGAGCCCGAACACTATTGCTCTAGGCTGGTGAGCTTGACGTCACCCTGTGGTCAGTCATGCCTTCCCACATCCCGCAGTAGGGCTTCCTTTCCTGCGTCCTGGGGAAGGGTCCTGCGTGGATGAAGCATTTGGGAGCGTCTGGAGGGAGCCGGCACCTGTCAGCACAAGTGGTCCGAGGACACCAACCAAGGATAGGCAGGCATGGAAGCCCAGAGGATGGTCCTGCATCAGCCCTGAGGCTGGACAGAGGCTGTGGAGCTGGGGGTGATGGCGGTTGTGACAAAGAGCTTACCACCCGACAGGAGATAGGCCAGCCGGGGCAGCACGGGGACGTGAACACTGTGCCCCACGGGAGGACGGAGAGACCAGCAGGCTCAACCACAGGCGTGAATATCCGGGCTGCTCTTTGCTGGCCTGAACCCGGCCCCGCCCCCAGCGCCCGGGACCCGGCTCCGCCCTCGGGCCGATGCCCTCCCTCCAAGGCTGGGTCTATAAACACAGAGGCAGTCAGCTCCAGGTAATCAATGGATCAGTTTATTATCAGGTAACTTACAGGCTGGGATCGGGATTGGGGGACAATCGGAAGCATGTGCAGCTGCGCTCAGCATGGCCGCGGGGTCATTGGGACAATTTATAGTTAACGCAGGGGGTTGCTTGGAAACAGGACGTGCATTCCTAAGTCAAGGTTTATGAACGGGTAACTGGCCTCATGGGCGCCAGGAACACATCAGCGAAGGTCGTCCTTGTTTGGGGACTGACAGAGCATAGAGGCCACCTGGTCCTAATGATTATTAAACAGTCTCTATTAACTAGAAAGGCCTTCAGGACAGAGAAGTAACGGACCACACGGTACAGTCCTGGGTAGGGTCAGCGAAGGACAGGAGGAGCTATACGGACACAGGACGGCGTCAGTCATGCTGACAGCCTTACACGGGGGATGCAGGGCTGGGGAAGGTGCAGGCTTGAGTCCCGCAGGGGCTGCAGAGAAAGGGACGCGGGCAGGACAGTGGGGCGGGCCTTGCACCTCGAAGGCACAGGGGTCGTGGCCCTAAGAAGTGACCTCACGCTTGCTCGTAGGGACCCCGCTGTGCAGGGTGGACACGCCTGTGTCCAGGGTCACGTCCTGCTGCTTTGGGACCTGACTGCTCAGACCTCTGCGTGACCTCCGCGGACCGACCTCAGCGGGAGCATATTGTGTCAGGAGCCTCAGGCAGGACACATCCTCAGGGTTCAGGGAGGACCCCCAGGAGGCCTTGGAGGCCAATTCTGTTGGGGGAGGGGGCGGAAGGGCTCAACTCCAACCACCGTGGGGAAAGTGAGCAGGGCATCGGGTGTCCCATGTGGACGGGGCGGTGTTATCAGCTTGCCTAAGAAAATAACCTTTCAGGGCTCCTGTGCGTTATGTAAAAATCATGTTTCTACCATGAGGTTCTCAAATAACTGGAGGTGCTCCGGTCTTACTCTGCAGCCGTGCCCGTGTTCCAGCAGCGACCATGGACTGACGGCAGCGCCATCCACGTCACCTGGCAGGCCCCAGCCTCGGGCTGAGAGGAATCAGGCCACAGGCCCCGGCGTCCAGGGCTGCAGTCAGTCAGTCACCAGTGCACGGCCACCGGCCCCACGAGGCTGCTCACACTCGATGATAAAGCCGGCCAGCCCTCCCAGTGGATTCTGTCCTGCGCTGCCGGGGCCGCGTCTACACGTCGGCTGAGCCCTGGGTCCGCCTCTGGACCGTCCCGGTGTGGGGTCGTTCACGCCCTCCTTTACACTCCATGGTCCCCACATGGTCACCCAGGAACCACCTGGGCAAGCAGACGGGGTCTTTCAGCAGAAATGCGAGTTCCCTGGGGTGTCAAGTTGTTGACGTGATGAACGATGGTTTGTTTTTTAATTGTGGTAAGATATATGTAACATAAAACTCACCATTTGGGCTTCCCTGGTGGCGCAGTGGTTGAGAATCTGCCTGCCAATGCAGGAGACACAGGTTCGAGCCCTGGTCTGGGAAGATCCCACATGCCGCAGAGCATCTAGGCCCGTGAGCCACAACTACTGAGCCTGCGCATCTGGAGCCTGTGCTCCGCAGCAAGAGAGGCCACGATAGTGAGAGGCCCGCGCACCGCGATGAAGAGTGGCCCCCGCTTGCCGCAACTAGACAAAGCCCTCGCACAGAAACAAAGACCCAACACAGCCAAAAATAAATAAATAATAAATAAATAAATTTAAAACTATTAAAAAAAAACTCACCATTTACCATGAAAGTGGACAACTCAGTGGCATTTATCACGTTCAAATGTTGTGCAAGCACCACCTCTATCTGGTCCCAAAGCATTCTCAGCCCCCCAAAGGAGACCCCATCCCCATCCCCATGAGCAGTCACTTCCCATTTCTCTTCCCCTCCCCCAGCACCCGGCACCACTAACCCACTTCCCGTCTCTGTGGTTTTGCCTGTTCTGGATGTTTCCTATAAATGGAATCATACAGTTTGTGGTTATTCTGGGCTGGATATTTGTGTCCCCCCCAAAATTCACATGTTGAAATCCTAACCCCCAAGGTGATGGTTTTAGGAGATGGGGCCTTGAGGAGGTGATGAGGTCATGAGAGTGGAGCCCCCATGAATGGAATCAGTGTTCTTATAAAAGAGGCCCCAGAGAGCCCCCTGGCCCCTTCCTCCATGTGAGGACACAGTGAGAAGACACCATCTGCAACCAAGAACAGAGCTTCACCAGAACCTGACCATCCTGACACCCTGATCTCAGACTTCCGGCCTCCAGAACTGTAGAAAATACATTTCTGTTGTTTAAGCCCCCAGCCTGGTAGTTTGCTATGGCAGCCCAAGCAGACTAAGACGGCGTTCCTTCTGTGCCTGGCTTCTCTCGCTGAGCATCATGTTTTCAAGGTTCATCCAAGTTGTAGCCTGTGTCAGAGCTTCACTCCTTTTCATGGCTAAGTAATGTTCCATTGTGTAAATGGACCACATTGTGTGTATCTGTTCTCTGTTCACCTGTTGATGGTCACTTGGGTGGTTTCTACCTTTTGGCTGTTGTGAATCATGCTGCTATGAACATGCATGTACAAGTCTTTGTGTGGACATGTATTTTCCTTTCTCTTGGGTTTATACGTAGGAGTGGAATTGCTGGGTCATGTGGTGACTCCATATTTGACATTTTGAGAAACTATCAGACTGTTTTCCAAAACAGTGGCACCATTTCACATTCCCACCAGCTGTGTTTGAAGGTTCCAATTTCTCCCCTTGTTATTGACTGTCTTTTTGATTCTAGCACCTTAGCGGGAATGAAATGCTATGTCATAGGGGTTCTGTCAGCCCATCAGACCCTCACTCCTTTTGTATCAAGTATTTTGTGACACTCCCCTCACTTTCTGAAATCAAATGCAGAGGTAACATAATCTCTATACACATATAATTTAAATATAATTATACTTATGTGTGTATCTATGCAGTTATAGTTACAATACAGAGGAACATTAAAGGGAAATATATTTTAATGAAATAATACATAATTTAATAGGTGAGTGCTTGGCTTCAACTACACTAAGTAATCAGATGTTTGCTTGAATTTTTCTTCAATTTAGATGAAGAAAAGGTAGATAACATTCAACTGAATTCAACCTTTATATTTAATGTTTTTAAATGAGGGCAAATAGGCATCTTTGTATATAATTTGAATTACTGTTGTGACAGCAATCCTGGTGCATTTACTGGCAATTCAGAAACTCTGAGCCAGGAGATACAATTTTCTAAAATGTTGGAGAATTCTTGTTAAAGTTCTGAATAACTATGAGAACAAACTTTCCTAGAATCACATCATTGTTATATTCCTGCATAATTTAGCATATCTTAAAGGCATACAGAAATAACTTGTGTGTAAAGTAGAACAGAGTCAGATTCTCGGCTCAGAAAATCACGAGCAGGTCCTTCCCAGGAAGGGCAGGGGGCACAGGGCAGCCCTTCCTGCAGGAGGCCTGGCAGCTCAGGGCACCGCCACAATGTGCCCTAGAACCCCAACCTTTGTGTCGAGCACAAATGCACCATTCCACGTGCACCTGGGAGAACCCAGCTGAGACCAGAGGCTCCCAAACAGGGACATGTGCCCCCCGTCCAGGGTGCAGGAGAGTGCATGGTTTGGAAGGGGGTCACTTTGCAGCTGCCCCTGAAACTGGCCGGCCTGGAGCCCCTGCGTGCAGAGCAGCTCACGTGCAGAGGGACCCTGGTGCAGTCCCCTCTTCCTAGGACATTAAATCCTTAAGGCCCCATAAATGCAAGACGTCGTAACTTGGTTACCATAACAAATACAACACACAGGGCTACTTAAACAACAGACATTTATTTCTCACAGTCCTGGAGGCTGGAAGTTCCAGAGCAAGGTGTCAGTGGGGCTGGTTCCTGCTGAGGCCTCTCTCCTTGGTGTGTACACGGCCGTCTTCTCCCTGTGTCCGCATATTGTCATCCCTCTGTGTGTGTCTGTGTCCTAATCACCTCTTCCTATAAGGGCACAGTCATGTTGGAGTATACCCCACACTAGTGACTTCATTTTACCTTAATCACCTCTTTAAAGACCTTGTTCTCTAAACACAGTCCCATCCTGAGATCCTGGGGGTCAGGACTTAACATGTGAATTTTGAGGACATGATTCAGCCCACAGCAGGCACATGCCTGGAACACAAGACTGCCTGCCTTTCCTGGCCCAGGGATGTTTGTGTTAAGGGCGAGGACAGGAGATGGGGCAGGTGGCCTCAGGGGAACGCAGGAAATCAGCTGTGGGTGGAGCCAGGACAGTTCTGCCACTCGTGCCTCGTCTATCCTCCAACCACATGAGAACCGCTGCCCCCGAGTGGGAGCCCACTTGGACAAGGTGTCTGCAGCGCTGGTGAGAGGGGTGAACACAAAAATGTGTCACTTTTTTAATACAAGCAGTTCTTTTCAGCTTTTCTCTACATGAAAGGAAAGATCCCAGGAAGGTCAGGACGGGATGAGTTGTCAACTGTCATGCTGTCCGGGGCTGCGGCTGTTCCCTGGAGCAAGCGCTCTGTGACTTTTTCCTGGTGGGCGTGCTTTCCTGGAGCAGCCAGAGCTTCTTTTGTTTAGCTTCATGTGTGGCTGGTCCTCATCAAACCTTAGAAAATGTCTATAACTTTCTATTAATAGAGTATCTATCTGTACACTTTTCTATTAATACAGTGTGTTCTACCTGCTGACCTGATCTGCCCTGCCCCACCCCCAGTAAATACCTTTCTACTGCCTTGAAGTTTGACCGTGATAAAGTCACTGAAGGCATTTTTAATCTTTATGTCTTCTTAGTTACTTATTCTGAAGCTAAAAACCAAAGTTTGATACAGCCACTCCCCACACTTGCATGTACATTTCCAGAAAATGCAAAGTAATCTGTAGTGACGGAAAGCAGATCCAAGTTTGCCTGGATTGGGGAGAGCAGGAGGAAAGTTCTGGGGATGAAGGTATGGATGAAATAAAAATTCATATTTTAAGGCAAGACAAGACAAATTAAAAGCATAAGCTTTTTCTCTGCCCTTTGGCCTCCTCCCTCCCCACTAGTATGCATGTGCATTTGCATTATGTGTTCACCTGACCTCCCCAATGACAGAAATATCTGCTCACCCACAAAAATTAATTTTTCTCCTTCTGGCAACAGCCATGTAACTCCTTATAAGGTAGCATTCCTTTCCTTATCCTGTAAGGGGTCACAATAGCCCACCACTCACCTTGTATGTGCAGACGTCTTTGGATGGATAAGGTCACTATATCATTTCCCTTAAAGATAATGATTGGTGCAGAACAGACTGGTCAGACGACCTGGGGAGATACTGGGCTGCACCTAAAAGAAGCTCTTAGCTTAAATACTTACTTATGACTTTATTAAAGTCTCTAGCTATATTACTTGTATTCTGCCTATTTTACAAGATTTTTCTTTCTTGCATTACCAAATGTGTGATTGAGCCTCCGATAAAAATAATGATGACTACGTGACCTAAAACAATTGTCAAATACATAGTTCTATAAGATCAGTGATTGTAATAGTGTAACTCTAGATATGGGAAGAAGCCACAAGAGGGAACCATTTCCTGGACCAAAACAGACTAGTAGGACAGGCGGCCTAGAGGCTTTGGGCTACTGTTAACAGGGCCCAGTCCAGTAACAGCACATTGAGTGGCCTATCAAGGAAATCCTCGCCTGACCTGGGAATGAGCATTCCTAGTGCCATGGGATAAATTGGTCGTGAAATGCCTCCCAAACCTTGGTCAAAATTAAGACCAAAAGGGAGGGGTTGTAACATAAAGAATGTTGCCCACCATCCAGTTCTACAAGAATTGTCATCAACCACCACAGTCGCTGACTTACAGGACACCCTGAAAGGAATTCAGACAACAATCAGGATGAGGCACTTTGTGCCCTGGGAAAACTGGCAGAACTGGCCCTCAGAGAGTTCTATATTTTCAGGAGAAAATTTTTCTGAACCTGGATTCTTGCCTCCTCCCACACTTAGAAAAGCACTAAAACCATTAAGGTATCTGTTCCTCGTGAATAGCAGTAACCTCCTACCAAGCTGTGTGCTTGGCTGCACGTAGCCCTTCGTCAGAATCACACATAGGCTGCCCTCCCCCCTCACCTCTTCAGGACAGTCCTCAGACCTTTCTGAAAAACTGTCTCCTGGGTTATAATCCTCAGGTTGGCTCGAATAAAAATTTCCATTTCTTTCTTAGATTGACCATTGATTAATTTTTCATTGACAGTATAATCATTATCTTGATGGGGTACATGTGTTTCAAAACCTATCAAATTGTACACTTTAAACATGTGCATTTGTCGTATGTCGATTACACCTTGATAAAGCTGTTAAAGTATCCCAGAGTTTTAGGTAATAATGCATCATTGCATGTTCAGCGGCTTAATGAGAAGTGACATTTTGATCTCTCCTGTTTTTGTGTCTTAAATAGGAACCAAGTTCACCCCAGCTCCATCTTATTCTGATCTCGGTGGGGCTGCTGTTTGCCTGCAGTTTGCCTCTCACCGGTTTGGTGAGCCTCCTCTCAACACAAGCACACACTTCTTGCAGTGCACATTGAAATGAGTCTTGACTATCAGAGAATCCAACCAGGCTGGTGGGCCAAGCAGGGAGGATGGACATGCCAATCATCTTCCACAAGCAGAATAAGCTAAATATGCAGATTTGAAGAAGATGCACTTAAAGCACATCCTGAAGTAAGAGCCCTTTATTAAAATGAAATACTACATGTACAAAGGCGGAATAAGATGGACATTGTTGCAACTTTCCTGGGCCATCAGGTTAAGCAAGACTTTCTCAGTGAAAGAGTAGCTGGTCAAATTGACAGTTGCTCAATTGCTGAGCCTGATGAAGGCTTTGTCCTGCTTCCTAGACACTAAGAAGGGATTCTCATAAATCCTCTTGAAAGTTTCTCATGGTTTGCTTTCAACAAGATTGAAATAAAAGCTAATGACATCGTCAGCTGATAGATTACCAAATCTTTTGTGTAATATTTAGGTAGGTAATTGGGAAATAATTGAAAGAGTAAGTGACATTTTTAAAACAAAACTCCCACTCTTATCTGAACAAGGTGTCTCAGTGCTAATATGTAAAAAATACAAACTAGGAATAGATCCAATTATTGAATCTTTTCTCTTCCTAGCAAATAGTCATGGTCATCCTTGAATACATATAAAAAATAAAAGGGAAAAGTCACATTCATTCTATTAAAAGATATGTTTCCAAAAAGCATTTATCTTTAATAATTATAAAAAATGTGTAATAATATATATACTGTTTCAATGAGTTGGAACTACTTGTAATAACAATTAAGAAAAAAATGTAACCCTTAGAACTCTATGGTCATAGTAAATAAAACAAAAATTTAATTATCTATTTATAAACATGGATATGCTGGGTAGTCAGACTTCTAGGCATCAAAGTCCATTGCTCTGGAATAACAGTCTCTGAGTGATGTGGAATGAAAAGACAATTTCAAATAAAAAAAGAACAGGAAGTTGGTCTGAGACGTTACATCCTGTGTGATTCCAACCAAATGACATATTGGGGAGGGCAGCTTACAGAGACAGTAAGAGGATGGTGTTGCCAGGGGCTGGGGGCATCAAACGGGCAGAGCACAGAGGATTTTTAGGGCAGAGAAATACTCTGTATGATACTATAATTGTGGATACATGACATTATGCATTTGTGTATATATATATGTGTGTGTGTGTGTGTGTGTGTGTATATATATATATATGGTGATGTATACACACATACATGTGTAAAATAACTCAATAATCAATAGCCATACATATGTCCCAATAATACATAGCCCAGTAGAAGACTGGGCCAGTCATAAGCAGCATTTCACAGGAGAGCAAACTGAATGGGCCAGTCGACAGCGGTGAGAAGGTCCTCAACACATGCCTTGTCCTACGTGGTCTGAGATCCCACATGGCTCTCCTTTCACCCACCGTGTTGGGGGAAGTCGAACCAGAATGTCTGGCCCTGTGTGTCTGACATGCCTCCACTGGCCCCTTGGATATGGGGCTCCTGGTGGGGGAAAACGCAGCCCCTCAAGTCCTTCTCTTTGGTCTCAGGTGCAGGGACCACCTCTCTGTGGGCCAGATGCCTTGGCACAGAGCAGCCGCTGGTGGGGGTGGCCCCCGCTGAAGCAGCTGAAGAGGAAGGTCACCGTCACCATGGAGGTGACCCTCTTCAAGAAGTACTTGCCCAGGGGACGTACTCTGCGCAGGTGCAGCCACTGAGGGGGGCACAGCTGGGGACATGGGAGCTGCTGGGGCATGTAGTGGGGGAGGGATGCTCCACACCAGGCAGGGTCGGTGGCTCGAGCCTGTGGCAGCACTGCAGCCCTGTGGTGCCCTGCCCGCCAAGATGCCACGTGAGCCCGATCACGTGTGTTTGCACCACTGGTGCATCACATGCACCTGATCTCTCACACATGTGTGCTCACTGCTGACCCCACATGTGCCTGATGTCAGGCACACGTATGCTCACCTGCTCACTGCAAACCCATCACATACACTTAATCATACACCATCTCACTGCTGCCTGTCACCCCCAGACCACATAGGTTGAGTCCTATAAGGAGGACAGAGTTGCCCAGCTGGACTTCATCAGCTGGTCCACTGCTGCAGCTGTGAACTGGAGCCTCACGTGGGTGCTTCCTGGCGTCCTTCACACTCGGGTCATGAGTTGCACTCTCCTGCCCAGGTCAGTTTCCAAAACCAGGAGGGCTCAGGTCTCTTCCGGGGGCTGGCTTAGGTAAGGGGCTTGCTTGTTTTCTGGGCAACATTATCTGTTATCTCAGAGTGAAGGGGGATCATGTACCCCCCAGGGAAAAAGACATCCATGTCCTGACCCCAGGGCCTCAGGACGTGACCTCGTTTGGAAGTAGGGCCTGGTCATGTAAGTAGGTAAGACAAGGGCATTAGGGTGGCCCCAATCCTGTGTAACTATGTCCTTATAAGATGAGTGGAGACACAGACACGGAGGGGAAGCCACGTGAAGATGAAGGCAGAGATGGGAGGGATGCAGCCACAAGCCCAGGGATGCCTGGAGCCCCCAGAAGCTGGAAGAGGCAGGCAGGACCCTCCCCTGGAGCCTCAGCACTTTCCAACTAGACAGTTATCATGAGTGGGCCTGAACCGAAGGCAGCACCATGGCCCTGACCATTCTGTCTTGCCCGCATGGCGCCCTGGGGAATGGCTCTCACAGGACGTGGACCAGCAAGTTGGTTTCACATGAGACCATAGGACACTGGTCCTGTAAACATGCAGGCCCTTCTCACCCTTCCTCCTGGGCTCTAGTCACACAGGGGGACTGTGCACCATGTGGTACTGGGCTTTCAGCCTCTGCACAGGACCCCTGGGTGTTGCTTAAAAGTGCAGGTTACGCCTCAAGAATGACGGAAGGTGAATTTCTTATCCATCTCTGTGGATCTGACTGCTCCAGGGGACTCGTGTGAGTGGAATCACACAGTATTTGTCCTTTTGTGTCTGGCTTATGTCACTGAACATAATGCCCTCAAGGGTCATTCACACTGTAGCCTATGTGAGAATTCCCTTCCTTTTTAGGCTGAATAACATTCCTTTGTGTGGATGGACCATGTTTTGGTTTTCTGTTCACCCATCAATGGACACAGGTAGTGTCTACGTTAATTTCTCATGTCTTATAATATTCAGGGAGTAACTTGCTCAGCACAGCCCCGACTCTGATGGGGTCAGCACCTCGTTCCTCAGAGGGTCCTACTATTCAGTGAAGGGGGTTCATTCTCCTCAAACTCAGCATCAAGAGTGGGGGTTTGACAGCCCCCACTGGGTCTCCTTCATGTGAGACTCTGCTTTTGAAAGAACGGGCACCATGCACACAGGGGTGGTGGGCGTGGGATGTGGGCCCCTGGTGGACAGGTGGGTCACTGGGTGCAGATGGGGCAGTGCACAAGGAGCTCAGCCTGTGGGTTCTCCACTTGGGTGGCTTCCCTTGAAGAAGACAGTGCGGTGTCCATTCTGGGCATCATACTAGTGCAGGAAGTCGCTTGACCAGGAGCCATAGGAGCCATCAGGCCCCCACACACACACATGTTGCTGGGAAGCAGGACCTGAGTGTGGGGCTCTCGGTGACCCTGAATGCGCTACACCCAGAGTCAGCCCATGGGATGCACTGTTCTGCCCAGGCTTCCAGTGCAGCTGCCTCCTGCTGGAAGCCTGGGACGCTGGAGTCAGGCCACTTCTGGTCTGTCCTTGCAGGAGCCTGGGCTGCACTACATGAAGCTCCCTGCTCACCCTGTTACCAAGTCCAACCTCACTCTGCTCACCACACAACAGGCCAATAAATTGGGAGACGAGATGTCGAGGCAAGGAATAGTGACTTTATTTGGAAAGCCAGGCATCCGAGAAGGTGGCAGACTAATGTCCTAGAGTACCATCTTATCAGGGTCTGGATGCCAGTTTCTTTTATAGAACAGAGAGGGGGAGGAGTTAAGGAAGTAAAGTAAAAAGGCCATTAGTCTTGCAAAATATCTCCCGGTTTGGCCAGCAACAGGAAGGGGATGTGATAACTTCTTCTTTTCTGCAGCCATTCACAGGTGGGCAGGGTCAGAACGTCTCCTTGTGAGCAGAACAAAGGCATTTCAGTTTAACATTCAGGCAGAGGGGCAGGGTTCCCCGAGGCAGGCCATTATGTATACTTACAGCTATAGACAGCATCCTTTTAATGATTATAATAACAAAAGCAACTAAAAGCAAATGTTAAAGTAAAAGACACAGATCCAACATGGAGTCAGATTTTGCTCTTTCCTGTTACAATTCCCCACAGTCAATGTCCATTCCACAATCTTGTGGGGAAAGGGGCGATGACCACTCTAACTGCTTCCTGCGGTGTAGGGTTGACGAGGAGTGATCATGGAATAGAATTGATCAGCCTTGTGCAGGGAATAATTCTTAGAATTTTTAGTAAATAGTGAAACTCTCAACTCTTTGAACCTGATGCTGTGTTGTTCAGTTGAATAGGATTAAACAAGTAGATTAACCCACCCTTGTCCAACTGTAAGGAAATTGCAATCTCAGGTTAAGGAGTTTAGCATTTTTCTTTGTATGGGAAAATGCAAGAGTCTGGGCTCACTGAAATCATTCCTTTGATATGCACCTCAGCTATCTGGGGCCTGAATCCTGTATTTTCACATCCTGAGTTTCCTCAAGGCTCACCATAGGGAGTGGCTGCAGTCTGATGGCTGCTAGATGGCAGGCATTCTTCCTTCCACAGGGCTCACCAGCTCATGTTGGAGGGCTACAATCACCGATGACTGTGGCAGGAAATATTCCATTTCTCAGATCCTCCTCTTGGTCTGGAATTCAACCAATATTTGGGAGACATTTCATGACCAAATTTTGTCCCACAGCACTGGGAGGCTCATCCAAGATCAGGTGAAAATTCTTGTTGATATGCCACTCCAGGTGCTAATTTCCAGATTAGGCCCTGATGATAATTAAAGATTCTCTGTATCCTCTGTCTTTCTAGTCTATTATGATCCAGGAAATGTTTTCCCTTATTGCTTCCTCCCATATTTAGAATCACCCTATTACAATTATTCTATAAGAGTCATAAATGTGATCTATTTCCTCAAGATGTTGAGCTATCAATTGTGTTGGAGGCCTGGTTACATACTGGGTACTCTAAGAGACAACAATCTTATAAAATAGACAGTATATAAGTAATGCAGCTAGTAACATTGACAAAGTCATAGTGCAGTAGGGAGACACAAAACATAAGCAATTTGGAAACAAAGAACAAATTAAAACAATGCTTAGTATAACTAGTTGTAATCCAGTTACAGTAAACCATCAAGTCCACAGGAGAGCTAGCTGGAGAAGCCAAATTCTGGCAGGATCAGGTAGAGAGAAAAAGATAAATGTTTCACCTTTGTTTACAAGGGTATACTTTATCAACTTGTTGTAGGTCATAGCATAAGAGAAAAGGTTTTTCTGGAAAACAAAGATTAAGGCTAGTATATTTCCCAAAGTCACAAAGTTATAAATCATATTCATCAGTTCACTCAGTCCCATGTAATTAATTCCTGTTGATCTGGATGAAGTAATCAGTTTTCCCATTAGTTTTGTCATTTGTTACCCAGTCTAATGGTATTATCTAAAGGCTATCAGAAACTTATATTTGTTAAAAAAATTCTTTTTATGAGCCTTCTTTTTTTTAAATTAATTAATTAGTTAATTTTTGGCTGCGTTGGCTCTTCGTTGCTGCGAGCGGGCTTTTTCTAGTTGCTGCGAGCGGGGGCTACTCTTCATTGCGGTGCGCGGGTTTCTCATTGCGGTGGCTTCTCTTGTTGCAGAGCATGGGCTCTAGGTGTGTGGGCTTCAGTAGTTGTGGCATGCGGGCCCAGTAGTTGTGGCCCGCAGGCTCTAGAGTGCAGGCTCACTAGCTGTGGCACACAGGCTTAGTTGCTCCGCGGCATGTGGGATCTTCCCAGACCAGGGCTCAAATCCGTGTCCCCTGCATTGGCAGGCAGATTCTTAACCACTGCACCACCGGGGAAGTCCCTATGAGCCTTCTTGAAGATGTGGCAGTTTTGCAAAGCATCACCTTAGCTGCCTATGAATGATAAAGGTCTTAAAAAGGCAAGATTAAAGATCTGATTACAATTCTTCTTGGCAAAGAAGCTTATCCAAGTTGTGACATACAACACTTTAAGATAACAATTAAAACTATAAAATTATACCAGGATATATGCAAATTTCAGAAACTTTATATAATTTTTAGAATGTCTATATCAATAACATTTATTCATACTGTACAATCTGAGGAGGCTTATCATTCATTTGACAATGCCTTCCATGTAATTTAGCATACCAACCAATTCTAGTCAGTTTAATATATATATATATTCCTCCCCGCCCCCACCGGAGGTGCCTCAGGGTCACAGTTCCCTAGCCCCAAAAAAGGAAGATTCCCAACCAGTGCCCCATCAGTACAAAAGGGAAGAACCCCAACCAATGCCCCATTGGAGATGAAGCTGAATGAATGACCAAGGCTAGTTCAAAAGGGAAAATCCCAACCAACACTCTGCCACAGGCAAAACCTACACAATAGGGAAGGCTCTCAGGAGCCCTCTGAAGCATCCCAAAGCTAGCTGAAGTCAAAAGAACTTTAATTAGAATTTGATAGGAAAATCATCAAAAATATCAAAAACATATTTTTTAAACATTTGGTCAGATAGAAAATTTAAGAACAAATACAGCTCAGTTAAAGGCAAGATAGTTCACACAATCTGTTATCAAAAGCAGCATTCTAAGTAAACTTGTTCTCTGAGCAAAGAGGAACAAAATCTGGTCCTGCACCAGTCTACTTTTAATAACAAAATCTATTTACCCAATTAAGTTTAATCCAATCTCAGCCTGACCATGCATAAAACTCCTTTTTACTCAAAACATATATCCCACTTTCCTATTATATAGTGAAATGTTTCATTATTTTTAGTAGTTTTAATTACATATTTAAATTAGAATCTCCAACTCTTAAAAACCTTAATTTCTAGTGAAAACCAAGAGGCAAGGAATAGTTACCAAAATCTGGAGAGACTACTTCAGATAATTTTCAGAACATAATTATTCGTATAGAGTTTACCTAAAAGCTCTTATCTCGTTTACATTTACTTTAAAGTTTCATCATATCAAGTTATTTTCCTTGCAACAGATGTAATAAGGTCTTATTTGATTCCTACGCACAAAAAAGTATTATGCTTAATATTAATGACTCTGAAGACATGTCTATATTAATTAGATCAACAAGCTTAAGCCACCTTCAATACCAGATATCAGTTTAATGTTGAATATTTTCTAGATCACGTGAACCTAAAATTCATTCTGTCCAGTTTTATATTCCTGAGTATTTATATAAGCACTTAATATTTTTAAGTCAATTAGGTAGAGCTCTTTTACGAATTAATTTTGGTAATACCATACATCTACAACACACATAGACACATACAAACACACAAACAGAGAGACCTCATAGTTCTCATTTCAAAATTTCAGCCCTGAGTCAGGTACAGCATGTAAAACCCATCAGTTTACAAAAGCGGTTGTATTAAAATTGGGTTTCTGGCAATGGAACAAATCAAGCTCACTTGTCTAGATGGCTAAATCTTTTTACTAATGTTTACGGAAAAGACACAGGATTTCTATTTATCCTTGACAAGTCAATTTCTAAATTACTTTACCCTCTTTTCAAAATTTGCATTTTAAAAAGATGGCAGAGGTAAAGGGTTCCTGAGAAGACCAGGTAGGACATTTGCATCTTAAAGATATAGGCAAGTTTCCCCTAGGATGACTTTGTTTCCCCTTTGTTTAATACTTACTAGCCTCTTAAGAGAAATAGGGAAGGTTTGGGGAGCGGTAAAAGGATTGGTGGGTTTCGGATTATTTTTGGAGCCACACCTCTGGCCCTGTAAAGACTAGATTTGTAAAACAAGGACAGTTTTTTCTCTTTTTTTCAAAGAATTGGGTGGCTACCTCAGTGATATTGAAGGACTGACATACCCATTTACCTACGTTGGAACGTTTTACTTTTAGCTGCTGTGATTCTTCTGCAATAGGAATGCAGAAAAAAGGCATCTTTTAAGTCCAGGACTGAGAACCAGCCGTATTCTCCCAGAACAGTTGTGAGCAGAGTGTATTGATTAGGCACCACAGGGTTTAAGTCTTGGACTACTTGATTTATAGCTCTCAAATCTTGGACAAAGCGATACTCTGCTGAGTTTGGCCTTTTGACCAGTAGGATAGGGGTGTTATATGGGGACCGTCAAAGTTTAATCAGTCCTGTTTTCAAAAACTTTTCCAAAATTGGCTGAATTCCCTTTTGGGACTCTTGTCTCAGAGGATATTGTTTTAGATTAGGTGTCCCAGCATTCCTTTTACAAAGGAGATCTCATCCCAAAAGGGGGATTGGACACTCTGGATGTTTCAGGGTGAGGTCCCCTAGTTGGCATTCTAGAGATTGTAAGAACGAACGGTTTTGTACTTCCCCAGAAACTTCCTTGACCAGGATAGACTGAGATGTTTTCTGTGCCACCTTGGTGTTTACCACAGAATATGTGACACCCGTATCTATCAGAAAGTCAATCAACTTGTTCCTCACTGTCAAAGTTACCCAGGACTCCTGTGGGGAAATTACAATCAGACACCTCAAGCCCAAGGGACTCCCCTAGCCTCTTCATTAACAGAGTGTTCCTCTCTTTTTAACATATGAGAGGCTCCTGTCCTCCTTCTATTCTTCTTTAGTCTAGGACAATCTTTTTTCCAATGCCCTTCCTCCTTGCAGTAAGCACATTGTTCCTTCCCCAGTGTTGGCTTACCTTCCTTTAGGTTACTCCCTTTCTGGGAATTCAATGCTACTGCCAGAAAGGCTGCATTCCATTTTGCATCTTCTTGCTTCTGTCATTGTTTCCTGTTTTTGAATACTTTAAAAGCAACATCTACTAATTGAGAAGGGTTCATTCCAAATGCACCATCTAAATTCTATAATTTTCTTCTTATATCTGCGGTGCTTTGCCAGATGAAGGTCATATTTACCATCCTTATGTTCTCAGGGGCTTCAGGGTCTGTATCTGTGTACCGCCTATAAGCTTGATAAATCCTTTCTAGAAACTCTATCTTGGTAAATCCTTTCTAGAAACTGTAGAAATCCAAATGAGGATGGATCCTCATTTGGTTTTTGTTTTATCTCCTGAATTTTGTTTAAGCTCTTTTGTCTAGGTCCCCTCTTGGATTTTCTTTCAGACCACTGCACCATAAGGCGGCAGCCCTCTGATTCCTTTTCCTCCTGATGCAATAGCATAAAAGCTTCTACACATGGAATCTCATCTCTTTTCCCTGCTCTTTTGCAAAACACTTCTAATTGCAAGATCATATAATAATTGAGTGAGCCATTCAGGAGTCATCGCTCTTCTGATCCTAACATATATTGAGTCCACACCCTATTACAATAGTACATCATGTCTTTCTTAGTCCACCATCACAGCTATGTTTTGCCCATTTATCTAATATACACCCCAAAGGGCTCTCCTTCAGGATAGATGGAGTATTTCCCATTTTTATAAGTTTGATAACACCAAAACACAAAAGATCCAAACAAATTCCAACACAAAAGCCCAAATAAATTACAGCATCGATGCACACAAAACCAAAACCAAAACCAACGAACCGGTTCCCAAATCAGGTACAGTCCAACAATAATTCCCCTCTCCAACAGGTACCCCGACCAAACAAATTGGCTTGTCCCATAAAGGAAAAGCCAAAATTAAGGAGGGAATATGCTCCTGGGGTGCACACCAGAGTGACTTACCCTCCAAAATCGAGTCCATCAACTAGCAGAAGTTTGTAGTTTCCTTGCTTCAACTGCCAAGCGCTGGGGCAGCAGGTGCTGCTTCAGGGAGTTTTGAAGGGAAGATCTTCAGGACAAATGGTCCCAGCAGCTGCTAGGGCCTTACCCTAAAATTCCCTGACCAGGACCGGCTAGCCACGAGCAGGAAGGCTACTGGCTGGCTAAGCCAAATTTGTTACCGAGGCAAGGAACAGTGACTTATTTGGAAAGCCAGGCGTCTGAGAAGATGGTGGACTAATGTCCTAGAGTACCATCTTACTGGGGTCTGGATGCCAGTTTATTTTATAGAACAGAGAGGGGGAGGATATGTGGAAGTAAAGTAAAAAGGCCATAAGTCTTGCAAAATATCTCCTGGTTTTGGTCAGCCTCGGGGAAGGGATGTCTTAATTTCTTCTTTTCTGCAGCTATTCACAAGTGGGTAGGGTCAGAATGTCTCCCTGTGAGTGGAACAAAGGCACTTTAGTTTAACATTCAGGCAGAGGGGCAGGATTACCCAAGGTAGGACATTATGTATGCCAAGAGCTATAGTCAACATCCTTTTAGTGATTATAGTAACAAAAAGCAACGGAGAGCAAAGGTTAAAGTAAAAGAAGCACATCCAACATGGAGTCATACTTTACTCTTCCCTGGATCCCAACCATAATGTGGCCAGAGAAATTGGTAACATTTTTGTTTTGCATGCCAAAATGTTTAATGACAGAGTGATTTTGTTCCGTTTCCTGACGTGGGTGAAGTGTGGAGCCCGATGTTGATTTAGTCTCCAAGCAATGTATGTCCTACTTCCCACATGAGAGTGAGCCCCCTGTCCAGAGATGAGAGACCCCACTTGTATAACCTGTCCTCCTAGGAGAGCAGCCCTAAGCTAGTATAAACCTGACCAAGTTCTGTCTACACAGTAGATTTAGATCTCCCATATTCTGTCTACACCGAGTATGTTTAGACCTGACCATATCCTGTCTACACTGGCATACTTAGACCCAAGGGTGATCTGTCTACACTAAGTACATTTATACCTGGCTATGTTCTGTCTGCACTGGAACATTGGAACATTTACTCTGAAGGTGTCCTGTCTACCTAAGAAGAGATGCTTTTACTTCCCTGCTTTGTCCTCTTTGGTAATTTTTTTTTAAGTTTTGAATTTTATTTTATTTATTTTTTTATACAGCATGTTCTTATTAGTCATCAATTTTATACACATCAGTGTATACATGTCAATCCCAATCGTCCAATTCAGCACACCACCATCCCCACCCCACGGCGGTTTTCCCCCCTCGGTGTCCATAAGTTTGTTCTCTACATCTGTGTCTCAGCTTCTGCCCTGCAAACCATTTCATCTGTACCATTTTTCTAGGTTCCACATACATGCGTTAATATACGATATTTGTTTTTCTCTTTCTGACTTATTTCACTCTGTATGACAGTCTCTAGATCCATCCACGTCTCAACAAATTCTGTATGACAGTCTCTAGATCCAGCCACATCTCAACAAATGACTCAATTTCGTTCCTTTTTATGGCTGAGTAATATTCCATTGTATATATGTACCACATCTTCTTTATCCATTCGTCTGTCGATGGGCATTTAGGTTGCTTCCATGTCCTGGCTATTGTAAATAGTGCTGCAATGAACATTGGGGTGCATGTGTCTTTTTGAATTACGGTTTTCTCTGGGTATATGCCCAGTAGTGGGATTCCTGGGTCATATGGTAATTCTATTTTTAGTTCTTAAAGGAACCTCCATATTGTTCTCCATAGTAGCTGTACCAATTTACATTCCCACCAACAGTGCAAGACGGTTGCCTTTTTTCCACACCCTCTCCAGCATTTACTGTTTGCAGATTTTTTGATGATGGCCATTCTGATTGGTGCGACGTGATATCTCACTGTAGTTTTGATTTGCATTTCTCTAATAATTAGTGATGTTGAGCAGCTTTTCATGTGCTTCTTGACCATCTGTATGTCTTCTTTGGAGAAATGTCTATTTAGGTCTTTTGCTCATTTTTGGATTGGGTTGTTCGTTTCTTTAATATTGAGCTGCATGAGCTGTTTATATATTTTGGAGATTAATCCTTTGTCCGTTGATTCGTTTGCAAATATTTTCTCCCATTCTGAGGGTTGTCTTTTCGTCTTGTTTACGGTTTCCTTTGCTGTGCAAAAGCTTTGAAGTTTCCTTAGGTCTCATTTGTTCATTTTTGTTTTTATTTCCATTACTCTAGGAGGTGCATCAAAAAAATCTTGCTGTGATTTATGTCAAAGAGTGTTCTTCCTATGTTTTCCTCTAAGAGTTTTATAGTGTTCAGTCTTACATTTAGGTCTTGAATCCATTTTGAGTTTATTTTTGTGTATGGTGTTAGGGATTGTTCTAATTTCATTCTTTTACTTGTAGCTGTCCAGTTTTCCCAGCACCACTTATTGAAGAGACTGTCTTTTCTCCATTTTATATCGTTGCCTCTTTTGTCATAGATTAGTTGACCATAGGTGCGTGGGTTTATGTCTGGGCTTTCTATCTTGTTCCATAGTTCTATGTTTCTGTTTTTGTGCCAGCACCATATTGTCTTGATTACTGTAGCTTTGTAGTATAGTCTGAAGTCAAGGAGTCTGATTCCTCCAGCTCCGTTTTTTTCCCTCAAGACTGCTTTGGCTATTCGGGGTCTTTTGTGTCTCCATACAAATTTTAAGATTTTTTGTTCTAGTTCCATAAAAAATGTCATTGGTAATTTGATAGGGATTGCATTGAATCTGTAGATTGCTTTGGGTAGTAGAGTCATTTTCACAATGTAGATTCTTCCAATCTAAGAACATGGCATATCTTTCCATCTGTTGGTATCATCTTTAATTTCTTTCATCAGTGTCTTATAGTTTTCTGCATACAGGTCTTTTGTCTCCCCAGGTAGGTTTATTCCTAGGTATTTTATTCTTTTTGTTGCAATGGTAAATGGGAGTGTTTCCTTAATTTCTCTTTCAGATTTTCCATCATTAGTGTATAGGAATGCAAGAGATTTCTGTGCATTAATTTTGTATCCTGCAACTTTACCAAATTCATTGATTAGCTCTAGTAGTTTTCTGCTGGTATTTTTAGGATTCTGTATGTATAGTATCATGTCATCTGCAAGCAGTGACAGTTTTACTTCTTCTTTTCCAATTTGGATTCCTTGTATTTCTTTTTCTTCTCTGATTGCCGTGGCTAGGACTTCCAAAACTATGTTGAATAATAGTGGTGAGAGTGGACATCCTTGTCTCGTTCCTGATCTTAGAGGAAATGCTTTCAGTTTTTCACCATTGAGAATGATGTTTGCTGTGGGTTTGTCATATATGGCCTTTATTATGTTGAGGTAGGTTCCCTCTATGCCCACTTTCTGGAGAGTTTTTATCATAAATGGGTTTTGAATTTTGTCAAAAGCTTTTTCTGCATCTATAGAGATGATCATATGGTTTTTATTCTTCAATTTGTTAATATGGTGTATCACATTGATTGATTTGCGTATATTGAAGAATCCTGGCATCCCTGGGATAAATCCCACTTGATCATGGTGTATGATCCTTTTAATGTGTTGTTGGATTCTGTTTGCTAGTATTTTGTTGAGGATTTTTGCATCTATATTCATCAGTGATATTGGTCTGTAATTTTCTTTTTTTGTAGTATCCTTGTTTGGTTTTGGGTTCAGGGTGGCCTCATAGAATGAGTTTGGGAGTGTTCCTTCCTCTGCAATTTTTTGGAAGAGCTTGACAAAGATGGGTGCTAGCTCTTCTCTAAATGTCTGATAGAATTCACCTGTGAAGCCATCTGGTCCTGGACTTTTGTTTGTTGGAAGATTTTTAATCACAGTTTCAATTTCATTACTTGTGATTTGTGTGTTCATATTTTCTATTTCTTCCTGGTTCAGTCTTGGAAGGTTATACCTTTCCAAGAATTTGTCCATTTCTTCCAGGTTGTCCATTTTATTGGCATAGAGTTGCTTGTAGTAGTCTCTTAGGATGCTTTGTATTTCTGCGGTGTCTGTTGTAACTTCTCCTTTTTCATTTCTAATTTTATTGATTTGAGTTCTCTCCCTCTTTTTCTTGATGAGTCTGGCTCATGGTTTATCAATTTTGTTTATCTTCTCAAAGAGCCAGCTTTTAGTTTTATTGATCTTTGCTATTGTTTTCTTTGTTTCTATTTCATTTATTTCCGCTCTGATCTTTATGATTTCTTTCCTTCTGCTAACTTTGGGTTTTGTTTATTCTTCTTTCTCTAGCTCCTTTAGGTGTAACGTTAGATTGTTTATTTGAGATTTTTCTTGTTTTTTGAGGTAGGCTTTTATAGCTATAAACTTCCCTCTTAGAACTGCTTTTGCTGCATCCCATAGGTTTTGGATCATTGTGTTTTCATTATCATTTGTCTCCAGGTATTTTCTGATTTCCCCTTTGATTTCTTCAGCGATCTCTTGGTTATTTAGTAACGTATTGTTTAGCCTCCATGTGTTTGTGTTTTTTACATTGTTTTCCCTGTAATTCATTTCTAATCTCATAGCGTTGTGGTCAGAAAAGATGCTTGATATGATTTCAATTTTCTTAAATTTACTGAGGCTTAATTTGTGACCCAAAATGTGATCTATCCTGGAGAATGTTCCGTGCGCACTTGAGAAGAAAGTGTAATCTGCTGTTTTTGGATGGAATGTCCTATAAATATCAATTAAATCTATCTGGTCTATTGTGTCATTTAAAGCTTCTGTTTCCTTATTTATTTTCATTTTGGATGATCTGTCCATTGGTGTAAGTGAGGTTAATGTCCCCCACTATTTTTGTGTTACTGTCGATTTCCTCTTTTATAGCTGTTAGCAGTTGCCTTATGTATTGAGGTGCTCCTATGTTGGGTGCATATATATTTATAATTGTTATATCTTCTTCTTGGATTCATCCCTTGATCATTATGTAGTGTCCTTCCTTGTCTTTTGTAACATTCTTTATTTTAAAGTCTATTTTATCTGATATGAGTATTGCTACTTCAGCTTTCTTTTGATTTCCATTTGCATGGAATATCTTTTTCCATCCCCTCACTTTCAGACTGTATGTGTCCCTAGGTCTAAAGTGGGTCTCTTGTAGACAGCATATATATGGGTTTTGTTTTTGTATCCATTCAGCAAGCTTGTGTCTTTTGGTTGAAGCATTTAATCCATTCACGTTTAAGGTAATTATCGATATGTATGTTCCTATGACCTTTTTCTTAATTGTTTTGGGTTTGTTTTTGTAGGTCCTTTTCTTCTCTTGTGTTTCCCACTTAGAGAAGTTCCTTTAGCATTTGTTGTAGAGCTGGTTTGGTGGTGCTGAATTCTCTTAGGTTTTGCTTGTCTGTAAAGCTTTTGATTTCTCCATCAAATCTGAATGAGATCCTTGCTGGGTAGAGTAATCTTGATTGTAGGTTCTTCCCTTTCATCACTTTAAGTATATCATGCCACTCCCTTCTGGCTTGTAGATTTTCTGCTGAGAAATCAGTTGTTAACCTTATGGGAGTTCCCTTGTATGTTATTTGTCATTTTTCCCTTGATGCTTTCAATAATTTTTCTTTGTCTTTAATTTTTGCCAACTTGATTACTATGTGTCTTGGCATGTTTCTCCTTGGGTTTATCCTGTATGGGACTCGCTGCACTTCCTGGACTTGGGTGGCTATTTCCTTTCCCATGTTAGGGAAGTTTTCGACTATAATCTCTTCAAATATTTTCTCTGGTCCTTTCTCTCTCTCTTCTCCTTCTGGGACCCCTGTAATGTGAATGTTGTTGCGTTTAATGTTGTCCCAGAGGTCTCTTAGGCTGTTTTCATTTCTTTTCATTCTTTTTTCTTTATTCTGTTCTGCAGCAGTGAATTCCACCATTCTGTCTTCCAGGTCACTTATCCGTTCTTCTGCCTCAGTTATTCTGCTATTGATTCCTTCTAGTGTAGTTTCCATTTCAGTTATTGTATTGGTCATCTCTGTTTGTTCTTTAATTCTTCTAGGGTTTTGTTAAACATTTCTTGCATCTTCTCAGTCTTTGCCTCCATTCTTTTTCCGAGGTCCTGGATCATCTTCACTATCATTATTCTGAATTCTTTTTCTGGAAGGTTGCCTATCTCCACTTCATTTAGTTGTTTTTCTTGGGTTTTATCTTGTTCCTTCATCTGGTACATAGCCCTCTGCCTTTTCATCTTGTCTATCTTTCTGTGAATGTGGTTTTTCTTCCACAGGCTGCAGGATTGTAGTTCTTCTTGCGTCTGCTGTCTGCCCTCTGGTGGATGAGGCTATCTAACTATTTTATTTTATTTATTTTTTTTACAACACTTCTTAATTTTATTTATTTATTTATTTTTGCTGTGTTGGGTCTTCGTTTCTGTGCAAGGGCCTTCTCCAGTGGTGGCAAGCGGGGGCCCCTCCTCATCGCGGTGCGCAGGCCTCTCACTATCGCGGCCTCTCCTGCTGTGGAGCAGAGGCTCCAGACGCGCAGGCTCAGCAATCGTGGCCCACGGGCCCAGTTGCTCCGTGGCATGTGGGATCTTCCCAGACTAGGGCTCGAACCCATGTCCCCTGCATTGGCAGGCAGACTCTCAACCGCTGCACCACGAGGGAAGCCCTAACTATTTTATTTTTTTAATTTATTTATTTTATTCATTTATTTTGGCTGCATTGGGTCTTCATTGCTGCGTGCAGGCTTTCTCTAGTTGCAGTGAATGGGGGCTACTCTTTGTTGCGGTGCATGGGCTTCTCATTGTGGTGGCTTCTCTTGTTGCGGAGCACAGGCTCTAGGTGCATGGGCTTCAGTAATTGCAGCACGTGGGCTCAGTAGTTGTGGCTCATGGGCTTGTAGAGCGCAGGCTCAGTAGTTGTGGTGCATGGGCTTAGTTGCTCCGCAACATATGGGATCTTCCCAGACCAGGCTCGAACCCGTGTCCCCTACATTGGCAGGCAGATTCTTAACCACTGTGCCACCAGGGAAGCCCTACACTGAGTATATTTAGACCTAACAGTATTCTTTCACTCTGAGCACATTGATACTTGATGAAGTACTGTCTACACTGAATACATTTAGACCTGAGCTTGTTCTGTCTATACTGGAACATTTAGACCAGAATATTTTCTGTCTATGCTGGGAAATTTAGACCTTACCATCTTTTTTACACCAAGTACATTTAGACCTGACAGTGTTCTGCATACACTAAGATGTGAGACCTAGGTAGAGACCCAGCCTTGCCTCAGTCCTGGGAGCCTCAGGGTGGATGTGGAGACCTGGGTAGAGACCTGGCCTGGCCTCAGCACTGGGAAGCTCTGTGCTTACATCCAAATGTCAGTGCTCAGATGTCTGGGGTCTGGAGCTGAGGTGTGCTTGTCTGGGTAACAGCTTCCTCTCTGAGTGTGGTTACCTGGCCCTTCCAAGAGATGCATGCTGAGGGTCAGTGCTGTGGTAGAGGCCTCAGTTCTCATCCCTGTGAGGTTCACCTTCCCTAGGCCTCATGGAGATTCCTCAGGTGTGCTACCTGGTAATTATTCCAATTCACCAGCATGCACAGGGCGAGTAGGGAGGCAGGTTTACCTGGTGAATTGATTGCAGGGCATGTGGACCTGGGCTTAAGGCTGATGGACAGCAGGTGAGGTTGCTTCTGCACTGTCCTTCCGGTCGACCATCCATCCCCACTCTCTGGGCCTGTCGTCCTTTTTCAGTCCTCCTGTCCCATGAGTTTTCTCAACACCTCAGTGAGAAAGGAAAGGGCTGAGCCTGCCAGAACCAAGGTTGTGTGTTCAACTTTAGCATGAAAGCGTTAAAAACAATTAAAATAACATAGAACCAAAGTGGAAACAGGAGGGGACTGACTTCTCTGGGCCAAGTGTGGGGAGAGAAGACGGACCCTACACTTCTTTCTAGGGTCCCAGGAGGTCCAGGAACCTGCCTTGTTCACACATATGGTCCCACTTAGCATAGCCATGGTGTCCTAAGGTAGATATGTGACCCCAGGTGTGGAGTCTGGGGAGGTGGGGGTCACCTGGTAAGTGTGACAGGTAACCCCAGGTTCAGGGTCTCGGGAGCTGAGGATCACCCTGGTAAGTGTGGACGTGTGACCCCAGGTGGGCGGTTTGGGGAGGTGAGGATCACCCTGGTGAGTGTGTACATGTGATCCCAGGTGCAGTGTCTGGGGAGGTGGGGTCACCCTGGAGAGTGTGGATGTGTGACCCCAGGTGCAGGGTCTGGGGAGGTGGGGTCACCCTAGGGAGTGTGGACAGGTGACCCCAGGTGGGGAGTGTGGGGATTGTGTGGGTCTCACGCCACCTGCACGGGTCAGGATCACGTGTACATCTGCTTTTTGGCTGCAGTGTGTCTTGTGCCCTCTGAGATTTCCAACATCTGAATTCAGGCTGTTGCCCTGACTAACCTGTGGTCCCTTTTCTTGTCTTAATCTTGTCACATTCATTTGAGGACAGGCACGTTTGAGTGAGTTGCTGTTCTGTGTTCTGCTGAGTGACAAATAACCCTTGGTGGTATCATATTAATATCATAGCATATTGTATATCTAATCTGGGAGGGGGGTCACCACTATCTGGGTTCCCCTGGACAGAGCTCAGGTATCACAGACTAGCCCCCCTAAGAATGGTCCCTCACGTGCCATGGGATGGTACCATTATGGCCCCCAAGGTGAGGGATGGTGCTTGGGCCTCACACATTTGTGATAAAGGGGAGTCTAATTGGAATCCCAATTAATAAGACATCATTTAAAAATTTTATTTTATTTTAAGTGAAATAAAACATACATTGCATACACTTTACAATCATCACCATTTTAAGTGCACGTTTCTGAGGCATCAGATATAGTCACCTTCTCGTGGAGCCATCACACCATTCCTAGAACTTTTCATCTTGTAAAACCAAAACTCCACAACCACGAAAGTCTCACTCCCATTCCCTCCCACTGTCCCGGCACTGCCATCCACCTCGGTCCATGAGTTGTCAACTCCAGGGCCCCCATTTGAGTGGAATCCTGCAGTGTTTGCTGAGGGATCATTTTGGAAGAGCTGACTTTCAGTCTGAAGCTGTGCCTGTTTACATCTGAAGAATCTGCATTTAGGGAGAGGCTGTATGAAGGACAGGGTGTCCGGGGTGCAGATGAGCCAGGACCTGACCAGCTGCTTGTTGGGTCCTCTGGTCCAGTCTCTTGGGCTGTGCCTCATCTGTATCATCACTGTCCCCGCTGGCACCCCTGGGGTATTGTCTGAGCGAGATTCCTCTGGTGCCCCTGCTCTCCTCCCCCCTTCCTGTTAGTTGGGGAGGGGGCTGCTTGCTGGGTGGTCTCTACTCCTGTGGCAGGAAGGACCCTGCAGGGTGGACCCATAGACTGCGGGGTGTGGTCCCAAGAGCATGGGGCCCATGTTGGACACAGCATCAGGGCTGTGACAAGAGCTCAGGCCACTTCATCACCAACACATAATGTTCCCAAGACTCCGCTCAGGAGGGCATGATGGGTGGTCTGGGACCCCAGAGGCCCTGTTTCTGTCGTGGAGTTCAGAGAGCACGTCCCCCATGGGCTCCAAATTCACCCCTGCATCTCAGCCATCTCCTCCTGTCCTGTCTTTGAATGCAGGAAAACAACCTCTACTGATCATTGTCCACAACATAACGCCAGGTCCTGTCAATATTAGGATTCTTTAATTTAGGTGTCCTGGGATAGCAGCTGTTTTTTAGGCCTAAGAAGGAACAGCTCATGAGTGGAAAACATTTTCAGATGAAATTAACATTTGATGATTATCTCTATGCTACTCCCTTATTGACTTTTTTTTAATTCCATTGATTTCTTTTTATATATTTATTATTTATTTTATTTGTTTATTTTTTTGGCTGCGTCGGGTCTTAGTTGCAGCACGTGGGATCTTCATTGAGGCATGCGCGATGTTTCGTTGCAGCGCGCAGGCTCTTTGTTGCATGGCGCAGGCTATTCTCTAGTTGAGGCGTGCGAGCTCAGTAGTTGTGGCACGCAGGCTTAGTTGCCCCACAGCATGTGGGATCTAGTTCCCTGACCAGGGATTGAACCCGCGACCCCTGCACTGGAAGGCAGATTCTTTACCACTGGACCACCAGGGAAGTCCCTTATTGGCTTCTATTAGTTATAATTCTCCTGGTTTTAGATCTGATGTGGGGATTACAGAGGAGTCAACATTTAAATCTTCATAATCTGTGTATTCGTAGCTTCAGCATCATTACTGACCCATAGTTTTTATGGTTTGGGAAAAGTTATTGAATTCATGTATCATGCAAAGGATTCACAATGATGATAGGGCAATTAAGATTACAATGATGGCTGGCAAATTGTTCAACTTCTCTTTACCTGTGCATCTGTTTTACCCATATAAGTCAGTTTAGTTGTCAATATTAGTGAAATAATATAGAGGACTAGAAAACTTATTTTAAAAATGATTATTAATGTGTGATTATGAAAATGTAAAAGTTCTTCCATAATAGATGATGCTGCATCTTGAGAGCCTAGATGAAACGGATGTGCCTTAGTGATACACAGGATTTTTGCCCATGATTTAACTTTGACAAAGTTATGTAATTTTTTACTATTATCTCATTTATTGAGAAAGAAATAATGATTATGGTGTTGGCTTGACAGCAGTTGAAAAGAATTCGATTCCTTCCTTATTTTAACTTTACATAGCAGTGTATGAACAGAGGTAAAATGACAGAGCTAGCATTAGACTGTAAATCTAAACACAGAGATTGAGCCCTCTTTTTGCTAAACACTGTGGTGAATCAACAAATTGAATTGTAACTTCAAAGAAGCAGCTTCAGTTCTGCTGGTGCTTTTCCCACCTTTTTTTCCTTGATGGCAAAATTAGATTGAAGCCAGTTGACTAGAGTACATACCTATTAATGAAAATTTCTTGGGGTGGAAGAACATCAATCTAGTAAGGATTTAGCTTAATTAAAGTCTTTGATTGGCGCTCAATTGATGTAGGATAGAGTCTTGCAATCTTTATTTTCAGGAATTAAGTAAATTATACTTGCTCAGGGCTTTGCAAGCTCTTAGTCTAAACTAAATTAAATTGGTCTAAACTAAACTAAACCTAAATTCCTAGTCCAGCACCGATAGAATGGGTGTTGTGTGTAGTAATCGTGTGGGTATTATGATTGGTAATGATAGGAAGGTTATTTCTTTGTATGTTCAAGTTGTTTTGTCTTTGTGTTGTGTAATGAAGGGAATATAGTTAGTGATGTGGAGTATATTAGCTGCAAGTAGAAATATATGCTGAGGACTGCTGTGATGGCTATTAGTGTTGGTAGAATGATGTTGTCATTTTTGTTATCTCTTGGATAATTATTCATTTGGGCAAAAACCCTGATAGTGATGGGCGATGTCCTAATGATACTATAATGGTGAGGAAAAGGATTGTGATGGGAGGTGTTTTATCTCATGTGTGTGATAATGATACTCTTGTAGTACATGATCTGGGCATAAATAAGAAGGTAGTGTTGTTATGATATAAATTAGTATGTTTAGGATTTTTATATTTGGAATATACATTATAATAGCTGTTATGCATCCTATATGGGCAATTGATGAGGAGGCTAATTTTTTCTAGGTGAGTATGGCTAAGTCGGCCTCAGCTTCCAATTATGATTCATAATATCACTATGATTAATAGTATGTTTAGGTTGATGGATGGTGACATGTGGTATAAAACTGATAGGGGTGCAAGTTTGTCATGTTAATAGCATCAGGCCTGCTGTTCATGGAACGCCTTGTGTTACTTCAGGCACTCAGAAGTGAAATGGGGAAAGTCCTACCTTTGTGACAAGGGTGATTGTCATGAGGGTGGATGCTGCTGGATTAAAGATTTTTGTTATTCATTGTGTTCCTTGACCAGAGTATATTAGATTAATGATAATAGCCATTATAAGTAGTATCGATGTGGTGGATTGTTTTAGAAAACATTTGTTGAATGTTTCTATAGCTCATGAGTTAAATTTTTTTATTAGAATGGGGATAACAGTAACCAGTGTGAGCTTGTTACTACAATTATGGTTCCTGAGATGATGGTCAGTAGAATGATAGTAAAAATAGGGTTTCTTAGTACAGGAAGGATACACAACAACATTTTGGGGGGTATGAGCCCGATAGCTTATTTAGCAGACCTTACTATTGCATGTGGTGTTATGTGGTAGCATGGAGAATGTAAAATTCTTAAGGGTAGTTTCAATTCCTATGATTCTAGGAATAAGAGCATTTAAACCTCTATTATTTACTCTATCATAGTGACTCTTTTCTCACACATATTACTTATGTTTGTGGTGCGATGCCTGATGTGATGACAGGTGATGAAACCTCTCATATATAATACATAGGGCTAATGTTAGTGGTAAAAAAATTTTATAAGAGATGTAAGTCAGAAAGAGAAAGACAAATACCATATCATATCACTTATATGTGGAATCTAAATATGGTACAAATGAACCTATCTACAAAACAGAAACAGACTCACAGACATAGGCAACAGACTTCTGGTTGCCAAGGGGGAGCAGTATAGGGGAGGGAAGTACTGGGAGTTTGGGATCAGCAGATGTAAACTATTATATATAGAATGGATAAACAACAAGGTCCTACTGTATAGCACAGGGAAGTATATTCAATATCCTGTGATAAACCATAATGGAAAAGAATATAAAAAAAGTCTATATGTGTATAACTGAGTCACTTTGCTGTACAGCAGAGATTGGCACAGCATTGTGAATCAACTATATGTCAATATAAAATAAAATTAAAAAAAATAAGAGATGTATAAGTTGATCCTATCAAAATTGTACATACGATGCTCGAATTCATAGAAAATAGATTGTTAGGAGTGTTTTAATGATGACATTAGCTGTATATAATTCTGGTATGTAGGAAATGAGAAATACTCCTAAAAATAAAATTATGAAAATGTTTCTTATAATGATATTGACATATTCTGATAGGGAGAACAGAGCAAATGGCCCTGCTACATTTTCTACAATGAAGACAAATACAGGTTTCTCCTTCTGTTAAATCAAATGGGGCTCCATTGGATTTCTGCTAGAATAGAGATAATCGATTTCTGGATGGGGTCAGGAGGAAAATTAGTTACAGGCGTTCTTGTGTGCCAAATAAAGGTTGGCACTTGCCGCCTATCTCTACAAGGATTAACTCACAAGCTGCTGAGACCACTGACTTTCAACAACCCCTGAAAGGAGTTCAGGGCAGAGATCAGGAATGAGGCCCTCTGTGCTCTGGGAAAAACTGGCAGAACAGGTCTTCAGATAGTTAGATATTTTCAGGAGAAGATTTTATGAGCCCAATTCTTGCATCTCCTCATATCTAGAAAAGCACTAAAATCTGTCATGGTGACGTCTGCTTCATGAGACTAGCAGCAGCCTTCTGCAAAATCACGTATGTACTGACCTTCCTCCCTACCTCTTTGGAGCAGTTTTTCAGAGTTGTTTGCAATGCTGTCTCCTGGGCTATAGTCCTCATTTTGCTCCAAATAAAACTTAACTCACAACTCTCACGTTGTGCATTTTTTTTCAGTCGACATGTGTAATAATTGCTGTTGAAAGTGTAAATGATCCATTTATCAGTAGGACTGATAAGAGAATAACTGCTACTGTTACTTCATATGAAGTTTCCTGTGCTACTGCCCATAGAGCTCCAATTACTGCATATTTTGATTCTGAAGTTCATCCAGGTCAGAGGATGGAATAAATGGCTAGGCTTGATATGGCTAAAATAAATAGTATGCCTAGTTTATATTAATTAGTGGATAAGGTATAGGAAGAGGAATTCATATTGTGAGAGCCAGGGTTAAGGCTAGCATTGGCACAATAATAAACATATAAATTGATGATGTTGATGGTCATAGTGGTCCCTTAATAAATAATTTGACTGCATCAGCAGTGGGCTGTAATAATCCATAGGGGCTGATGATGTTTGGCCCTTTCTGGATTTGAATATAGCCTAGGATTTTCCATTCAGTTAATGTAAGAAATGCTATGGCGAGTAAAATTGGGTAATTAGTGAAAGAATGATAATTATAAACATATTCTTAGGAAGAGGACATGAACCTCTGGGAATAAAGGTTTAAGTTTTATGCAATTGCTGGGCTCTGCAAACCCTAACAAACCCTGTCTACAGTAGGGTATGTATAAATTAATTGAATGTAGATTTTATCATCATTTAGTTTGAAGGCGCTTTTGTAAAGTGGGCCTTATTTCTCTCATCCTTTCATACTGAGACAAATGTATAATAGATAGAAACCGACTGGGATTACTCCAGTCTGAACTCAGATCACATAGGACTTTAATCATTGTACAAACAGACCATTAATAGCAGTCACACCATTGGGATGTCCTGATCCAACATTGAGGTCATAAACCCTATTGTTGATATGAACTTTAGAAGAGGACTGAGCTGTTATCCCTAGGGTAACTCGTTCCATTGATCAATATTTTGAATCAATAAGTGGTAAAGCATTTTGACTAGTTGGTCTAAATTTTAATCACTCGGAGGTTGTTTTATTCTTTGAGGTCACCCAGCCAAAATTGTTAATCCGTTAAAAGTGATGTTAGCAAAAAAAAAAAAAAAAAAAGTGATGTTAGCCCTTAAAGTTTATTGTTTATTTTTTGGATTAATTAATTAAAGCTTCATAGGGTCTCCTCATCTTATTTCCACCTCTTCACAGGAAGGTCCATTACACTGATTAAAAGAGACAGTAAATCCCTTGTGTGACCAGTCATACAAGTCCTTCTTTAGAGAACAAATGATTAGGCTGTGTTTCCACAGTTGGGATACCACAGCCATTAAAGAGATGTCACTGGGCAGGCAGTGCCTCTAATACCAGAAGTGCTAGAGTTAATGTTTTTGGTAAACAGGCAGGGTTTTTGATTGCCAAGTTCCTTTTACTTTCTAAAATCCTTTCTTAAATGCATACTTGTGTTGGGTTAACAGTGTTTGAATAGATTAAGTATTAGGTTAGGTTTATTGTTAACTATCAGTGGGCTATCTGTTCTGATATAAGCTTATGCATGGAGAAATATTTCTTGTTACTCATATTAACAGTATTGCTTCTATTAATTAATAGATTAGTCCAGTATTAAATTAGAAGTTGGTTTATTTACTATTGGTATTAAGATGAATGTGTTGTTGACCTTGAATGCTTTCTTAACTGGTGGCTGCTTTTAAGTCAACTATGGTGATATTTATGCATACTCTCTAGGGAAGGTTGTATCTTATATCTAAGAAGCTCTACCTTTTTATAATAACATTTAAAATTATGTTAAAAGTTATGTTTTTAAAGTAATATTTAAAGTTAAACTAAAATTCTTTTCTGGACCACCAGCTGTCACCAGGCTTGTTAGGCTTGTCACCTCTACTCATAAATCGTTTTCACTATTTTGCCATAAAGATGAGTTTGTTCTTGTAAACTGTTCATAAGTAGCTTGTCTGGCTTCAGGGTATTTAACTTAAGTTCTCTTTGTTAAAGTTTTCTAGTTAAATCATTATGCAAAAGGTAAAAGGGGTAAGTTTTTGCTACTTTTAATACTTCTTCCATCATTCCTTTATGGTACTTTATCTATAGCACCAGACTTAAATTTCTATATCCTATACTTTAGATGTTGAATGAATGTTTTATTTAATTTACTTAATGATAGTTGAATTTGGTGGGAAGTTTGGGCTACTTGTAGTACAAAGTGTTCATGCAATATGAACTCTCTTGGGTGTGAACTAGGTACTTTTCTTTTCTTATTTATTTTTTTTTATTTTGGCTGTGTTGGGTCTTCGTTGCTGTGCACGGACTTCAGTAGTTGTGGTGTGCGGGCTTTGGTAGTTGTGGCACTCAGGCTCAGTACTTGTGGCTCGCAGGCTCTAGACCACAGGCTCAGTAGTTGTGGCACACAGGCTTAGTTGCTCCACGGCATGTGGGATCTTCCCAGGCCAGGGATCGAACCCGTGTCCCCTGCATTGGCAGGCGGACTCTTAACCACAGTGCCACCAGGGAAGTCCCTAGGTGCTTTTCTTTAAGCTACACTTTGGTTCATCCAAGCACACTTTCCAGTATGCTCACAACTTATCTCCCCTTGTATGTCTGGAACTTATTGCTGGCATATGAAGTTATCAGTATTTGGAGGGGGAGTGACAGTCAGTGTGTGTGTGTCCTTCATGGCCTGATTCAGTTAAGCACTCTATTCTTAATTTACTACTAAATCCTCCTTTGGTTTTATTTCATAAAAACTTTCATATAAATCATTTATATTCTTGAGGTAGAAAATGTAGCCCATTTCTTCCCATTCCATAAGTTACAACTTGACCTAACATTTTTATGTCTGATAATTATGCTTACTACTGTTCCTTTCTAGGGTTTCCTGAGGATGGTGGTGTATATGTTTGGTGAGGTTTATTGGGGTTTATCGATTATAGAACAGGCTACTCTAGCAGGGTATGAAGTACTACCAGGTCATTTAAGGTTTAGGTTGATGCTAGTAAGTACTCTAGTGAATAATTTTGTTGTTATAATTATTTGAATTTAGGGCTAAGTGTAGTGGGATAGCTAATCCCAGTTTGGATCTTAGCTGTCATATAATCAAAAATGTTAAGTCACTTTTGTAGCTTATTTTTATTTTAGCTAGGGCTTTTTAGCTTAGCTAGGACTTTATTTTGGGGTAATCTTTAACATGCTTTACGCTGTATTTCTATTAATATGGGTTAATCTTATGACCAAGGTGGCTGATATGAAATTTGCCAACCCTAATTAGTTAATATAACTTACTCAAACTTTCTTTTATGTCTTAATTTTTATCACTGCTATTTTCCATGGGGGCGAAATTAAGCAAGGCATTGTGAGCTACTTTTTAGTGTGCTTGATGCCTGCTCCTTTTAATCTTTTATGATTTAGAGGGCATTCTCAATGGGACGCAGATACTTGCATGTGTAATTTTATAAGAAATTAATAGGCTGGGACTACACCTATGTGTTTATGGAGTTAATAAGTTCATCTAGGCATTTACAGTGCTTCACTTTAATTATTAAGCTACATTACAGGTTAAGCAGGACTTTGTACATATAAGATTTCTGTATTTAAGTGATATATTGGTATTTGGTTTAGTAGTTTGGGTTGTGTTGAAATTAGTATTGAAATATTTAATATTTTTTCTTATGCAGAGTATTAAAATGTACTTTATTATTTATTTTGTTTGAAGTAAATGGCAGATCTAGGGGGATGTCTTTCTATATAAGACTTCTATAGGTAATTGGTATTATGAGGAGGCTAGTTCGTAGTTATACTAACTTTGGGTTGGTGAGGTAAGGGCAATATGTTTGTTAGATGAGTTAGTTGACTCCTGTGTAGTTATATGCTTTGCCTTGTTTGGGAGGTTTGGCAGGGCAATAATGGCATACAAAATATGAGATTTAGTGGGAAGTAGGAGGGTTTGATTAAGGAAGCTATTTACCTGAAACGCATGTGCATATGTACATATATGTGTAATTGCTCTATGTACTGTGACCATTGACTCAATAACACATTATAGTTGCTTATGTTGGTAAATAATATTCAATTTAAGCTCAGTTACAAGTTGCTTGACTGTGTTAAGGCCTCTGATGGCCATAGCTGAGTCACAGCACCCCCCCAAAATTTAAAAATACCAAATGCATGAAACCTGTTATGTGTTAACATGGGGTGGTTAGTCATTAGTCCATCAAGATGTCTTACTGAAGTAGAACGAGTAGGCAATTTTAGGTGAGATGGCCCTTAAGTAAGATGCAGATGCCAGATATAGTTCATTTACAAAAATCCCCATGGTTCATGGGCCCAGAACAAAGAGAGAGGCATGTTTGTGGGCGGGTTGATGATTTATTATGGCTTACTGATTAAGCTCTCGTTATCAGTTATGATAAACATGTTGACTGGAAATGATTTGACTTTATGTGGTATATATGATTAATAAATGTATGTCCTATGTAATATTAATCACGTCAATTATCCCTATGAATATCCTTAGGGGCTGGAATCTAATATGGATTGAACTGTTTTAATGTGTTATGTAATACTAATGGACTGAGGTACATGCTTATATGCATGGGGTAGATAATTAATTCACAATTATACATATACGTACCATGTATGATAAAGCATATTATGTGTTTATATATGTGGGAGGGCACATAATGCACAAATACATAGTAATGTTAGTTTTTATGATGTCATTTTTAAATACTTATATATTACTTAAAGATAGTGTTTATGTCCCATAAGCAAATTGTTCAGGGCATAGTTTAAGTAAAATTTCAGCTTTGGGTCCTGATGGTGGAGCTGGAGCTTCTTCCTTGAGTGTTAGTGAAATATGTTCTCCTTTTCCGGTTTACAAAACCAGAGTAATAAATATACTACAAAGACTTCATTTTAGGAGGTTGTTTTCAATAATGCTTGTTAGTGGTATTAGAAGAAAGTATAGAATAGATGCTGGTTGTCCAATGATAATAAATGAATCATTAATGGGTTGTCCTCCAATTTATGTTAGTGTTAATAAGTCTGCTACTAGTACGCAGAATAAATATTGGCTAAGAGGTCAGAATGTTATACTCTGTTGTTTTGATGTATGAAGTATTTGGACAATTGCTAAAATTAGAATTGAGAAGATTAAGGCTAGTACACCTATTTTTTTGTGAATGGATCATAGAATTGTGTATGCAAATAAGAAATATTATTCTGGTTTGATGTGGGGGGAGTGCTGGAGGGGTTAGCTGGAGTATAATTCTCTGGGTCCGCTAGAAGTTCAGGTGAAAATACTACTAGTATTAGTAAGATTAGAAATAGGAACAAGGCACCCAAGATAGCTTTAATTTTGCAGTATGGATGAAATGTGATTTTGTCCATATTGGATGAGATCCCTGTTGGATTATTAGAGCCTGTTTCATGAAGGATTAATAGGTGAACAGCTGTTAAAGTTGCAATAAAAAATGGGAGGATAAAGTGGAAAGTGAAGAATCAGGTAAGGGTGGATTTATCAACTGAGAATCCTTTTCAGATTCATTTGACTAGGCTAGGGCCAATGTAAGGAATTGCCGAAATGACTGTTGGTCCTCAAAAGGTATTTAGCCTCATGATAAGATGTAATAACCTATGCTGTGGCTATTACTGTAAATAGTAGGATGATTCCAATGTCTCATGTTTCTAAGAAGGGTGCAAGATCCATAATACAGGCCTTCACCCTACATGAACAAATAAGCAAATTAAGAATATGGAAGCTCCACTTGCATGTAGGTATCGGATAATTCATCTGTAGTTTACATCTTGGTAGATATGCATTACAGGTGAGAAAATGGTTATTGTATCTGATGTATAATGTATTGCTAGGAATAAATCTGTTAATATTTGTAAAATTAAACAAATACCAAGCAGGAATAGAAACTTCACTATGATGAGATATTTCACAGGACTGGTAGATCAATAAACTTGTCGTTAGCAATTTTGATTAATGCGAGGGATTTTTGAATGTTGATCATTAGTGTTCTTATAGTTGAAATACAGTGAGGATTTTTCATGTCATTGGCCATGGTTACATTCCATGTAAGAATAATGATGACATACACTGTATTTAAGTACTATTTTTCTAGTTACTTGTATAGGCTTTTCTTTAAAACCTTCACAAATTTATTGTGAGCTTGTGTTAATTGTGAGTGTTAGAACTGGTTGTGGTATTGTAATGAATTTTGGTGGCTCATTTTTGGGCCTAATGGTTTTAAACATGTATTTAGGGTAAACGTTAATAGTTTGGGGTTATACAACAGCTATGGCTACTGAGCAGTATCCTGAGATTTGAGTGTCTAATAAAACCGTCTTAGGTATATTTTTCATGTTATGATGGAAACGCAAATTAGAACACAATGCGATATATATTCGTATACACTAAATGGTTATAATCAAGAACAAACAAATAAACGTGTTGGCAACAATGTAGCAAAACTGGAACCCTTACACATTGCTTATGGAAATGTAAAAGTTCAGACCATTTGTTTGGCATTTCCTCAAAGAGATAAAAATACAATTACCATTTGATTCAACAACTCCACTCCTAGATACAGGCCTCCAAAGAATTGAAAACAGGTGTTCAAACAAAAAGTGGTACACGAATATTCATAGCAACAGTGTTCACAATAGCCCAAAGGTAAAAACAATTCAAATGCCCATCAGTGGATGAATGGATAAGCAAAACAGGGTAGATCCATAAACTTCCATATTATTCTGCCATATAAGAAATAAAGTAAAATGGTGCAGCCACTGTGGAAGACATTATGGCAGTTTCTCAAAATCTTAAACATAGAATTAACACATGATCTGTCAATTCCACTTCAGGGTATATACCAAAAATGTTTGAAAGCAGGATCTGAAACAGATATTTATACACCCATATTCATAGCAACATTATTCACAATGGCCAAAAGGTGGAAGTAACCCAAATGTCCATGGATGGATGAATCCATAAAAAGAATGTGGTATATACACAAAGGAATATTATTCGGCCTTATAAATGAAAGAAATTCTGACACATGTTACAACGTGGATGAGCCTTGAAGTCATTATGCCAAGTGAAATAACCTTGTCACAAAAGGTAAACGTTATATGATTCCACTTATAAGACATTCACAGAAGTGAAATTCAGAGACAGGAAGTAGAATGTGGTTACCAAAGGTTGAGAAGCGTTTGTGTTTAATGGATGCAATTTCACTTCGTAAAAATGAAAAAGTACTGGAGATGGATGCTGAGGATATTTATAAACTCCCTGGAGTTTCTCTTCCCTGGAACACTCTTTCAGTTTCACCTGAGTTGCAATTCTTTTTTTTTTTTTTAATATTTATTTATTTATTTATTTGTCTGCGCCGGGTCTTAGTTGTGGCATGTGGGATCTTCATTGCCGAGTGTGGGATCTTCATTGAGACATGCAGGATCTTTAGTTGCGGCATGCATGCGGGATCTAGTTCTCTGGCCAGGGATCGACCCTGGGCCCCCTGCACTGGGAGCGTGGAGTCTTAACCACTGGACCACCAAGGAAATCCCTGAATTGCAATTCTTAAGACCTCGAATAAACTCTTCTTATTTGCAGCCTTCTGCATTGTTTTTTGGTCCACACTTCATATAGGCTTCTTGGCCCCGAATTCCCTATCTCAGGGGATAAGGGTGTCTCTTTACCACCCTTATGGGAGTGCACTTTTCATAAGGGAGATGTATTTCCTGCTTTCAGGGGGATAGAGAGGAAGGTCAGCCATTTCTTAAATAACTTTAATTCAAAATAATCACTATGCCATTGTGGCATATTTTGGAGTGGGCCAAGCTGAGCTTCAACAGTACACATAGGTTGGATATATTTTCTTGCATTGTCATTGGGGCACATTTAGCTCCCACGTGTACATTTTAAATACCATTCTCTAATAAAAGGAACCAGGGCTCTTTGAAGAAATGGCTGATGCTAGGACTGAGACAGTAAATATATAAGCCAGGATAATCTTGAAAGTAAGGAAGTTCCAAAAATAAAAAATAAAAAACCCACAAGATGGAATTATGTCAAAGGAAAACAGGAGCCAATGGAAAGAGCTCTCAATAGCCAAATCAAGAATGAACTGGGGTGTATGTATCTTTTCAAATTAGTGGATTTTGGGGTTTTTTTTTTATATTGGAGTATAGCCAATTAACAATGCTGTGATAGTTTCAGGTGCACAGCAAAGTGACTCAGCCATACATATACATGTATCCATTCTCCCCCAAACTCCCCTCCCATCCAGGCTGCCACATAACATTGAGCAGAGGTCCTGTGCTACACAGTAGGTCCTTATTGGTTATCCATTTTAAATATGGCAGTGTGTACATGTTGATCCCAAACTGCCTAACTATCCCTTCCCCCTGATAACCATAAGTTCGTTCTCTAAGTCTGTAAGTCTGTTTTGTAAATGAGTTCATTTGTATCATTTTTTTAGATTCCAAATATAAGTGATATCATATGATATTTGTCTTTCTCTGACTTACTTCACTTAGTATGGTAATCTCTAAGTCCATTCATATTGCTGCAAATGACATTATTTCATTCTTTTTTATGGTTGAGTAGTATTCCATTGTGTGTGTGTGTGTGTGTGTGTATGTATGTGTATATATATATATATGTATGTATGTATGTATGTATATATATATATATATGTATGTATGTATGTATGTATATATATATATATATATATATATATATACCACATCTTCTTTATCCATTCATCTGCTGATGGACACTTAGGTTGTTTCCATGTCTTGGCTATTGTAAATAGTAGTGCTATGAAGACTGGGGTGCATGTATTTTTTCCAATTAGACTTTTCATCTTTTCCAGCTATATGCCCAGGAATGGGCTTGCTGGATCATATGGTAGTTCTATTTTTAGTTTTTTAAGGAACCTCCATGCTGTTCTCCATAGTGGCTGTACAAATTTACATTCCCACCAACAGTGTAGGAGGGTTCTCCTTTCTCCACACCCTCTCCAGCATTTATTATTGTAGACTTTTTGATGAAGCCCATTCTGACTGGTGTGAGGTAATATCTCATTGTGGTTTTGACTAGCATTTCTCTAATAATTAGTGATGTTGAGCATCTTTTCATGTGCTTATTGCCCATCTGTATGTCTTCTTTGGTAAAATGTCTATTTAGGTCTTCTATTTAGGCCCATTTTTTGATTGGGTTGTTTTTTGATATTGATCTGTATGAGCTGTTTGTATATTTTGGAAATTAAGCCCTTGTTGGTTGAATTGTTTGCAAATATTTTCTCCCATTCCACAGATTGTCTTTTTGTTTTGTTTATGGTTTCCTTTGCTGTACAAAACTTATAAGTTTGATTAGGTCCCATTTGTTTATTTTTGCTTTTATTTCTTTTGCCTTGGGAGACTGACCTAAGAAAACATTGCTACAATTTATGTCAGAGAATGTTTTTCCTATGTTCTCTTCTAGGAGTTTTATGGTGTCATGTCTTATATTTAAGTCTTTAAGCCACCTTGAGTTTATTTTTGTGTGTGGTGTGAGGGAGTGTTCTAACTTCATTGATTTACATGGGGCTATCCAGCTTTCCCAGCACCACTTGCTGAAGAGACTGTCTCTTCTCCACTGTATATTCTTGTCTCCTCTGTCAAAGATTAATTGACCACAGGTATGTGGGTTTATTTCTGGGCTCTCTATTCTGTTCCATTGATCCATATATCTGTTTTTGTGCCAATACCACACTCTTTTGATTACTGTAGCATTGTAGTATTGTCTGAATTCTGTGAGAGTTATGCCTCTTGCTTTGTTCTTTTTCCTCAGGATTGCTCTGGCAATTCTAGGTCTTTTGTGGTTGCATATAAATTTTAAGATTATTTGTTCTAGTTCTGTGAAAAATGTCAGGGGTAATTTGATAGGGATCACATTAAATCTGTAGATTGCTTTGGGTAGTATGGCCATTTTAACAGTATTAACCCTTCCAATCCAAGAGCATGGGATATGTTTCCATTTCTTTGAATCACCTTCAATTTCCTTTATCAATGTTTTATAACTCTTGGTGTATAAGTCTTTCACCTCCTTGGTCAGGTTTATTCCTATGTATTTTTTTAATGCGATTTTTAAAAGAGATTGTTGTTTTTACTTTCTCTTTCTGATATTTCACTGTTAGTGTGGAGAAATGGAACAGATTTCTGTATGTTTATCTTGTATCCTGCTACCTTGTTGAATTCGTTTATCAGTAGTAATAGTTTTTGTGTGGCGTCTTTAGTGTTTTCTATATAAAGTATCATGTCATCTGCATATAATAACAATTTTACCTCTTCCCTTCCAATTTAGATATCTTTTACTTCTTTTTCTTGTCTGATTGCTGTGGCTAGGACTTCCAATACTATGTTGAATAGAATTGGTGAGAGTGGGCTTCTTTGTCTTGTTCTAGATTTTAGCAGGAAGGCTTTCAGCTTTTCATTGTTGAGTATTATGTTGGCTGTGGGTTTGTCATAAATAGCCTTTATTATGCTGAGATATATTCCCTCTATACCCACTTTGGTGAGAGGTTTTTTTTTTTATCATGAAAAGATGTTGAATTTTATCAAATGCTTTTTCTGCATCTATTGAGATGATCATGTGTCTTTGATGATCATCTTTTTGTCTTTCCTTTTGTTGATGTTGTGTATCACATTAATTGATTTGCATATGTTGAACCATCCTTGTGACCCTGGGATGAATCCAACTTGATCATGGTGTATGATCCTTTTTATGTGTTGCTGGATTCAGTTTGCTATTTTGTTGAGGATTTTTGCATCTATATTCACCAAAGATGTTTGCCTGTAATTTTATTTCTTGGTAGTGTCTTTGTCTGGTTTTGCTATCAGGGTGATGGTGGCTTCATAGAATAACTTTGGAAGTGTTCCCTCCTCTTCAATCTTTTGGAAGAGTTTGAGAAGGATGGGCATAAGTTCTTCTTTGTATGCTTGATAGAATTCCCCAGTGAAGCTATCCAGTCCTGGACTTTTGTTTGCAGGGAGCTTTAAAATTACAGATTCTCTTTTACTTCTAGTGATCAGTCTGTTCAAATTATCTATTTCTTCTTGATTCAGTTTTGGTGAGCTGTATGTTTCTAGAAGCTTGTCCATTTCTTCTAGGTTGTTCAATTTGTTGGCATATAATTGTTCATAGTATTGTTATAATTTTTTATATTTCTGCAGTATTGGCTGTTATTTCTCCTCTTTCATTTCTTATTTTGTTTATTTGGGTCCTCTCTCTTTTCTTCTTGGTGAGCCTGGCTAGAGGTTTGTTGATTTTTTTTATCCTTCCAAAATACGAAATCTTGGTTTTATTGATTTTTTTCTATTTTTTATTTCTATTTATTTCCTCTCTGATCTTTATTATTTCCTTCCTCTGATGGAAGGAAATAATAGTTTTGTTTGTTCTTCTTTTTCTAATTCTTTTTGGTGGTAGGTTAAGTTGTTTATTTGATATTTTTCTTGTTTTTTTGAGGAAGGCCTATATTGCTATGAACTTCCCTCTTAGGATTGCTTTTCCTGCATCCCATAGATTTTTGTACAGTCGTGTTTTCATTGTCATTTGTCTCAGAGTATTTTTAAATTTCTGCCTTGATTCCATCATTGACCCATTGGTTTTTTAGTAGCATGTTATTTAGCCTCCATGTAATCTGGTTTTTTTTTTTCCTCATTTTTTTTTTGTGGCTGATTTCTAGTTTCATGCTGTTTTGGTCAGAAAGGATGCTTGAAATAATTTCTACCCTCTTATATTTGTTGAGGCTTGTTTTGTGTCCTCGTATGTGGTCTATCCTAAAGAATGTTCCATGTGTGCTTTTTTTTGAACATCTTTATTGGAGTATAATTGCTTTACAACGGTGCATTAGTTTCTGCTTTATAACAAAGGGAATCAGTTATACATATACATATGTTCCCATATCTCTTCCCTCTTGCGTCCCAAGTGTGCTTTTAAAGAATGTGTATTCTGGTTTTTTGGATGTAATGCCCTGAAGATATAAATTAAGTCTAACTGTTCTATTTTGTCATTAGGATCTCTGTTGCCTTATTGATTTTCTGTCTGGAAGATCTGTCCATTGATGTCAGTGGGGTGTTAAAGTCTCCTACTATTATTGTATTCCCATCAATTTCTCCCTTTATGTTTGTTGATATTTGTTTTATGCATTTAGGTGCTCCTATTTTGGGTGCATATATGTTAACAAGTGTAATACCCTGTTTTGTACTGATCCTTTTATAATTATGTAGTGCCCTTCTTTATCTTCCTTTATGGCCTTTGTTTTAAAGTCTATTTGTCTGATATGAGTGTTGCTACCCCTGCTTTCTTGTCATTTCCATTTGCATGAAATATCTTTTTCCATCCCCTCACTTTTAATCTATATGTGTCCTTCACTCTAAAATGGGTCTCTTGTAGGCAGCATATTGTAGGTTCTTGTTTTATTATCCAGTCTACCACTCTATGTCTTTTGATCAGAGCACTTAGTCCATTGACATTTAAGGTAGTTATTGATAGATATGTATTTACTGCCATTTTAAACCTTGTTTCCTGTTGATTTCATATTTCTTCTTTGTTCCTTTTTATTTTTGTTTTTCCTTTTGTGGTTTGATTAGTTTACTTTTGTATTATGCTTGAGTTCCCTTCTTTTTGTTTTTTGTGAATCTATTGTATGTTTTTGATTTGTGGTTACCCTGGTTTTCAAGTATGTTAGCCCATTACTATATCTACTTACTTGAGACTGGTAGTCATATAAGCTCAAACACATTATTAAAAAAATTCTACATTTTCTCACTCCCCTCCCCCACATTTTATCATTTTGATGTCCTATTTTACATCTTCATGTTTATCCTTTTGCTATTCACTGTAGTTAAAACTGCTTTCACAAAATTTTTTTCATTTTAAAAAAATCTACATACCTGCTTATATAAGTGATCTATAATCCTTTTATACATTTGCTTTTCCTACTGTGATTTTCCCTTTCCTACAGATTCTTGCTTCATTTCTATTTAGAGATGAAAATAAATATTTCAATATTACTTTTAGGATAGGTTTAGTATTGCTGTATTCTTTTAGTTTTTGCTTGTCTGAGAAATTCTTTCTCTTCTATTCTAAATGATAATCTTGGTGGGTAAAAAGTATCCTAGGTTGCAGGTTTTTCCCCTTCAGGACTTTGAATTCATCTTGCCACTCCCTTCTGGCCTGCAAAATTTCTGTAGAGAAATCAGGTGATAGCTTTATGGGGGTTCCCTTGTAACTAACACTTTGTTTTTCTCTTGCTGCCTTTAGAATCCTGATATGCCTTGGTTTAGGTCTGTTTGGGTTCATCTTGTTTGGGACCCTCTGTGTTTCCTGTACCTGGATATGTTTCCTTCTTTAGGTTTGGGAAGTTTTCAGCCATAACTTATTCAAGTACATTTTTGATCCCCTTTTCTCTTTCTTCTCCTTTGGGGATCCCTATTGGCATGCTTTATATTATCCTATAAGTCTCATATGTTGCTTTTGTTTTTTTTCATTTGTCTTTCTGTCTGCTGTTCTGATCAGATGATTTCCATTATTCTATCGTTCAGATCACTTATTTGTTCTTCTATATTATTTACCTTGCTATTTATTGCCTTTAGCTCAGTCTTCATCTTGGCAATTGAGTTGTCTAGTTTTGATTGACTTCTCTTTAAAGTTTTTAGTTCCTTGTTACAGTGATCTGCATTTCTATTGATAGCCTTTCTTAATTCCTTCAGCATTTTTATTACCTACTTTTTGCCCTCAGGGTCTGGTAGACTGGAGAGGTCTGTTTCATTGTTTGTTCTTTCAGGGGATTTCTCTTGTTCTTTTAATTGGGAGTGGTTCCTCTGCTTCTTCATTTTACTTATATTTCTCTGACTCTATGAATTTAGGAGAAACAGTTATCTACTGTTGTCTTGAAGGTCTGTTTTTATGTGGGAGCATCCCTGTGTAGCCTGCACAAGTCTAATATTTTTGGTGCAAGGGCTGTTTTTGGTATGGATGCCTGCCATGTCTTTCCTCAGGATGTGTTGGTCATTATCCCCTTGATAGGGGGCATGATAAATGTTGTGGTGACCAGAGTCTGCACTGGATGTTAGACAGGGCCTCCTCTTTGCTCCATGGTTGTCACAGCCCTTTTGGGGGCAGGGTCTGCTCTCTAGTTTTTGGAGTAGAAGTCCCCAGATCCAGTTTTAAGCTGAGGTGTGAGGTAGGTGTAATTGGAGTGCTCCTGCTGGGAAAGGAGCCACTGTGTGTTCCTCTCCAAGAGCTGTCCTCCAAGACTTGTACTCTGTGATGTTGCCTGTCACCCATTGTGTGTGCTCATAAAGTACACTGTTGTTGGCACTACCCTAGGGTCCACCTCTGCTGTGGGAGCACTTGGGAATCAGCTCAGATTTCAGCCCCGCCTCTGTGTGTGTGCACCAATAAAGCCTGCTGCTGCTGGTGCTGGACCTACCTTAGCTACGGGAGCACCGGTAATCATCTTGGATGTCCCCCAGGTGCTGCGCTCACAAAACTGCCAGAATGAATCCGCCAAAGTTGCACACCCACTGGGAGTCAGCTCAGAGTTCAGCCCTCTTGCCCCCCAGCGCTTGCATGCTCCCAGAACTCATAGCAGTGGAGCTAGGCCATTGTGAGCAAGCTAAGAATGAGGCTGCTATGACGGGGCCACACCCCTCCCTTCAGGCGGGCATTGATAATGGGGCTCTTATTGTGGACCTGGACTCCATCCTGCTCACACCACCAGTTGTGGCTCAGACCACACTCCAGGTCCTTTGGGCTGTCTCTGCAGAGCCAAACTGAGTCCTGGCCCTGGGTCTGTCCACTGAAGCCTGGATTTCAGCACCCAGCCGATGCATACACCGGCAGGTACATGTCTCAGGCTGGGGTGTGCAGTGAGGTGGCCAGGTGGCCTTCTGTGCAGGTCTCTCTCTGTCCTGCCTGCTGCAAGCAGGCTGCTGCACTCTCCTCTGAGCCTCTGAAGCTCTCTATCTGTCCCAGCTGATCTCCCAGCCAGTGAAGGGGGTTCCCAGGATGAGGGCACCTTTCCCCTTTCAGAATTCCCTCCCTGGGGCATAGGTTCTGTCCTGATTCCTTTTTTTTTTTTTTTTTGCCCTTTCATCCTATCCAGTTACGTGGTGATCTTGCAGCTCTGGTTGTATGATATCATCTGCCAGTGTTCCGTAGGTATTCTGTGAGAATTATTCCACATGTAAATGTATTTTTTATACATTTGTGGGAGGAGGTGACCTCCATGTCCTTCTATTCCATCTTGATCTCCTGTCTGCTCTCAATTGCTTTGCTCCATTATCTACATTGTAGGCTTCGTCCCACCCACTCTGTTCTATATATAGACTATCCCTTTAGGGATAGCTTTAGAGCCTTCTATCTCTTGCCTCTCTGCCTGGGTGGAATATCTAAGGCACTTCTCTGGAGCTAGGGACAGGAACCCACTTCCCTCAAAGTGATACCTGTGCTTTCTGACAGGGCGCTGAGCTGGAGTGGCAGCCTGTTTGCCTTGGCACAGAATCTGTACTCTACAATTGACCTGTGGTGAGGGAGATTGGGGCCCCAGTATTTTCATCATGCTGCACCTGAGGTGGAGCCTCTGCCCTATGAAGGGGTACTAGGTGGAGGAAGGGAGCATTGATTCTTGGCTGCACTGACCTAGGATTGAGCCTCTGTAATGTGGAGCTGGGGACATAAGAAGGGCTGGCAGCCTGACACTCCTGGGGAGATTCCATATCTCTTGACTGGAGCTGGAAGAGGAGGGATACCTATCTTCTAGCCTCACTCCATCAAGCTGAGTTTGGAGGGAAGAGAGGGGGTGGGTCAGGGTTAAACTGCCACAGAATGTCACTGTTCTTACCAAGATGTAGCAGACTTTCCTGATTTTTTTTCATGTGCTGACTGCCCTTAAGTCAATTTCCAGGATTGCAATGGTTGTTTTTTTTTTCTTTATAGTTTTCACCAGCTTTGCTTGTTTTACTGGTGTGTGGGTCAAAGTTGATCTTTGTGTGCTCGGTTTATTTACTTCAAAAGCCACATGGAGCCATCAGAGAAACCGTGGCTTTCAGAAATATTATCGCTAATCAGAAACCCAGTGTTCATTTTCCTCAGGATTGTTGTGTATGTTTTACCTGTAGCAAATATTTGCAGACCATAAAGCAAATAATAAAATTAAAATTAATGCCTCTACATTGTAACCTTTAACATGCATTTATCTGTGTTTTATCTATTTATGCACAATGATGAGCATCTGAACTGCCCCTAACCCTGACCCCTGATTCTGACCCTCACCCTGACCCCTACCCCTACTCCTGACAACTACCCCTGACCCCTGATTCTGACCCTTACCCTGACCCCTATGGAGTCCTTAACCTGATCATAAACATGAACACTGGAAAATACTTGTAATTTTCTAATGGCACACATTTTTAGGATTGTAGTTATGCAGTAATATATAATTGATAAAGGTATACTTTTGATTTCTCATGTCTCACTGTATCTCCAGTTACAATTCTTTACTAGGGTTAGTTTCTAAGCAAGAATCTGAAGTACAAACCAACCTCTAGTATTTATTTATTTTTTCCCATATTATGTGGCTGCAGTCAGAGGTAGCCCGAAACCTATCCCCCAACATTAATCCCTATACCCTGACCCCTGATGAATTGACACATAATCTCCTTTATCCCTGGATACTCTTTGCTCTGAAATCTACTTCATCTGATATTACAATAGCCATTCCAATTTTCTTGATTGGTGTCAGCATGTATATTGTTCCATGTTTTTACTTTAACCCATTAATATTTAAAGTGAGTTTCTTATAGGCATTTAGAGTTGACGCTTCCTTTTTTAAAATTCATTTTGACATTTAACAATGTATTTAGCTGGTATGCTTCATTTGGATAGTTTGTATTGCTATGTCTTCAAGGTCAATAATCTTTTCTTCTGAAACGTCTATGCTGTCACTAATTCTAGCCAGTGTATTTTTTATCTCAGAAAACCTAGTCTTCATCTCTAAAAATTCAATGGGCCTTTTCAAATTCCATATCTTTACTTACCTTTTGGAACATATGAAATATAATATTAACAACTTCTTATGTCTTTGGTAATTCTAACATCTGTATCAGTTCCACGTTTATTTTAATTGAATGGTTTTTCCCTTATTATTGGTCATATTTTCCTGCTTCTTTGTGTGACTGGTAATTTTTTATTTGCTGCCCTGCCCAACACTCTTTTACCTTGTTTATATTCCCACAAATATATCCTTAAGCTTTGTTCTAGGACAGTTACTTGGAAACAGCTTCTAAGGTCTGGATTTTAAGATTTATTATCCTGGGTGAGACTGTTAAGTCTACGCCAGTGGTTCTTAACCAAGGTTGATTTTGCTCCCCACCCCAACTTTGCAGGAACATTTGGGACATTCTTAGTTGTCACAATTGGAGAGAGGGTGCTCCTGGCATCCAGTGGGTTGAGGTCAGGGATGCTGCTAAACATCCCACAATGCACAGGACAGTCTCAAAGAACATCTGGCCCCAAAGGCCAACAGTGCCAAGATTGAGAAACCCTGGTCTATGCAAGACCCTTCTGAGTACTCTACCCAATACCCTGTGACTCATGAGGTTTTCCTGTCTATCTCCTGTCTGTAGGGTTATTCCTAGCCCTGTGTGGGTGTAGGATATTCTTCCTTCTAGTCTTTGGGTGGTTCTTTCCCTGCCATTGGGTAGTTTCCTCAGATCTCTAGAGTCCTCTCTCTGCAACTGTCTCATTTTTAGTACCATGCCCTGCCCTGCAAACATCTCTGGATATCTGTCATGTGTCAACTCAGGGAATCTTCCAGGCTCTTCCTGGGTTCCTTCTCACTCCATTGTAGCCTGGATACTCTCTCAACATAATAAGCTGGGGCAATAATTGGGTTCACCTCTTTGAAATATCACTGCCCTTCATTGCCTGGAGTCCAGTGTCTTAAAAACAGTTGTTTCAAATATTTTGTCCTTTACTGGGTTATTTCAGGTGGGAGGGTAAATACAGTCACTGTTACTCCATCTTGGCCAGAATTGAAGTCTGTAAGGGGTATTACTGAATTTAATGTTCTCTCTCTGTTCATGAGACTTTTAAACTTTCCTTTATGCTGGTCCAAATTGGAATGCAAATAAAAAACAAGTAAATCAGGGTGTCAACCTGTGCATATGAATTTTCTTTCACAGTTATTCTTTTTGGAAGAGACGTAACAAGTCACAATATATTTTGAATTTAGACGTTTTGTTTTAATAAACAACATGAATCCAAAATAATTTTGTACAGTGTACCTTGACCAAAAGAATGCTTTAACTTCCCAAATGGTCTTTCTCCATAAGATGAAGCAGTTGATCTTAAAAATGAATATAGGAAGAACTTGACTGTGCTAGACTGGCACCACTGTTCTTGCTAGAAGCTGGGAATTTCATTAAAACTCCTTTCCCTATATGCTTTTAGAATTGTTTTGCCAGTGAAATGAACTCACGTTAAGACTTGGGAAGCAGAAGGAAAGTGGAGGCCAATACTCTTAGAAGGTCAGGGCAGTCAGACATGAAGATGCTAAGGTGCCTGACATACCCCAGCTTTTTCTCAATCTCCTCCACTCTGCATCCAGCTCATCCTCTTGACTACTGGCCCTGCTGACCAACTGGGGACACAATTGGGTACTTGGCATCAGGTTTACTGAGCCTGTGGCTTCTTTTCCACACAACTCTTGTCACACACCTATTTTGGCAAACAGACATGTAGGGATTCTCAGGTTTTCCAACAAGCTCCAACCTGTTCAACAGCACTAGCACTTTAAGTGGAAATGCTTAGGACTGTTCCTCTGATCCCCTGGCACCTCCCTTCCAGACTTTCTCTTCCTACTTTGTCATACACCTGTATAAGCTTGAAGACAGTATTAAACCCCTTGCTTCTGTAATACTTGTCTTGGCTCTGTTTTACTCCGGAAAAGCAGAGTTAAGCAAGGAAGAATCATTATCTGATGGAAGCCATGTCCATCTATTCTGAAGGAAACTTAGGGACTGTGACACTATTTGACCTTGTGGCCAAGGGTTCAAAGTAAAGAGAAATAATTAGCTTGTACCACTTCTTTCTTTGTTCATAACAACCAAATAGCCTTTCCCCCCCGCCCCCCTAACTGTCCGGTTAGGGAATGCACACTTCAGTTGAAACCTGGAGGAGGCCTGGGGAGAGTTAAATGGGCTGTTTTTGAGTTGCTCTAGCATGTACAAAAACATATTCTACCATTCTTGACTTCAGTTACCTAGGTTCAAAGACCCAAACTGACAGATTATTGTTTCGTTGTGGCCCAGTTTTTGTACATTTGATCTTTGCCACTCTATTTCTTTTTTTCTTTACCTAAATCTGTTTTGCTCCAACAAATTATTCTCTCTCACCCTCAAATGCCTTCCTTTGAGCCATCTATTTCAGAACCAGTCAGAGTTGTGTTGAACTGGATTACAATCCCTGGGGTTCTTTTCCTGTTCTGTCTCAACCATGGTCTCAGGAGGATGGCTGTAGAAGCTGTGTGGTCATTTCATGATCTTTCATTGGTTTTGGTATGACCTACATACTTTTTTAACTTCTTTTGTGTCTTTTGGTTTTGAAGAAATTTTATACACCTGAGACAGTGCTATAGCTCTTTACTGTAAGGCTTCAGGTCACACTTTTAAATGTATTTTCAGCGTAAGTAAAATACTTTTGTTCTGTAAACTATGGCAAAATGTCATCAGTAGGGGCTTCCCTGGTGGCGCAGTGGTTGGGAGTCTGCCTGCCAGTGCAGGGGACACAGGTTCGGGCCCTGGTCTGGGAAGATCCCACATGCCGCGGAGCAACTAGGCCCGTGAGCCACAATTACTGAGCCTGCACGTCTGGAGCCTGTGCTCCGCAACGGGAGAGGCCGCGATAGTGAGAGGCCAGTGCACCACGATGAAGAGTGGCCCCCGCTTGCCGCAATTGGAGAAAGCCCTCGCACAGAAACGAAGACCCAACACAGCCATAAATAAATAAATAAAAATAAAATTTAAAGAAAAAAAAATAAAGCTCAAAAAAAAAATGTCATCAGAAGAAATTAGATTACAGGAAGAAATTCTAAAACAAGCAACTCATTGTATTACTCTTAAATTTTATTAATGCCTTCAGTTTGTGCATCATTTAAAACAAGATATGTGCTTTAAAAAGCATTCTTATACATAAATAGATCAAGGGATGGTTAAGTAATTTATCCCTAAAACATGCACATCATTTTTATTCAGGTGTGTATAAGAAAGGGAAATAAGCTTTAAGTCTTTTTCTTTGGATTAAAGACATTTGGAAATTATTATTAAGGAATGCCAAATGTTTTCATGGAACAAATGTGTTTTCCAATAGGAAATGCTGATGTAATTAAAAGGCATTAGTGTTGATAAAGAGGACTGAAAAAACATTTGCACTATACATGATCACCAGGAAAAGAGTTCCGGGGGTTGAAAATATGTCAAATAAACGAATCAGCATGAATTGAAAGGTATAGATGGAAGAACAGGTAGCAGGTGCCAGATTATGTGACACACAAATATTCAAGGCACATGATTAGGCTAAACAGGTGACTAGGTTTTACAGACCAATTTGTTCTTTCATTGGGAAAATAGTCAAATGTAATATAATTTCCATTTACTGGCATTTATTGATAAATAAATGCAATTAGATCTAGGGCAGCAAATGCTGTCCTTTCAGATACACACCAGAAGTACACACTAGCTAACAGATGCCAGAGTAGCCAAAGCAGTATGATTACACTCCAGTTTTTTTCACACTGCAGTTACATGGATGTTAGCTAAAATGTCTTGTACTGTTTCTATGTATCATACTGTCTACTCTCAAGTTTCCCAAAAGAATTCTTCAAAACTAGGCAGATTAAAGAACTTATTAACCACAAAGGATGCTCAAACTACTATTCAACACCAGTCAAACCCAAACCCTGGAGTTGATTGCTGACTATATTCAGTTTGGGCTTTTCCACTGTGGTTCTCTTCTTTTTCTTTGGTGAGCCAGAGGAATGTGTCTCCCCACTCCCTCCACTACCCATTCTATTATCTATACAATTGCCCTAAATATCCACCAAAGAAAAAGGAATATGTAAAAAACCACAACCTTCAACAATATTTAAACCACCGTCTTCTCAAATCAACTGCAATGGGGAAACAGAGGATATCAAGCTCTGCGAGGTTTGTGAATGATCAAAACTTTCTTCCTAAAAGTTAATAATAGGCAGACAAGGATAATTCTGTTGCTTCTAACAGGCTAGCAAAACGTTCCCCATCTGACTGAGATAAAATGTTTAATACTTTACCTGCTTGGGCTCCTAGAAATACCAACAATTAATTACAATTCCCCAAATAACAACAATTTTCCAAGTATTTTATTTTCAAGCACTTAAAACCCTTCAAAATCAAAAGACATTAAGACAAGGTGTTAGCAATACTATCTGTCTCTTGAACTTTTGTGTGCACAAAGGTCATCCATAATTTCAGTAGACAGCTCATAAGACAGGTGGTTTCTACCTTGGTGATAGCTTTGTGCAGTTATAAACAAAAATGTATCTATAAGTAGATGACACTAGTTAACAAACCAAAGAAACAAAATGCCTTTTTAAGGCTACTGCTGCAATAAATGGTTCAGTCTGAAGTGCACTGGAATAAATTGGTTGATAGGACAATGATAAATCTGGAGGCATAGAAGAATATTAAAAAAAAGAGAGAAAGAAGAGGGTTGAAGAGACTGGCAGACACCATCTGTCAGTATTAAAAGGCTTGAATCACACGGATTGCTTTTAACTCCTTGTTCTCTTGTATCCTTGGTTAATGATAACTTTTTTATTTCTTCACACAGCTTGGCCATGTAAATCCACCACAGAGTGGTGACACAATAATATAGATGAATACCTGGGGGGGGGCAGAGAAGGCAATTTTATTTTCTTGAATCTATCATAGGCTCCTAAATAATATATAAAGACTGATGAACAAATATTGGTTCCATTAGAGTAGGAGTTGTGTAATAATACAATACACTAATCAAGTATTTTCGAAGACAGAAGTGGAATTAAAATGATCTTTTTTGATATAACTCACATCCACTTGAACTCCACTGTTTTCTTTTCTCTTAAGGAAAGCAGTGGGGTCATTTCTCTTCATTGGGAAGTACGCAGAATGGAACTATATAAGCAACTCTACTGATAACATCATTGTCATAAAGATCACAAATTAGCATGATTCCCTTAAGTATGATTTTGTAATTAAGTACATTTTTAGGTTTTGCACATGGATTAATTTTTCATTATTAGGATGATTAAAAATATTAAAAAGCATGAGTAGACTCTACATCTGTATCACCTATGAGCAAAAATGTTGCCATGAACCTTTCAGTGGATAACAGTGATAATTATAATTACCCAATTGTAAGTAACACAGAAAAAATACTAGTCCTAATAAAGATGTACTAGCGTTTTAGGACTCAAAAACAGGATACACTGTATGATTCTGTTACGTGACGTCCTAGAAGAGGCAAAACTAGTCCACAGCAAAAGAAATCAGAACAATGGTAGCCACTCAGCTGGGGGTGGGGGTTGACTGGGAAAGGACATGAACCGTCTTTCTGGGGATGAAAACACTCTGTATCTTGGTGAAAGTATGGGTTACACAAATGTGTGAATCTGTCATTGAACTGTATGCTTAAGATATGTGCATCTTCCTGTAAGTATCTCAATTTTAAAAAGCTTTAAAAATTGAAAAAAACAAACAAAAAAGAGGTATTAGCTTTTTAATTATGGTATTATAATTTTAAATTATGATATTCTGCATGGCATATGCTTGCTCAGATTACTACATTCCAAAAATAGATTCATTGTAAAATTTAGGTTCACTGCATTAAATCAGTCATTTTGTTCTGATTTAAATTACAACTTTCTAAAATCTTTAAGTGACTGATTTCATTACTCACACACTTAGAAAAAAATACATTATGAATTACATGCTCCCTACCTAAAGTCAGCAAAGTGTTTTTCCTTACTTCTCTACAAATGTTGGGGGTAGGGGTTATAGAAAATTCTGGTTATTAATAAATAGGCTAAACTACTCATCATATTCACATAAACACAGATATTCCAATTTGATAGAAAGTTGACTATTTGCCACAGCTAAAATATAAGGATTTTTAAAGCTGAAGTACAATATGTTAGGTGACAACACCTTTTGGTAAAGAGTTGGCAAGTTGGCAAAGTACTCTGCATGTAATAAGTAATCAATAAATATAATCTGAATTTAATAATAATCTACCTTTATAAATCAATCTAAATTCCTAGACCAAAGAAGGAGGAAGAAGCTAAGTTGAGAAGCCAAGAATGTGCCACCTGAGGATCCTGAACAAGGGGACAATCAAGGCACAATTTCCAGTATAACATTAATAGAGCTATAGCTGCCCTTCTCTGTTAGGCAGGTCCAGCTGTCTAAGGTGGAAGACCTTCAATAGGGGTCAATGAGAAGTGGAGCTGAGTCAGAGATATCTGCTAGGAGTTAACTTTAGGCATCTGTAAATGAAAAGAGGATGAGGAGGAAATGCTGCTTTGCCCAGACACAAACTACCCCCAAAGCAAAGCATCCCTCCCCCACTCCTTAGAGCAGCAGCTCTCGAGCTTTTGGTTCAGGACTTCTTTACACTCTTAAAAATTAGTGAGGACTCCAAAGACCTCTTGTTTAGAGGTGGGTTATAACTATCAACACTTACCATATTGGAAATAAAATTTTAAAAATATACCCATTATATATAAACGTAACTAACTACATTTCTGTGAGGTCAGTTTTGTGTGTCAACTTGGGGAGGCTACAGTGCACTGGTATCCAATCAAACACTAATCTAGGTGTTGCTGTATTTTGTAGATGTGATTAAAGCTCATAAATCATTTGACTTTTAAGTAAGGCAGATTATCCTACATAATCTGAATGAGCCTGATCCAATCAGTTAAAAGGCCTTAAGAGTGGAGCCAAGGTTTCCTTGAAGAAGATATTCTGCCTGTATATACAGCTTTGCTCCTGCCCCTCAGGTCCAGCCAGCCCTTCCTGACAGCCTGCTCTGTGGATTTTGGACTTGCCTAGCCAGCTCTTACCATTGCATAAACTAATTCCCTGTGATATATCTCTGAATATATATCCAGACAAATTCAAGCAGAGAGTATATTTGTTAACAAGTACAAGTTCCATGAAAAAAAATGTTAAAATAAGAATAATAAGAGTTCTTAGAAATTTAAAGCATGGCTTTAAAAAATTAAACATTTAAAAATTAATTTTTAAAAAGAAGAACTGGATAGCAGAATGAACAGAGCTGGAAGAGTTAGCTGAATGATTCACCCAGAATGTGACGCAAAAAAGGAGTTTAAACATATTGAAAAGGTTACCAGACATGCAGGATAGTTCAAAGAGGTCCAATATCTTTTTATATTGGGGTTCCAAAAGGAGGACAGCATATAGACTACTTTTTTTAAAAGTTTTTTTGATGTGGACTATTTTTAAAGTCTTTATTGAATTTGTTACAATATTGCTTCCGTTTTGTGCTTTGGTTTTTTGGCCACGAGGCATGTGGGATCTTAGCTCCCCAACCAGGGATCGAACCTGCACCCGCTGCATTGGAAGGTGAAGTCTTAACCACTGGACTGCCAGGGAAGTCCCTAGACTACTTTATATTTATAGACAAGGGTAAGTAAGTAAGTATTAGGAAACTGAATTCACCATGCATTAAAAGAATACTACATAATGACCTCTTAGTACTTATCCCAGAAATGAAAGAATAGTTAATTATTAGTGCTTTCATTAATGTCATTCAATATATTAATATTAAATGTAGTTATATTATCAATTCATTGGGTAGAGAAATATCATTTCTTAAAGTGAAATGCCTATTCCTGATAAAAAACTTTTAGCACTCTAGAAATAAAAGGTTCTTTAACTTCACAATAAAAGTAACAAGAATTCATAGTAAATATCACTCATAAATATTAGAAGCATTCCAATTAAAACCAGGAACTAAATAAAGATTCCTACTGATACCACAATTATTCAGCACTGCTTGTAAATGAAATGTGTGTGTGTGTGTGTGTGTGTGTGTATAAATAAATGATGAGGTTAAGATTATTAACAGACAGTATCATAATTTACCTATAGCAGGAGTCAACAAACTACAGCCATTGCCTGTGAGCTAAGAATGGTTTTTATATTTTTCAAGTTGTTTAAAAAAAGAATATGTGACAGAGACTGCATGTGACCTGCAAGGCCTAAAATATTTACTATTTGGACCTCACAGAAAGTTTGCTGACTCCTGATCTACAGCACACAGAAGAATCAACTGACAAACTATTACAACTATTAAAAATTATGTAATTATGCAAAAATTATGTTGCCAGAAACAAAACACATGAATTAGAAAAGAGAAAACAGAAACAAAGAAATAGAAAACAGAATTAACTAGAAAACAGAAATATAATTAGAAAATATTCACTCAATTAGAAAATGTAAGTTTAAAAGAATCCCATTTCAGCAGTGAGAAAACCATTAAATAATCAGGAATATCTGGAATGCCTTAAACGACTACTTACATATAAGAATTCTCAGTAGGGAAATGGGGTTTAAGTAGAGATGCTATGTCACAGTAACTTCATAGGAAAGCTAATCCCTGGTCATGTGTTTCACCGTTAAAAGTTATATGTAGCTCATTTCAGAGTGCTAATCATTTTTTTTTCAGAGTGCTAATCACTGAGAAAGAATTCCAGCACCTAATTTCTTAGAGATTGAAAAATAAAATCATATATTAAAAGGACAAAAACTTACGACTGATATGATGATGATGATGATTGTGAGCTTGAGATTCTTCATACACATGGCTCGGGCAAGATTTCTGCTGGTTGTTTTGAAGGTGACAGACTAGAAAAAAAAAAGCATGAATTGTTTGATCCCTGGCATTGACTACATGATTGATTTGCAATAATACCTGCAAAACTTTTACTTTCATTAAATTCTGTTTCAATGTTTTTTACCCCTTCCCTCTCTTCACAGGTAGAGACTGGCCATTCATAATCACTAGTTCTGCAAAGCAGGACTCTGCCACATATATGGTAAGCAGTATGAGCCCACTGGAAAGGATTCCCTCCTTTTTCTTCTCCACCACAGCAATGCACGTGATGTTGAGCACTAGAAGTAGTTCTTTGTGATAGCAGAAAAGCCTTTTTGTCTTCATGCTTCCAATAAGAAAGCATGAGCTAGTTGGCTGCAAACACATTTGCCTATTCTGCCCAGTATAATCCTGGCATTGTGAACCATAAGAACCTGTTCAATTTCCATAGGAAGATATGTATTTACTTGTATGAGGGCCCAAACCCAAAGAACTTCACTCCTTCAGTTATCCATTTTCTGTTGCAGCATCAATTTCTCAACATCTGCTGAACCATTCCCACCAGGACACAAGCAGTTTAAAACAAACGAACAAACAAACAAAAATCCCTAATAGCCCGGCAATTCCACTCCTAGGTATATACCCAACAGAGATATATGCATAAGTTCATCTAAAGACATATACAAAAATGTTTCTAACTGCACTATTTGTCTAATCTCAAGACTGGAAACAACCCAAATGCCTACTAAGTGTACTGTATCATAAAGAATTTAACCTTGCCCAAAAAAGGATCTGACCTTTGCTCTCAGCTCCTGGGAGGTAACCTTTTCTTGCCTGGGGGCCATGGGCTAGCCAAATAGTAACAATGTGATTTAGTGCAGGGACTAGTCACTCTAGAAAGCCCAACTATATGATTTAGGATAGGGGCTCTGGGTCTCTAGAGGAGCTAGAGACTGGAGACTGAGATTAAGCAAGTAGGCAATCAGTCAATCATGCTTATGTAATGAAACCACAATAAAAACTGAAAAATGAAATAACAAGGTCCTACTGTATAGCACAGGGAACTATGTTCAGTATCCTATAATAAGCCATAAAGGAAAAGAATGTGAAAAAGAATACATATATATATATGTATAACTAAATCACTTTACTGTACACCAGAAACTAATGCAACATTGTAAATCAACTATACTTCAATAACAACAACAACAACAACAAAACTGAACAATGAAGCTTGGGCAAGCTTCCTTGATGTACAATGCTCTGTGTATTTTGTGAAATAACATTCATATTTCATGGCAAGACAAGAAAAATTTAAACATAAAAATTTTTCTCTGCCCTTTGGCCTCCTCTCTCCCCACAATGTGCACTGTGTATCTGCATTATGCACTGACCAAACCTTCCCCATCGGCAAAAACTCCTGCTCAACCATAAAGACCAACATTCTCCCAGCACCAACAAGACAACTTAAAGATAACATTCCTTCTTAATCTTGTAAGGGGTCACAGTGACACTTAGATCTGGATTCTGTAAGTGTCAATAATATGTCATTTAATGTCCAGCCCTCTGTCTCAAAAGCCTTATAGAACTGTGACTTGACTTCTAAAACGGGCAGAACAGTTCTCTGAGCTTTCCGAGATGCTCTTCCCTGGTTATAATTCTCAAATTTGGCTCAAATAAAATTTTCCATTTCTTTCTTAGATGGACTGATTAATTCTTTGTTGACAATGTCATCACACATCTATGCTGGGAGAGTAATGAGTCCATGGGGAGAGAACAACAGAAACTGTGGGCTTGTTACCTCCCCAACTCCACCCAATGTGCTGCTTCTTTTGGGTGAGCTTAATCTGTAACCTTTGCCTTTAAAAAACCATAACTATAATAGCTTTCATAGAGTTCTGTGAGTCCTTCTAGTGAGTTATCAAACCTGAGGATGGTTTGGGGAATGAACCAACTTGCAGCTGGTGTCAGAATTGAGGGAGGCTTGGGGACTGTGCCCTCTAAACTGTACACAGTTGGTGAACTTCTCAGTTGCCCAAACTCTTTTCAATTACTCACAAACTAAGTCACAATAAAGACTCCAAGAAGGAGGAAGATAATATGAATAAGAAAAAGCGGTGAGCAATGAAACTAATAAACCTAAATACAGTTATGTGATTCAACAGGTTGGGGTGAAGATTTCTCCACAATCCTCAGGTCAGTATTTGAACACTGATATACCACCTGTTTAAAACCAGTTGAACTATAAAGAACAATTGTTACACCTTACCAAAGCTTCCCTTGGGGATGGGTGGGGGTGGGTGTAAGTAGAAAAGAACAAAAAGATATAAAAACCCCTGTGAGAATGACAAGGGCAAGCTGACCAGCCTGATGGCCTCTCCACTCCATGTAGATGGTTTCACTAGCAGCTGATGATGCACTAAAAATGGGCAAAGGACTTGAATAATTTCTCCCAAGAAGATATACCAATTGTCAATAAGCACATGGAAAGATGATCAACATCATTAGTCCTTAGGGAAATGAAAATCAAAACCACAATGACATACCACTTCATACCCACCAGGATGGCTATAAGAAAAATATGGAAAATAACAAGTGCTGGTGAAGATGTGAAAAACTGGTATCCTTGCACATGTTGGGAATGTAAAATGGTGTGGCAGTTATGAAAAAATGTTTGGTAGTCCCTCAAAAAGCTAAACATAGGATTACCATATAACCCAGCAATTCCACTCCTAGGTAAATACCCAAAGGAACTAAAAGCAGGGACTTGAATGGATACTTGTATGCCAATGTTCATAACAGCATTATTCACAAGTGCTCAGAGATGGAAATAACTCAGTGGTCCATCAACAGACGAATGGATAAATAAAATGTGGTATATCCATATAATGGAATATTATTCAGCCATAAAAAGAAATGAAGTCCTGACACATGCTACAACATGGATGAAACTTGAAAATATGATGCTAAGTGAAATAAGCCAGACACAAAAGGACAAATAATTGTAGGATTCCAATTACAGGTCTCTAGAATAGGCAAATTCATAGAGACAAAAAGTAGATAAGAGGGTTACCAGGGCTGGGGGTAGTAGAAATGGGAACTTATTGGTTAACAGTTACAGAATCTGTTTGGCATAATGACAAAGTTTTGGACATAGATAGTGATGATGGCTGCACAACACTGTGAATGTAATTAATGTCACTGAATTATACACTAAAATGGTTAAAATGGCAAATTTATTATATGTATATATTTCACCACAATTAAAAATTATAATGTAATATGCCAAAACCCATTGAACTGTACACTTTAAATGGGTCAACTGTATGGTCTGTGATTTATTGATCAATAAATAAATAATTAAATAAGGCTGTTAGAAAAACCAAGAGGTGATAAAATGAAACAATTTTTAAAATATTTGAATAAACAAAATAAAAAAGAGGAACAAAGAGGACAGAGCAAATAAAAACCAAAGAGCAACATAGCTTACTTAAACTCAACTCTATCAATATTTATATTACATGTAAGTGGAATAAACATTTCAATTATAAATATACTTTATATATTAAGCAATGTAGAGGAAAGCATGCAAATGTTAAGGAGACAGATGAAAGACGTAAAAAAGATCAAAATCAAACTTGTAGACGTGAAAAATATACAAAATGGGAGTAACAGATTACAAACTGCAGAATAAAAAGATAAGTAAATTTGAAGACACTGTAATAGAAACTATCCTAAATGAAACACAGAAAGAAAAAAGACTGAAAAAAACGAACAGAGCATCAGTGAGTTGTGGTACAACTTCAAGTGCTTTAATGTACACATAATTGGAGTCCTAGAAGGAAAGGACAGAAAAATATTTGAAGAAGTAACAGCTGACTGTTTTCATAATTTGATAAAAACTACAAACCCACAGCTCAACAAACCCAGAGCTGAAGAAACATGAAGAAAACTATATCAAAGTATATTATAATCAAATTTCTTAAAACCAATGATAGAAAAATCTTATAAGCACCCAGAGAAAAAAAAGACACATTATATATGTAAAAACAACAGTGGAATTTTTGCCAGAAACAATATAAAAGACAGTGATGAGACATCTTTCAAATACTGAAAGAAAAAAAATAATACAGAATTCTATTCTGTGAAAATATCTTTAAAAAAAGGAAGTGAAATAAAGACTTTTCAGATATACAAATACTGAAAGAATTCATTACTAGCACACCTACACTACAAGAAATGTTAAAAGACATCCTACAGGCAGAAAGAAAATGTCACCAGATAGAAATCTAGATCTACACAAAAGAATGAAGAGAGTTACGAGAAATATTAACTACATGGATAAATAGAAAGGATGTTTTTCTTATTATTTAAATCTCTTTTGAAGGTTATATGTGTAAATAAAAGTATGACAAAAATAGCACCAAGGCCAGGTAAAAATTGGAGGTATACTATTATAAGGTATACTATTTGTGAAGTGGGATAATACCACTTGGAGGTAGACTATGATAAGTTAAAGACTTATACTATAAACCTTAAAGCAATCACAAAATAACAAAACAGAATAAAAATGGAATTTAAGACGTACTCATTAATGGAACAGAAGGCAGAAAAAGAGAGTGAAGGGAACAAAGAACAGATGGTAAAAAAAAAAGGAAACAAATAGTAAAACGGTAGATTTAAAACCTTCCCACAAAGAAAACTCCAGGCTGAGACTGCTTCACTGGTGAATCCTTCCAAACAGCAAAGGAGCAAATAATGTCAATACTACCTAAACTCTTTTGGAGGATAGAGAAGGAGAGGTAACACTTCCCAACATGTTTGATGGGGCCAGTATATCCCTGATACCAAAGCCCAAAAAGAAAAATAAATTATAGACTAACATCCCTCATGAACACAGATACAAAATTCCTGAATAAATCAATAGCAAATCCAATAAGGTATTACATAAAAAGGATAATGTATCATGATCTTGCAGGAATGCAAGGTTAGTTTAACATTCAGAAATAAATATTAGTTTAGTAAGTTAGGTTCAGTCATATTAACTGATTAAAGGAGAAAAACCATATAATCGTCTCAATAAATAGAGAAAAAATATTTGATAAAATTCCTGAATAAGACTCTGAAATGAGGAATTGAAGGAAATTCTTTCACCTGATAAAGGGTACCTATTAAAAAATCTACAGCTAACAACATAATTGTGAAAATACTGAATCTTTCCCCATAAGATGTGCTTCATTCAAGAATGTCCAGTCACGACCTGTCTTCACTATTGTGTACAAGGTTCTAGCCAGTGCAATAATACAAGGAAAAGAAATAAAATGTAAGCACCTACAAAAAAGCTCGTAAAACTAATAAGTGAATTTTGCAAAGTTGAAGGATACAAACCAGGTCAATATACAAAAATCAATTTCATTTCTATATAATTAGCAATAAATATTGGAAAACAAAATTTAAAATTTACAATAGAATGCAAAAGCATGAAATTCTCAAAGGTATATTTCACAAAATATGTGCAAGACTTGTATACCAAAAACTAAAAAACACTGGTGAGAAAAATTAAAGAAATCCTATGCAAAAGCAGACACATGCCAGGTTTATGGATAGGAAGACTCAATGCTGTCAAGATTACCAATTCTCCTTAAATTGACCTATCAGTTAAATGCAATCACAATCAAAGATACAAATTTTTTTAAGGATGGAAAATAACAAGCTTATTATTCTGAAACACAAACGGAAATGCAAAGGACCTAAAATGGTGAAGACAGTCCTGGAGAAGAACATAGTGAAGGATTCAGGGAATTCTATAAAGCTACAGGTTAGCAATACAGTGTGGTACTGGCATAAAGACAGACCAAGAGAACAATGGAACAAAACAGAGAATCCAGAATTAAAGCCCCACAGAGGAGAATGGATAAATAAATTGCGGTAGGTAGACTTATACAATGGAATATGTAGTACAAAACAATAAAAAATAATAAATTATTACTACATTCAACAACATGGATGAATGTCACAGGCATACTGGTGAGTGAAAGGGGACAGACGCAAATACATAACATACGTTTCCATTTTTCTATACATTTTAAGAACGGGAAAAACATTATCTAGGGTGATGTAAGTCAGAAAAATTACTTCTGTTGGGGATTACTAACTGGAAGGGGCTTGAGGCTGCCTTCTGAGGTGTTGATAGTGTTTTATATCTTGACCTAGGTGGTGGTTACATGGGTATAAACATATGTAAAAAAATAAGTGAGCTGCACACTTATTAAAAGTAGCACACTTGCTGCACTTTATTGTATTTGTTATTCCTCCATAAAAAGAGGCAGCAGTTAATGAGTACCTTTTGTTAATCTGGGTGATGTAGTCAACAAAATTAAGAAAACTTTTTTTGGAAAGTGCAGACTATCCTAGTACTGGTCAAACACAGGCCACTCCAGCTAAATAGGGTCATCTTCAGGGACCAAGGATACCTAAGAGATAGACTGGAAGTACCAAAAAACTTCCCATCAGATCTACAATCAGACACCTGTTTTCTCTCTTTGTCCCCAAGCAGCGGTTTACAAAGTGAGTCATTACAGAACCCTGTATGGAGCCACCCTTCCTCCAATGTCCATGTACTTTGGTGAAAAAACTATTATCCTCCTAAGACCTACTGTTAATAGATGTCTCTGTAAAACTAACAATAACAATAAACCTTTAAATAGCTCTTACTATGTATCAGACACTGTGTTAGGGACTTTGCATGCATTGTGTGCTTTAACCCTCAAAACACTATGAAAAAGATTCATCTTCATTTTACAGATGATGATGACTGAGGCATAGAGAGTTTAAGTAACTTGCCTAAGGACACACAACTAGTGAGTGACAGAGCTGGGATTCAATCCCAGGCAACCAGACTCTAGAGCTTGTGCTCTTAACCACTACAATCTACCTGTCAGTAAGAATGAACAAGATCACTCACTGATATCTGTTTCAAGGGGTAAATTTCTACTCTTCGTGTAAATTTGTAATTGTGTAGACCCAAATTGTAACTGATCTCTGCCCTCCTTCTATTCACTGTATATGTATCATCTTTCCTGAAAACTTTCATCCACCAACCAGATGGAAAATGCGGAGACACACGTAATTGTAGCATAAGTACGTTACAGGGACACATCCTCCCCTATCAATCTCTGCCTCTTGCTTAATACAAAAAAAGCTCAAGCTGTCATGGTAAGCAAGAAAGTGACTGAATTGTCTGATTTTTAGGATCCATAATGGGTCACAACTGGCCTGCACTTTTGTTTTGTGTTTTACAAATATACAGAGAACAGACTGGTATATGTAGCTAAGGTGCTAAATTATGTAGGCATCAATCCAAAGCTTTAAAAAAATTGTTTCTTTATATTGAGTATGTTTTCCAAACGAAAGCTTCCTTACTGGCTATTAATGGGTTGTGGCTTTTTTCTATGCCTCATTGTTATCCTCATGATCACACGTAGTCACATAATGGGGGTTAGAACGGAAAAAAAAACCCCCACTGAAGTATTGAATTTAAGACATTTCCCTATTATATTAGCCATCAACCACAGTTTCTTTAGTTTACATCCTGGAAAAATATTACCATATCCCATACTTACCGAATCCACGAGATTTTCTGTTTTATCTATCAATAATTCCAATCTTTCGCCTCGCTGAGCTACCAGATCTGAAAATGTTGGAAAAACAAAAAATATCATGTTTATATTACAAATCTACTAATTTTGCTTTTAAGCCAAATCTGATTTTAATTATTGTTGGTATTCTTGACAACTCATATTTACTACGGAAGCACTTATAGCTTTAAGTAATGAAAGACTTTAGTAAAGCTTATCAACTAAAGTAGGTGTTGTCAGTTTTTTTGTAAAGGGCCAGACACTAAATATTTTAGGCTTTGTGGACCAAATGGTCTCAATTGCAATTACTGAACTCTGTCAGACATAAACAATACATAAACAAATGGGCATGACTGTGTTCCAATGAAACTTTATTTAGAAAAAGAGGCCAGATTTGATCCAAGAGCTGTAGTTTGCAAACACCTGAATTAAGGGTATGATCTGAGAGTAAAAACAAAAAAAGAACCTTCAAAATAAATGAGAGTTAGACATTTCCAGAATTGCAGTGTGAGGAGCTCCACAGAGCCTCTCTCCAATAAAACCACCATAACTGGTAAAAATTATAAAAACAAACAAAAACAATTTAAAGTCTCTGAAAACTGTGAATGTCCTAAGGGCATACAGCAAATGGAGAAACATTTACACAAGAAAATCAATGAATTCTTAGTAAGAAAAGTGAGAGTCTATGGCATTTGAGATCTACATGATCTACTCCATGCTTCAGTTCAGTGAGATGGAAGCTCTACTCCTGGCAAATAAAGCCTGGGAGCACTATTTCCCCTCAGGTCCCATTCAAAAGCTATGCTTTCCCTCCAGGAGGGGCAACTCATCAGCATTTCTCCTCCTACCTCACCCCATCCCCAGGTCCATAAGGCAGAAGCTCTATTCCAGCATGGTGTGACTGGTAGGTGTGAGGCTTCCTCCATCTACGTAGCCCCCATGCACAGGGCAGAAGCTCTACCACAGGTGGCAGGCCAAGAATAGTGAGCTCTGAGTGCCCCTGCCCTGACGTAACTCATAGAGTAGAGGTTCCACACTGGGAGAGGCAAGCCAAGAAAACCAGGGTTACCCAGCACTCAACTTGTAGGGCAAGGGTGTCACTCCAAGAGAAGCAGTCCACTGTCCCTATCCATAGCTCCAGAACAGTGGTTCATAGATTGTTCCCAGGGGGAAAGGCAGGACTTAAGAACAGAGAGCTTTCCTAAGAGAACAGACTCTATTTGGAACAGAGTATGGGGAAGTTCAAGCCTAAGGGTGCTGTCAAAAACAATGGAGATTTGGGAGATAAGCAGTTACAGTGAAGCTGGGAGCTTCATGAGAATAACAAGCTAAACCATGTGACAGCTAGAAGTTTAACAGAGAGTACCTGGGGGAAGAGTCAGCTAAGAAGAACCCTCCTGAGGTCAGAACAAATACCTAAGACTGGCCTCAAACACAAGGGAACCCAAATCGAATTAGATCACTGGAGGACTTTATGTATGGGAAACTGTCAGAAAAATAAAAATGGAGCAATTAGCCTGCAATTAGTGGAGGCTAACAGCTGGGTGAGGTACCACAGAGGCAGGCTTAATAGGGAGATTAGGAAAAGAAACAAGAGAGCTGTGTCATTCCAGGGTGACTGTGTGCTGTTCCCTCTGAGAGGTGACATTAGAGGCCACACACTGTGGGAGAAATAGACTTCAAAGAAAAAGTGCAGCCAAGTCACTAAACAAATAAACCAGCAAACAATACACCCTAGGAGTTGGGAATCAGTACCCAGAGTTGCTACAATACATTACCAAAAATGTCCAATTTTCAAAAAAAGTTATGATATGAAAAGACACAGGAAAGTGTGATCCATACACAGGAAAAAGAGCAGAAATTAGAAACTTACTTGGGGGAGGGGGAGCTCAGCTGTTTCACTCAACAATGAAATGAAATTAGAAATCAATAACAAGGAAAACTTATGGGATGAAGTAAAAGCAGTGAATAGAAGGAAATTTATAGCAGCAAACACCTACATTACAGAGAAGAAAAATGTTATAGACTGAATTGAGTCCCCACAAATTCATATATTGAAGCCCTAACCCCTAATGTGATAGTATTTGGAGATGGGGTCTTTGAGAGATCATTAGATTTAGATGAGGCCATGAAGGCTTATGATGGGATTAGTGGCCTTATAAGAAGAGACACCAGAGAGCTTGCTCCCTGTCTTACTTCCAGCCATGTGAGGACACAGTGATAAGGCATCATCTGCAAGCTGGGAAGAGAGTTCCCATCAGAGCCCAACCATGCAGGCACCCTGATCTTAGAATTCCAGCCTCCAGAACTGTGAGAAAATCAATTTCTGTTGTTTAAACCACCCAGTCTATAGTAATTTTTTATAGTACTCTAAGTTGACTAAGACAAAAGATCCCAAATTAATAACCTATCGTTCTATCTTAACGAACTGGAAAAAGAAGAGCAAACTAAATCCAAAGCTAACAGAGGGAAGTAGATAATAAACATTAGAGCAGAAAAAATATATAGATCATAAAAGAAAAATAGAGAAAATCAATGAAACCAAAAGTAGGTTTGAAAAGATCAACAAAATTGACAAATATTTGCATAAACAGACAAAAAAAGAGAATACTCAAATTACTAAAATAATAACTATCAAATTCATAGAAATGAAAGGGATCCTAAGAGAATACTATGAACAAGAGTATGTCAACATATTAGATAAATGAAATGGATAAATTCCTAGAAAGATACCAACCACCAAAACAGACTCAAGAAGAAACAGAATATCTGAATAGAGCTACAACAAATAAAGAGATTGAATCAGTAATTTTTAAACTTTGCAGAAAGAAAAGCACAAGCACAGGGCTTCCCTGGTGGCGCAGTGGTTGAGAATCTGCCGGCCAATGCAGGGGACACGGGTTCGAGCCCTGGTCTGGGAGGATCCCACGTGCCGCAGAGCAACTAGGCCCGTGAGCCACAACTACTGAGCCTGCGTGTCTGGAGCGTGTGCTCCGCAACAAGAGACGCCACGATAGTGAGAGGCCCGCGCGCCGCGATGAAGAGTGGCCCCCACTTGCCACAACTAGAGAAAGCCCATGCACAGAAATGAAGACCCAACACAGCCAAAAATAAATTAATTAATTTAAAAAAATATATATATATGGTATTGAAAAAAAAAAAGAAAAGAAAAGCACAAGCACAGATGGCTTCAAGGGTGAATTCTACCAAACATTTCAAGAAGAATTAATACCAATTTTTCACAAATTCTTTTAAAAATAGAAGAGAGAACACTTGCAACTTATCCTATAAGGTCAGTATTACTCTGATATCAAAACCAGATAAAGATATCACAAGAAAATAATAGATCAATATCTCTTATGAATAAAGACATAAGAAGTCCTCAGTAAAGTACTGGCAAAATGAATCCAGCAATATATAAAAAGGATTATACACCATGATGAAGTGGCATTTGTTTCAGAAATGCAAGGTTGATTTAGTATTCAAAAATCAATTATTGTAATGTTTTAATAAAATAAATAAAGGACAAAAAACAATATGATCATTTCAATAGATACAAAAAAGGACTTGACAAAAACCAACACCTTTACATGATAACTCAGCAAACAAGAAATAGAAGGGAACTTCCTGAACCTGACAAATAGCACCTATGAAAGAACCACAGCTAACATCATACGTAACTGTGAAAGTCTTCCTAAGATCAGGAATAAGACAAGGATGTCCACTCTTGCTACTTTTATTCAACACTGTACTGGAGGTTCTAGCCAGGGCAATTAGGCAAGAGAAAGAAATGAAAGTTATCCAGATTGGAAAGGAAGAATTAAAACTCTACTTTCAGATGGTATGATCCTATATACATAAAATCATAAGGAACTATTAAATGAGTTCAACAAGATTGTACAAGATCAAAATACAAAAACCGACTGTATTTCTATACATGAGCAATGAAAAATCCAAGAACAAAAGAGAAAAATACCATTTACAATAGCATAAAAAAATGGGAACAAGGCAAGAAAGATGTTGGAAGAGAGATACTATTAAAAAGAAATTATTCTGGCACTTGTCAAAAATGGTAAGAAAGACTTTATTCAAGACTATTGCAATAGGGGTCAAGATTATAGGGGAGAATAGGGGAGAGAGACTGAGCTCAACTCTGAATATAACAAGGACAAGTGATGTCAGCATCATAGTGGCATAAGATATTCCTTTTTGTCCCCCCTTTTAAACAACTAGTTAGGCATCCATCCATGAACAAAAGTCCCTCTGTTAGAGTTCTGGGATCCAGATATGCCAAGGGACCTGGGAGGAGTCTCATCCACCTGTGCATCAGTAATAGGCAGAAAGACCATTGTATGAGCTGTGCAATCAGCAGGACCGGTGAACTTGCCCCAATCCCTTTTGGCCATGGTTGGGTTGGGGAAAACCTGAAGAGTACTGACTTGAGCAGGCACCCAAGGACAAAAGAGAATTTGTAGAACTCCAGCCTTGCTGAGGGGAGATTCCAGCATGCTACTGGAGCAAAACAAATTTGAGGCTGGGACCTCCATGACTGGGGGAAGGGGGAAGGGGGAAGGGAAGAAATCAGGAAAGAAGCAGGTAAGAATATCAATATTAAAGGGATATAGTTCCTGATGACTCTGTTCAGGACTTCAGTGGAAGTCCATCCGTGAGCTTCTGGGAAACCCTCACCCGATGATCCCCTCACCAGTCCCACAGTCACCCCCAATGCCTAGAGTGCAAGACTCACACCTCCCCCTGCTCTCCGGCCAGCTCCTTATATGTGCTCCTGAGTTCAGTGGCAAGAGCAAGCTGCAATAAAAGTAGTGCTCTCAAAATATCTGACCAGGGTCTATGTGAAAGGGAGAAACCATAAAATTGAACTGTAGTGCTACCTTCTGAAAAACAAAAGAGAGGTTTCTAGCAGACATTCTGGTGAGCTTTAAGACCAGACAAGACATAAAAGCTTAATAATTATGCCACAAGAGGGAGCAAGAAGCATGGAGCAGGTATATCCACGCAAGGTCAGAGAAAACCCCAGATATAACAGGACGTATGAACAGTATTTCCCACCTGAAGGCAATTAGCAAAGCTTTGAGGAGGTGTCTGCTACTTCATATGTGAAAGCAGTGACACAAAACTCCAAGGAACATGAAGAATCAAGGAAACATGATATCACCAAAAGGTAATAATCATTCACCAATAACCAAAATCAAAGACATGAAATTTTAGGATCTAGATGATAAAGAATTCAAAATAGCAGTTTTGAGGAAACCAAAAGAGCAGCAAGAGAACACAGAAAGAGAATTCAATGAAATCAGGAAAACAGTACATGAACAAAATCTGAAATTTAACAAAGAGATAGAAATCATGGAAAACAAACAAACAGAAATTCTGGAGCTGAAGAATTCAATGAGTAAAATGAAAAATGCAATAGAGAGCATCTATCTCAGAGTAGACTGAGTGGAAGATAGACTAAATGAGCTAAAGGATAGGAAATCTGAAATCAGAGGATAACAAAGAAAAAATAATGAAAAAGAGTGATTTAGAAAGCCTATGTGATCTATAGGACTCCATCAAACATACAAATATTATAATAACTGGGGTTCCAGAAGGAAAAGAGAGGGATAAAAGGCAGAAAAGTTATTAAAGATATAATAGCTGAGAACTTCCCAAACTCAAGGAAAGACTGGGACATCCAAATTCATAATGCTAATCACCCTATTATCTCAATGCAAAAAGACCTTCTTAAGATAAATTATGATGAAACTGTCAAAAATCAAAGATAAAGAGAAATTCCTAAAAGCAGCCAGAGGAAAAAGATTGTGACCTGCAAAAGAACCCCCATTAGGTTATCAGCAGTTTTCTCAGCAGAAACCCTACATGCCAGGAGAGAGTGGAATGACACATTCAAAATGTTGAAAGAAAAAATCTGTCAGCCAAGAATACTCTATATGGAAAAGTTATCCTTCTGATATGAAGGAGAAATAAAGATGTTCCCAGACAAACATAAGCTGAGGGATTTCATCACCACCAGACCCGCAATGCAAGAAATGCTGAATGGAAAAGATGCTAATTAGTGAAATGAAAACATATGAAAGTATATAATACACTGGTAAAGGTAAGTATGCAGATTTAGAACACTCTAATTCTGTAATAGGATGGTGTCTTAAACACAACTATAGTATAAAGGTTAAAGCAAAAGAGTAGTAAAGATAACTACAGCTACTGGAGAGGAGTCACGATGGTGGAATAGGAGGACGTGGAATTTGTCGCTCCTCACAAATACATCAAGAATACATCTACAAATGGAACAATTCTCATACAGCACCTGCTGAACATTAGCAGAGGACTTCAGACAACCTAAAAGGACAAGAAAAATCCCCTCAAAACCAGGCAGGATGAAAGAAAGAAAAAAAGAAAAGAGGAATCAAAACAGGGACCAGCAATCTGGCGGGAAGCTGAAGGTGAGGGGAGGTCCCCACACTCAGAAAAGCTCCCTCACAGTGGGGAAATCAGCTGGGACAGAAACGGACCTTTGGGGGATCAAAGGAGAATGCAGTGGACACTCTGTGGAAGGCAGGACAAAAAACTGCATGCATGGTCTACACTGCAGCTCTGCACATTCCGGCCTGAGTTGTGAGTTGCCTGTTGCGGAGGGGGGCTGGGTGCTGGAAAGTGGGGTTTGGAGTGCGGACCCAGGGAGGGGACAGCTGTTGGCTGTGAAAAGACAGCCTGAAGGGACAGGAGTAAGGAGCTCCACAACCAGGAAAGTCTGTGGGAAAAGCCCAGGATACCACAGAAGGTGTCATTGTTCAGTGGTGCGTGAGGGGTGGAGCCACCATTACAACCCCTTTCCCCACCCGCCGGCTTCTTCAGCCTCTACAGGCACTGAGAGGGGCTCCCATCTGAGCAGGCCCACTTGCCCCTCGAGCTGGGGTCTCTGCCCGTGGGCTCTGGGGGACTGAGCACTGCACATCCCAAAGCCTCCTTGGGAATCAGCTCTGGGCACCCTTGCCTGGGACCAAAGTTTGCCAATGCTGGCGGGGGCTGAGAACTAAAGTGTGGGGTTGGGAGAATGGGTCTGGGGAGAGGAGTGCTGTTGGCTGTGTGGATACAGCAGAGGGGACAGGAGTGAGGGGATGCATGGCTGGGAATGCCCCTAGAGGAAGTGTGGTCTGCCTGGAAAGCGAGGCGCCATTGTTGAGAGACACGTGGGGGGCAGGGCCCCCACATTCCAGCTTCTGCCTCCGCGGGCACTGGGAGGGACTCTCACCAGAGCGAGTGCGCTAGTCTGTTGCAACTGCCTGCTGGTTCTGCCACCGCAGGCAATTTGCACACAGCCCAACTGTGGCCGCAGTACCGCTCCCTGGCCTGAGTAAGTGTGCCGCAAGCAGCCACTGCTTTCGCTCCCTCTTGCCTGGGCAAGGAACAGATGCCTGAGGGTGGTGCACACGCAGAGGTGGGGTCAAAACCAAAGCTGAGGCCCAGGGGCAGTGCGACTAAGGAAGAGGAAAGGGAGGAAAGGAAACCTTTCTGTGCAGCTGCGCAAGCTGCGGATTAAATCCCTGAGATTGGCTTGCTAAATCTTGCATCTGTGGAATACCTGAGTAGACAACGAGTGTTCCACAACTGAGACCAGTCTAGCCTTTCCAGCAGTGGACTCTGGGGGCAAGAAGTCTGGCCAGGTCAGAGTCTGAGCTGGCCCCACAGTACCCACAGCAGGTCCCGAGGCCTAACTAGAGGTATTGGAAGGCCTCCTGGGGAGGCAGGGATTGGCTCTGGCTCACTGTGGGGGCAAGGACACTGACAGAGGAGGCCCCAGGAAAATATTCTTATTACTATTATTCTTTTTTTGTTTGTTTCATTTTGTTCAGTTGTTGGTGTTGTTTTTATTATTTTTTACCTTTTTATTCTTTATTTTTATTTAAAAAGAATTTTTTAACATATATATTTTAAAATTTTTACTTTACTTTTTTGTTGTTTTGTGGGTTTTTTCTTGTTTTTGTTCTTTCCCTTTTATTTTTTATTGTTTTTTATGTCTCTATTTTGTTTCCTTCACTTTTTTTGCTGTTTGCTTTCTGTTTTAGTTTTATTTTTCATTTTTTGTTTTTGTTAGTTTAGTCCTTATGGACTATTCTCATCTTTGAATTCCTTTGTTTGTGCTCTTGTTTTGTTTTTATTTTCTTTTCTTTTTTCTGTGTGTGTGTTTGTTGTGTTGCTGCTGCTGTCTGTTTGCTGTTGTTTTTGCTATTTGTCTTGGGTTTTGTTTGTCTGTTTGTTTTCTTTTCTATTTTTCCTTTTTTTCTCTGGTCACTCTGTGAAGCTTGCGGGCTCTTGGCTCCCTGGCCAGGGGTCGGGCCTGGGCCTCCGGGGTGGGAGTGCCAACTCCAGGACACTGGACTGCCAGAGAATCCCCGAGCCCAGGGAATATTAATCGGTGCATGTGCTCCTGGAGGTATCCACATCAACACCAGGACCCAGCCCCACACAACTGCCTGCAGGCTCCAGGGCTGGACACCTCACGCCAAACAACCAACAAGACAGGAACACAGCCCCACCCATCAGCAGACAGACTGCCTAAAGTTGTACTAAGCTCACAGAAACCCCAAAACACACCACCTGATGTGGCCCTGCCCTAAGAGGTAAAAGACTCAGTTCCACCCACCAGAGCACAGGCACCAGTCCCTTCCACCAGGAAGCCTACACAAGCCCCTAGACCAACTTCACTCACTAGGGGGCAGACAACAGAAGCAAGAGGAATTACGACCCTGCAGTCTGTGGAAAGGAGACCATAAACACAGTAGGTTAGACAAAATAAGATGACAAAGAAATATGTTGCAGATGAAGGGGCAAGGTAAAAACCCACAAGACCAAATAAATGAAGAGGAGATAGGAAATCTACCTGAAAAATAATTCAGAGTAATGACAGGAAAGATGATCCAAGATCTTGAAAAGAGAATGGAGGCAAGGATAGAGAAGATACAAGAAATGTTTAACAAGCACCTAGAAGAACTAAAGAACAAACAATCAGTGATGAACAACACAATAACTGAAATGAAAAATATACTAGAAGGAATTAACAGCAGAATAACTGAGGCAGAAGAACGGAGAAGTGAGCTGGAAGATAGAATGGTGGAAATAACTGCCATGGAGAAGAATAAAGAAAAAAGAATGAAAAGAAATGAAGACAGCCTAAGAGACCTCTGGAACATTAAACACGCCAACATTTGAATTACAGGGGTCCGAGAAGAAGAGAAAGGGAAAGGTCCTGAGAAAATATGTGAAGAGATTGTAGTTGAAAACTTCCCTAACGTGGGAAAGGAAATAGTCAATCAAGTCCAGGAAGTGCAGAGAGTCCCATACAGGATAAACCCAAGGAGAAAAACACCGAGACACATATTAATCAAACTAACAAAAATTAAATACAAAGAAAAAATATTAAATGCAGCAAGGGAAAATCAACAAATAACCTACAAGGGAATCCCCATTAAGGTTATCAGCTTATTTTTCAGCAGAAACTCTGCAGGCCAGAAGGGAGTGGCAGGACATATCTCAAGTGATGAAAGGGAAAAACCTACAACCAAGATTACTCTACTCAGCGAGGATCACATTCAGATTCGATGGAGAAATCAAAAGCTTTACAGACAAGCAAAAGCTAAAAGAATTCAGCACCACCAAACCAGCTTTACAGCAAATGCTAAAGGAACTTCTCTAGGTGGGAAACACAAGAAAGGAAAGGACCCACAAGAACAAACCCAAAACAATTAAGAAGATGGTAATAGGAACATACATATCTATAATTACCTTAAGTGCAAATGGATTAAATGCTCCAACCAAAAGACACAGACTAGATGAATGCATTCAAAAACAAGACCCGTATATATCCTGTCTACAAGAGACCCACTTCAGACATAGAAACACATACACACTGAAAGTGAGGGGATGGAAAAAGATATTCCATACAAATGGGAATCGAAAGAAAGCTGGAGTAGCAATACTCATATCAAAAACATAGACTTTAAAATAAAGACTATTATAAGAGATAAAGAAGGACACTACATAATGATCAAGGGCTCGATCCAGGAAAATATAACAATTGTAAATATTCATACACCCAACATAGGCACATCTCAGTACATAAGGCAAATGCTAACAGCCATAAAGGGGAAATTGACAGTAACACAATAATAGTGGGGGACTTTAACACCCCACTTACACCAATGGACAGATCATCCAGACAGAAAATAAATAAGGAAACACAAGCTTTAAATGATACAATAGACCACATAGACTTAATTGATATTTATAGGACATTCTACCCAAAAGTGGCAGAATACACTTTCTTCTCAAGTGCTCATGGAACATTCTTCAGGATAGATCACATCTTGGGTCACTATCAAGCCTCAGTAAACTTAAGAAAATTGAAATCATATCAAGCATCTTTTCTGACCACAACGCTATGAGATTAGAAATCAATTACAGGAAAAAAAATTGTAAAAAATACAAATACATGGAGGCTAAACAATATGTTACTAAATAACAAAGAGATCACTGAAGAAATCAAAGAGGAAATCAAAAAATACCTAGAGACAAATGACAATGAAAACACAATGACCCAAAACCTATGGGATGCAGCAAAAGCAGTTCTAAGAAGGAAGTTTACAGCAATACAACCCTACCTCAAGAAACAAGAAAAATCTCAAATAAACAAGCTAACCTTACACCTAAAGCAACTAGAGAAAAAACGAACAAAACGCAAAGTTAGTAGAAGGAAAGAAATCATAAAGATCAGAGCAGAAATAAATGACATAGAAATGAAGAAAACAATAGCAAAGATCAATGAAACTAAAAGCTGGTTGAGAAGATAAACAAAATTGATAAACCTTTAGCCAGACTCATCAAGTAAAAAAGGGAGAGGATCCAAATCAATAAAATTAGAAATGAAAAATGAGAAGATACAACTGACACCACAGAAATACAGAGGATCATAAGAGACTACTACAAGCAACTCTATGCCAATAAAATGGACAACCTGGAAGAAATGGACAAATTCTTAGAAAAGTACAACCATCCAAGACTGAACCAGGAAGAAATAGAAAATATGACCAGACAAATCACAAATAATGAAATTGAAGCTGTGATTAAAAATCGTCCAACAAACAGAAGTCCAGGACCAGATGGCTTGACAGGCGAATTCTATCAAACATTTAGAGAAGAGCTAACACCGATACTTCTCAAACTCTTCCAAAAAACTGCAGAGGCTGGAACACTCCCAAACTCATTCTACGAGGCCACCATCACCCTGACACCAAAACCAGACAAAGATACCGCAAAAAAGAAACTTACAGGCCAATAAAACTGATGAACACAGACTCAAAAATCCTGAACAAAATACTAGCAAACAGAATCCAACAACACATTGAAAGGATCATACACCATGACCAACTGGGATTTACACCAGGGAAGCAAGGATTCTTCAACATACGAAAATCAATGTGATACACCATATTAACTAATTAAAGAAGAAAAACCATATGATCATCTCAATAGATGCAGAAAAAGCTTTTGACAGAATTCAACACCCATTTACGATAAAAACTCTCCAGAAAGTGGGCATTGGGAGAACCTACCTCAATATAATAAAGGCCATATATGACAAACCCACAGCAAACATCATTCTCGATGGTGAAAAACTGAAAGCATTTCCTCTAAGATCAGGAACAAGACTAGGATGTCCACTCTCGCCACTATTATTCAGCATAGTTTTGGAAGTCCTAGCCACGGCAATCAGAGAAGAAAAAGAAATAAAAGGAATCCAAATTGGAAAAGAAGAAGTAAAACTGTCACTGTTTGCAGATGACATGATACTGTACATAGAAAATCCTAAAGATGCCACCAGAAAACCACTAGAGCTAATCTATGAATTTGGTAAAGTAGCAGGATACAAAATTTATATGCAGAAATCACTTGCATTCCTATACGCTAACAACAAAAGATCAGAAGGAGAAATCAAGGAAACAATCCCATTTACCATTGCAACAAAAAGAATAAAATACCTAGGATAAACCTACCCAAGGAGGCAAAAGACCTGTATGCAGAAAACTATAAGATACTGATGAAAGAAATCAAAGATGACAAAAACAGCTGGAGAGATATACTGTGTTCTTAGATTGGAAGAATCAATATTTTGAAAATGACTATACTATGTAAAGCAATCTACAGATTCAATGCAATCCCCATCAAACTACCAATGGCATTTTTCACAGAACTAGAACAAAAAAGTTCACCATTTGTATGGAAACACAAAAGACCCCAAATAACCAAATCAATCTTGAGAAAGAAAAACGGAGCTGGAGGAATCAGGCTCCCTGACTTCAGACTATACTACAAAGCTACTGTAATCAAGACAGTATGGCAATGGCACAAAAATAGAAATATAGATCAATGGAACAGGATAGAAAGCCCAGAGATAAACTGACATACCTATGGTCACCTAATCTATGACAAAGGAGGCAAAAATATACAATGGAGAAAAGACAGCCTCTTCAATAAGTGGCGCTGGGAAAACTGGATAGCTACATGTAAAAGAATGAAATTAGAACACTCCCTAACACCATACACAAAAATAAACTCAAAATGGATTTAAGACCTAAATGTAAGGCCAGACACTATAAAACTCTTAGAGGAAAACACAGGCAGAACACTCTTTGACATAAATCACAGCAAGATCCATTTTGACCCACCTCCTAGAGTAATGAGAATAAAAACAAAAATAAACAAATGGGACCTAATGAAACTCAAAAGTTTTTGCACAGCAAAGGAAACCATAAACAAGACAAAAAGCCAGCCCTCAGAACGGGAGGAAATATTTGCAAACAAAGCAACTGACAAAGGATTAATCTCCAACATATACAAGCAGCTCATGCAGCTCAATATCAAAAAACAAACAAGCCAATCAAAAAATGGGTGGATGACCTAAATAGATATTTCTCCAAAGAAGACATACAGATGGCCAAGAGGCACATGAAAGGATGATCAACATCACTAATCATTAGAGAAATGCAAATCAAAACTACAATGAGGTATCACCTCACACCGGTTAGAATGACCATCTCAAAAAATCTACAAACAATAAATGCTGGAGGGGGTGTGGAGAAAAGGGAACCCTCATGCACTGTTGGTGGGAATGTAAACTGATACAGCCACTATGGAAAACAGTATGGAGGTTCCTTAGAAAACTAAAAATAGAACTACCATATGACCCAGCAATCCCACTACTGGGCATATACCCTGAGAAAACCATAACTCAAAAAGAGACATGCACCCCAGTGTTCATTGCAGCACTATTTACAATAGCCAGCACATGGAAACAACCTAAATGTCCAATGACAGATAAAGATGTGGTACATATATACAATGGAATATTACTCAGCCATTAAAAGGAATGAAATTGGGTCATTTGCAGAGACGTGGATGGACCTAGAGAGTGTCATACAGAGTGAGTAAGTCAGAAAGAGAAAAACAAATATCGTATATTAACACACATATGTGGAATCTAGAAAAATGGTATAGATGATCTTATTTGCAAAGCAGAAATAGAGACACAGACATAGAGAACAAATGTACGGATACCAAGGGGGAAAGTGGGGCGGGGGTGAGGAAATTGAAATTGACACATATACATTATTGATACTATGTATAAAATAGACAACAAATGAGAACATACTGTATAGCACAGGGAACTCTCCTTAATGCACTCTGGTGACCTAAATGGGAAGGAAATCCAAAAAAGAGGCAATATATGTGTATGTATAACTGATTAATTTTGCTGTACAGTAGAAACTAATACAACATTGTAAAGCAACTATACTCCAATAAAAACTAATTTAAAAAATAACTAGAACTACTATAATTTGTTAATGAATGCACAATATAAAAAGAGGTAAAGTGTGATGTCAAAAAGATAAAATAGGGATAGTAAATGGGTGGAGCTTTGTATGCAAAGTTAAGTTGCTATCAGCTTAAAATGGACTATTTTATCTATAAGAGCCTTTATGTAAGCCCAATGGAAACCACAAAACAAAAATCTATATTAGATTCACAAAAGACAAAGAAAGGGGAAATAGAGGACACAACCACAGAAAATCACCAATTTAAAAAGGTAAGCAGAAGTAGAGGGACATAGGAACAATGAAACTATAAAACAGGCAGAAAGCAATGAATGAAATGTAATTAGTAAGTCCTTTCATATCAATAATTACTCAAACTGTAAATGGATTGAATTTACCAATCAAAAGGCACAGAGTGGTTGGACAGATAGAAAAACAAGACTCAACTATATGCTGCCTACAAGAGACTCACTTCCAGATTTAAGTCCACACACAGGCTCAAAGTGAAGGGATAGAAAAAGATATTCCATGCAAGTAGAAACCAAAAGAAAGTGGGTATAACTATACTTATATCACACAAAATAAGACTGTATACCAAAAATGGTAACAAGAGACACATAAGGTCATTATAAAATAATAAAGTGGTCAATTCATTAAGAAGATATAACAATCAATGATATGCTCACACGATATCAGAGCACCTAATTATCTTAGGCAAATACTAAAAGATCTGAAGGGAGAAATAGACAATACAATAATATTAGGGGACTTCAATACCCCACTTTCAGCAATGGATAGATCATCCAGACAGAAAATCAAAAAAGAAACATTGGACTCAAAACACACATTAGACCAAGTGAACCTAACAGACATGTACAAAACAATTCATCCAACAGCAGCAGAATACAGTCTTCTCAAGTGCACACAGAACATTCTCCAGGATAGATCATCTGATAGGACACAAAACAAGTCTTAACTAATTCAAGAAGATTGAAATCATACTATCTTTTTTGTCCACAATGGTATGAAACTAGATATCAACAATAAAAGGAAAGCTAGAAAATCTACAAATATGTGGAAATTAAATAACACACTCCTGAACAGCCAATGGGTCAAAGAATAAATCAAAATGGAAATAAAAAATATCTTGAAACAAGTAAAAATGGAAAGACAACACACTAAAACCTATAGGATGCTGCAAAGGCAGTCTCAAAGGGAAACTTATAGTGATAAATGCATATATTAAGAAAATAGAAAGATCTCAGATAAACAACCTAACTTTACACTTCAAGGAACTAGAAAAAGAACAAAGTAAGCCCAAAGTTAGTAGAAGAAAGGAAATAACAAAAATCATGGTGGAAATAACTGAAATAGAGACCAGAAAAACAATAGAAAATATCAGCAAAACTAAGAGCTGGTTTTCTGAAAAGATAAACAAAATTGACAAAGCTTTGGCTAGACTAAGAAAAAAAGAGGACCCAAATAAATAAAATCAGAAATGAAAGAGAAGATATCACAACTGATAGCTCATATGATAGCTCAGAAATACAAAGGACCATAAGAGACTACTATGAAAAGTTATATGCCAACAAACTGGATAACCTAGAAGAAATGAATATATTCCTAGAAACATACAACCTACCAAGACTAAGTCAGAAAGTAATAGAAACTCTGAAGATTCTAATAATGAACAAAGAGATTGAATCAGCAATCAAAAGCCTCCCAACAGAAAAAAGCCCAGTACCAAATGGCTTCACTGGTGAATTCTACCAAACATTTAAAGGGAAGTTAATGCCAATACATCTCAAACTCTTTGAAAAAAACTGAAGAGGAGGAAATACTTCCAAATGCATTTTACAAGGCCAGCATTACCCTGATACCAAAGCCAGATAAGGACACTATGAGAAAACAAAACTAGATCAATATTCCTGATGAATATAGGTGCAAAAATTCTCAAAAAAATATTAGCAAATTGAATTCAACAACACATCAAAACAATCATACACCAACTAGGTGGGATTTATCCCTGGGATGCAAGGATAGTTTGATATACACAAATCAATACATGTGATATACCACATTAATAGAATGAAAGATAAATATTTATGATCATCTCAATAAATGGGGAAAAGACATTTGACAAAATTCAGCATAATTTCATGACAAAAACTCTCAACAAACTGAATATTGAAGGAGTTTACTTCAACATAATAAAGGCCACTATGTCAGACCCATAGCTTAACATCATACTCAATGATGAAAGATGGAAAGCTTTTCCTCTAAGATCAGGAACAAGACAAGGGTGCCCACTCTCATCACTATTATTCATAAAATACTAGAAATCCTAGCTAGAGCAATCAGGCAAGACAAAGAAATAAAAGGCATCCAAATTGGAAAGGAAGAAGTAAAATTGCCATTATTTAAGATGATATGATATTATACATAGAAAATCTTAAAGATTCAACCAAAAAAAACTGTTAAACTAATCAATGAATTCAACCAAGTTGCAGGATATAAAATCAACATACAGAAATCAGTTGTTTCTATATAATAACAAAATATCAACAAAAGTAATAAAACTATACCAATCACAATACCATAAAAAATAATAAAATATTCAGGAATAAACTTAACCAAGGAAGTGAAGATCTGTGTGATAAAAACTACAAGACTTTGATGAAAGAAATTAAAGAAGATACAAACAAATGGAAATATATCCCATGTTCATGGATCAGAAAAATTAATATTGTTAAAATATTCATAGTACCCAAAGTCATCTATAGATTCAATACAATCTCTATCAAAATTCCAATGGCATTTTTGACAGAAATAGAAAAAACAATCCTAAAATGTATATGAAATCACAAAAGATCCCAAATAGCCATAGTAATCCTGAGAAAGAAGAACAAGGCCAGAGGCATTACACTTCCTGATTTCAAACTATACTATAAAGCTATAGTAATTAAAACAGTATTGCTGGCAAAAATAGATACATGGACCAATGCAACAAAATAGAGAGACCAGAAATAAACCCCCACATATAGAGTCAACTAAGATTTGACAAGGGAGTCAAGAACACTCAATGGGGAAAGGATGGTCTCTTCAGCAAATGGTGTTGGGAAAACCACATGGATAGCCACATGCAGAAAATTGAAATTGGACCCCTATATACATCACTCAAAAAATTAACTTGAAATGGATTAAAGACTTAAATGTAAGGCCTGAAACCAATAAAACACCTAGAAGAAAATATAGGGAAGAAAGTTCTTGACATTGGTCTTTGCAATGATATTTAGCATACCAAAAGCACAAGCAACAAAAGCAAAATCAACAAGTTGGACTACATCAAACTACAGAGCTTCTGGACAGGAAAAGAAACAATCAACAAAATGAAAAGGCAACTTATATAAAGGGAGAAAATATTTACAAACCATATATTGGATAAGAGGTTATCATCCGAAATATATAAAGAATCAATACAACTCAATAACAAAAAAACAAACAATCGGATTTAAAAATGGGCAGAGGAACTGAATAGAATTTTTCCAAAGAAGATATACAAATGGCCAACAGGTACATTAAAAGATGCTCAACATCACAAGTCATCAGGAACATGCAAATAAAAACCACAATGAAATATCAACCTCATACCAGTTAGAATGGCTATCATCAAGAAGAAAGAGATAAATGTTGGTGAGCATATGGAGAAAAGGGAACCCTTATGCACTGCTGGTGGGAATGTAAATCGGTTCAATCACTATGAAAAACAGTATGGAGTTTCCTTAAAAAAATTAAAAATACAACTACCATATATATCTAGCAATTCCATTTCTGGGTATCTATCTGAAGGAAATGAAAGCAGGATATTGAAAGGATATCTGTACTCCCATGTTTATTGCAGCATTATTTCACAACAGCCAAGATATGGAAGTAAGCTAAGTGTCTGCCAATGGATGAATGGATAAAGAAGATGTGGTGTATATATATAATGGAATATTATTGAGCCATGAGAAAAATGAAAATCCTGCCATTTGCAACAACAGGGATGGATCTTGAGGGCACCATGCTTAGTGAGATAAGCTAGTCAAAGAAAGACAAATATTGTATGATATTACTCATATGTGGAATCTAAAAATGTGAACCTTATAGAACCAGAGTAGAATGGTGGTTACCAGGGGCTGGGGGGTACAGGAATTGGGGAGATGTTGTAAAAGGGTACAGACTTGCAACTAGAAGATTAGTAAGTTCTGAACATCTAGTGTACAGCACACTAATTGTAGTCAACAATACTGTATTATATACTTCAAAATTGCTAAGGCCACATTTTATATAACTCCATTTATATGAAATGTCCAGAACAAGCAAATCTATACAGACAGAAAGGAGATTAATTGTTGCTTAGGTCTGCAGGTTGAGGGGAAAAGAGGAGTGACTGTAAATGGGTACAGAATTTCTTTTGGGGGTAATGAAAATGTTCTAAAATTGACTGTGGTGATAGTCACACAACTCTGTGGACATAGTAAAAACCATTGGATTGTATACTTTAAATGGGTAAATTGTATGGTATGTGAATTATATGTCAATAAAGCTGTTAAAAAATCAAAGGGAGATGATTAGAAAGGTTTTTGCTACATTTTTAATTTGCTATTTCTGTAATTCTAAACATAAATGTAATTTAAGAGGAGTTGATTAAAAAGGTTCATTTTCTGGAAACATTATGCATCTGCAATAAATACTACTGTAGCAGTTGGCTGCTTCCACTTTTAGGCAAAATAAATATATTTGGTGACCAAAAAAAGAGAAAAATATTAGTAGTTTTTCAATAGGTATATTGAAAGATATATTTAAGAGTTCTCTAGTCTGCATCTAGACCTATATTTAAAACTAAAATCAATGAAAGGAAATCACTTCAAATAACCAAGAGACATACATATTAAGAAATATAAAAATGTTTCTGCCTTTTGATTATTAATCCCATTCCTGGGAACTAATCTCAACAAAATAAGAAAAATATAATAGGCACAGAAACATTTATAACAGTACTGTTACTATAACACAAACTCTAAATCAGTGCTACCTAAGAGTGTCTGCTACTGCTCAACTAAGTCTCCAAGTATACTGTTCAGTCAAATTGACATTTTCATAGCAAGATGTTCTCAATGAAGGAAGCACAGCACTGACTTCTATTCTGGAGCAAGCTCCTTATCTGGTTGTAAAACAGCACTCTGAGTAATAATGCTCTAAAGACCCAAAGTGTCCAACATAAGGACATAATTGGTAACCTGTGATATAACTCAAAGAAACACTGTACGAGCATAAAGTAGACTAACAGCTAACAATCATTCAGCTCTTACTATGTGCCAGGCACCGTACACAGTGTTTTACATACATTACCTCTTTTATCCTGGTAACCTCAGGTTCTATTACTTCCTTTTTGCAGATTAAGGAATAAAGGTCAGAGAGGTTAAAGGACTGATCAAGGCCTAACAGCAGGTAGGAAGTGAAATCAGGACTCAAACTCAGGCATGTATGTATGACTCCAAATCTTGATTACTCTATTATACTGCCTCCACAAAACTGAATATAAACTATGATTAACTATGTATACATGTGAATAAAAATTTAAAGGAAAGAAAATATAAATGAAACTTTAGGATGGTGAGACAAAGTAAATTTTTTAGAATGTCTTTTCATAACTTTTAAGTGTTCTAATAATAAATGTAAAAGTAATTCAAATAGTAAATTCAAAATTATAACTAAATGGACATTTACAAAATGACGTCTCAGTTAAATATCTTGTAAAGCATTTATATACTAATTTTTGTTCAATTTTATATTAAGAATTTATTCTCTGCAAGACATTCCTCTTAGAAGATATATTTAAGAGTGGTTCTATAACTTGAGTATGCACTGGAATCCTCTGGAGGGCTTGTGAAAACACAGATTTCCCATTCCAAGAGTTTCTGATTCAGTAGGCTTGGGGTGGGGCCTGAAAATTTGCATTTGTAACAGGTTCCCAGGGGATGCTGATGCTGCCGGCCCAGGGACTACATCGTGAGAACTGGTGCTATTAAAAAATTAACATCATCCTAAATCTAAATACCACTGTTATAATCAATTAAAAAATAAACAGTGCATTTCTCTGGATTATTTTAATGTGGTAAATAGGTTCTTTTTTTTTTTAATTTTTATTTATTTATTTATTTATTTATGGCTGTGTTGGGTCTTTGTTTCTGTGCGAGGGCTTTCTCTAGTTGCGGCAAGTGGGGGCCACTCTTCATCGCGGTGCGCGGGCCTCTCACTGTCGCGGCCTTTCTTGTTGCGGAGCACAGGCTCCAGACGCGCAGGCTCAGTAGTTGTGGCTCACGGGCCTAGTTGCTCCGCGGCATGTGGGATCTTCCCAGACCAGGGCTCGAACCCGTGTCCCCTGCATTGGCAGGCAGATTCTCAACCACTGCGCCACTAGGGAAGCCCGGTAAATAGGTTCTTGACAAAACACAGGCCAATGGAATTCATGCCATAGTTCATTCTCTTGAAGAATACAACAGTTTTTTGGTGCAATTCTTTCTCAGTCAAGAGCTACAAACTTTCTAAGGAGATCAAATAGTTATACTTTAAGTGTCTATACTGATGATATCAACTATCTGGGTATTTCCAGCCAAAACTGACTAAATTATTCTAAGTTGCTGAACTGTTTAAGGGTCTTGGAAATTAGTCTTGCTAAGCAAGCTAACAAATTTAGAATGAATAGTCATAAGTGCTAAAAAGAAACCATCATACAGCAGGCAGTATCACAGGTAAGTGATATCCATATCTCAGCTGACAATTAGCTTCCAATATTAAGAATAAGGAAGTGCTGTTTCAGCCTCTCTAGAATGATTTGACCCCAATCAAGTAATCTATTATCATTTTTGCCCTCATGCATGCAGAGTATGCCATGAAACATACCTATGTTTCTGACCATGATTCCTTTAAGTTCATCCACTTGGGCTTGAGTCTCCATCACTTTATCTAGGCCTTTATTCTCGGAGTGATGCTTCTATAAAAAAATATGATTTAACTCATGATACCCAGACATTATTTACAATACGAAAACAAAAAGAAGAGGAATGACATTGAAGAATGCTATAAAATTGTCTTTATCTTTGGCACAAAAGATAGATGTCACTTCATTCAAAAATTGTTACCAAAAATATAGGCAAGCATAAAACTTGCTACCATATGAAATGTAAGTGTTATAGTATAAAAAAATCACCTTATTTTAAATGAAATAAAGCTAAACATATTATATCAAATATACATCTGAGACTCCTGGGGCAGAAGTAGGGTGTTATATAATCTGTGCTCAGACAAGGAAGAAAGGAGAAAAGACTGTAGTGGGGACAGGGGGAGCAGGACGGGGAAAGGGTATGCTAAATTTTTCCCCATTTCTTGGGTATGATGAGGTAGGGACTGGCCCAGCTTCTGAGCACCTGTTCTTGTATCTGTTGGGATCAGAGTATGCGTCCTATTTTCATTGGCTTCTTATAGGATCTAGAAATGTAAGACACTGAAGACAGTATATATTTTGAAATTATTATCTATAGCAAACAATTGTGGACTGCTTAATACACAATATTCCAGTCACTTCACTGTGCTAAGTGCTTCAAATAGGGGATATTATTTAATCCATGCAAAAACTCTATGACGAAGATGCCATTATTATTACCTCCATTTATAGTCAAGGATCCTGGCACAGATTTGTTTAGAGGTTCACACACATCTGGAGCTAAAGACAAACCAGCTAAATTGAAAGTTTTGCTGCCAGCTAACCCTATTTACCTTTTTTCCTCCTTGTGATGAGAACTCTTAGGATTTACTCTCTTAACAATTTTCATACATAACATAAAGCATTATTAATTATATTTATGATGTTGTCCACTATATCCCTAGTATTTATTTATCTTATAACTGGAAGTTTGTACTTTTTGACTGCCTTCATCCAATTCCCCTCCCCACAACCCCGCCTCTCTGATCTCTCTTTCTATGAGTTTGTTTTTAAAGTATAATTGACCTACAACACTATGTTAGTTCCTGTTACACAACATAGTGATTTGATATTTCTACACATTTCAAAACGATCACAACAATAAGTTTAGTTACGATATGTCAAAATTCAAAGATATTACATAGTTATGACTATATTCCCAACATGGCACATTTCATACCTGTGACTCACTTATACTGCAACTGGAAGTCCATAACTCTTAATCTCCTTCACCTATTCTTTCCTACCCCCAACATTCTCCCCTCGGGTAACCAGGTATTTGTTCTCTGTATCTATAACTCTGTTAATGTTTTGTTAAGTTTGTTCATTTGTTTTGTTTTTTAGATTCCACATATAAGTGAAATCATACAGTGTTTGTCTTTCTCTGACTTATTTCACTTAGCATGATAGCCTCTAGATCCATCCATGTTGTTGCAAATGACAAGATTTCGTTCTTTTATATGGCTGAGTAATATTCCTCTGTGTGTGTGTGTGTGTGTGTGTGTGTGTGTGTGTGTGTGTGTGTATGCCACATCTTCTTTATACATTTATCTCTTGATGGGCATTTAGGTTGCTTCTATATCTTGGCTGTTGTAAATAATGCTGTGATGAACATAGGGGTGTATGTACCTTTTCTAATTTTTTCTAATTACTGTTTTTGTTTTCTTCGGATAAATACCCAGGAGTGGAATTGCTGGATAATACAATAGTTCTATTTTTAACTTTTGGAGGAATCTCCATATTGTTTTCCATAGTGGCTGCACAAATTTACAATCTCATCAACAGTGCAGGAGAGTTCCCTTTTCTCCACATCCTCACCAACACTTGTTATTTGTTGCCTTTTTTGAAAACAGCCATTCTGACAAGTGTGAGGTAATATCTCATTGTGGTTTTGATTTGCATTTCCCTGACAATTAGTGATGTTGAGCATCTTTTCATGTGCCTGTTGGCCATCTGTATGTCTTCTTTGGAAAGACAGCTATTCAGCTCCTCTGCCCACTTTATAGTTGGTTTGTTTTTTAGATGTTGAAGTTCTATCAGTTCTTTGCACATTGTAGATATAAAGCCCTTATTGGATATACTGTTTGCAAATATCTTCTCCCATTCAGTAGGCAGCCTTTTCATTTTGTTGGTAGTTTCCTTCACTGTGCAAAAGCTTTTCAATTTGATAAAGTCCCATTTGTTTATTTTTGTTTTTGTTTCCCTTGCCTGAGACATATCCAAAAAAATATTATTAGTACCAATGTCAAAGAGCATACTGCCTATGTTTTCTTCTAGAAGTTTTATGGTTTCAGGTTTCATATTTAAGTCTTTAATCAATTTTGAATTTATTTTTGTGCATGGTGTGAGAAAGTAGTCCAGTTTGATTCTTTTGCATGTAGCTGTCCAGATTTCCCACACCATTTGGTGAATAGGGAAAAAGACAGCTTTTTCCCACTATATTCTTACCTCCTTTATCGTAGATTAATTGACCATATAAGCATGGGTTCATTTCTGGCCTCTCTGTTCTGTTCCAGGATCTATGTGTGTTTTTGTGACAGTACCATGCTGTTTTGACTATTGTAGCTTTGTAGTATAGTTTGAAATCTGGGCGTGTAATACCTCAAGCTTTGTTCTTCTTTCTCAAGATTGTTTTGGCTATCCTGCAACTTTTGAGTCACCATACAAACTTCAGAATTATTTGTTATAGTTCTGTAAAAAATGTCATTGGTATTTTGATAGGTATTGCATTGAATCTGTAGATTGCCTTGGGTAGTATGGTCATTTTTAACAATATAAATTCTTCAAATCCATGAGTACAGTATATCTTTTCATCTGTGTCTTCTTCAATATCTTTCATCAAGGTCTTATAGTTTTCAGAGTACAGGTCTTTTACCTCCTTAGTTAGATGTATTCCTAAGTATTTTATTCTTTTTGATGTGATAGTAAGTGGGATTGTTTTTTAGCTTCTCTTTCTGATAGTATATTGTTAGTGTATAGAAATGCAACAGATTTCTATATATTAATTTTGTATCCTTCAATTTTACTGAATTTATTATTTCTAACAGTTTTTTTGGCAGTATCTTTAGGATTTTCTATATATAGTATCACATCATCTACAAAGAGTGACAGTTTTACTTTTGAATTTGGATTCCTTTTCTTTCTTTTTCATGTCTGATTACTATGGTTAGGACTTCCAATACTATGTTGAATAAAAGTGGCAAGAGTGGGCACCCTTGTCTTGTTCCTGATCTTAGAGGGTTTCAGCTTTTCACCACTGAGTATGATGTTAACTGTGGGCTTGTCATATATAGCCTTTATTATTTGGGGGTATGTTCCCCCTTTGTTCAGAGGTTTCATCATAAATGGATGTTGAATTCTGTCAAGCTTTTTCTGCATCTATTTAGATGATCATATGGTTTTTATTCTTCAATTTGTTCCTGTGGTATATCGCATTGATTTCCAGATACTGAACCATCCTTGCATCTCTGGAATAAATCCCACCTGATCATGGTGTATGATCCTTTTCATGTATTGGTGAATTCGGTTTGTTAATATTTTGTTGAGGATTTCTGAATCTATGTTCATTAGTGATACCGGCCTGTAATTTTCTTTATTTGTGATATCTTTGTCTGGTTTTGGTGTCAGGGTGATGCTGACCTGTAGAATGAGTTTGGAAGTGTTCCTTGCTCTGCAATTTTTTGGAATAGTTTATGAAGGACAGGTGTTAACTCTTCTTTAAATGTTTGGTAGAATTCACCTGTGGAAGCCATCTGGTCATAGACTTTTGTTTGTTGGAAGTTTTAAAATTACTGACTCAATTTCATTATTGGTAATTGTTCTGTTCATGTTTTCTATTTCTTCCTGGTTCAGTCTTGGGAGATTGTACATTTCTAGGAATTTGTCCATTTCTCCTAGGTTGTCCATTTCATTGGCATATAATTGTTCATAGTAGTCTATTATGATCCTTTGTATTTCGGTGGTATCTGTTGTAACTTCTCCTTTTTCATTTCTGATTTTATTGATTTGAGACCTCTCTTTTTTTTCTTGATGAGTCTGGCTAAAGGTTTATCAGTTTTGTTTATCTTATCAAAGAACTAGCTCTTAGTTTCATTGATCCTTTCTATTGTTTTCTTAGTCTCAGTTTCATGTATTTCTGCTCTGATCTTTATGATTTCTTTCCTTCTACTAACTTTGGGTTTTGCTTGTTCTTCTTCTTCTGGATCCTTTAGGTGTAATGTTAGGTTGAGATTTTTCTTGTTTCCTGAGGTAAGCTTGCAGTGCTATAAATGTCCCTCTTAGAAACTGCTTTTGCTGGATCCCACAGATATTGAACCATTGTGTTTTCATTTTCATTTGTCTCCAGATATTTTTTTATTTCCTCTTTGATTTCTTCAGTGATCCATTGGTTGTTTAGTAGCATATTGTTTAGCCTCCATGTGTTTGTGTCTTTTGCAGTTTTTTTTTCTTATAGTTGATTTCTGGCCTCACAGCATTGTGGTCAGAAAAATGCTTGATATGATTTCAATTTTCTTAAATTTGCTGAGGCTTGTTTTGTGGCCTAGCATGTGATCTACCTTGGAGACTGTGCCATGTGCACTTGAAAAGAATGTGTATTCTGCTGATTTTGGATGGAATGTTGTATATATGTCAATTAAGCCCATTTAGGTCTAATGTGTTAAGGCCAGTGTTTCCTCATTGATTTTCTGTCTGGATGATCTGTCCATTGAGGTAAGTGTGGTGTTAAAGTCTCCTACTGGGCCCCCCAGGTGGCACAGTGGTTAAGAATCTGCCTGCCAGTGCGGGGGACATGGGTTTGAGCCCTGGTCCGGGAAGATACCACATGCTGGGGAGCAACTAAGCCCATGTGCTACAACTGAGTCTGTGCTCTAGAGCCCAAGAGCCACAACTACTAAAGCCCTCGAGCCTAGAGCCCGTGCTCCACAACGAGAAGCCACTACGATGAGAAGCCCATGCAACCCAATGAAGGCCCAATGCAGCCAAAAGTAAATAAATAAATAAATTTTAAAAAAAGTCTCCTACTATTATTGTGTTGCTGTCAATTTCTCACTTTATGTCTGTTAATATTTGCTTTGTGTATTTAGGTGCTCCTATGTTGGGTGCATATATATTTACAATTGTATCTTCTTGGATTGATTCCTTTATCATTAAGTAGTCCTTCTCTGTCTCTTGTTACAGACTTTGTTTTAAAGCCTATTTTCTCTGATATAAATATTGCTATCCCAGCTTCCCTTTCATTTCCATTTGCATGGAATACCTTTTTCCATCCCTTCACTTTCTGTTTTCGTCTTCAGATCTGAACTGAGTCTCCTGTAGGCAGTATATATATGGGTCTTGTTTTTGTATCCATTCAGCCACTCTATGTCTTTTGATTGGAGCATTTAATCCATTTACATTTAATTATTGATAGGTATGTACTTACTGTCATTTTGTTAACTGCTTTTCAGTTGTTTTTATACTTCTTTTTTGTTCTTCTTTTGCTCTCTTCCCTTGTGATTTGATGAGTATCTTAGTGTTATATTCGGATTCCTTTCCCTTTTTTGTGTGTATCTAGTATAGATTTTTGGTTTGTGGTTACTATAATGTTTATATGTAGCAATCTATATATACATACGTGATTATTATAAGTTGCTCATCTCTTAAGTTCAAATGCATTTTAACAACCCTGCATTTTTATGCCCCCTCCCACCACATTTACTGTTTTGACATATTTTACATCTTTTTTGTTTTGTGTATCCTTTATTGTGGTTATAGGTGATTTTACTCCTTTTTCTTGTAATCTTCCTCCTAGCTTTATATGTGGTTGGTTTACTACCTTTACTGTATATTTGCCTTTACCAATGAGATTTTTCCTTTCATAATTTTCATATTTCTTCTTGTGGCCTTTTCTTTTTTGCTTGGAGAAGCCCCTTTAACATTTCCTGTAAAGCTGGTTTGATGGTGCTGAACTCTTAGCTTTTGCTTATCTGTAAAACTTTTGATTTCTCCATCAAAACTGAATGAAAGCCTTGCTGAGCATTCTTGGTTGTAGGTTTTTCCCTTTTACCACTTTAAATATATCATGCCACTCCCTTCTAGCCTGCAGGGTTTCTGCTGCAAAGTCAGTTGATAGCCTTATGGGAATTCCCTTGTATGTGACATTTTGCTTTTCCCTAGCTGCTTTTAATATTCTTTCTTTAATTGTTGCCATTTTAATTACAATGTCTTGGTGTGGTCCTCTTTGGATTGATCCTGTTTGGGACTCTCTGTGCTTCCTGGACCTAGATATGTTTCTTTGCCCAGGTTAAGAAAGTTTTCAGCTACTATGTTTTCAAATATGTTCTCTGCCCCTTTTTCTCTCTCTTCTCCTTCTGGGACCCCTATTATGCAAATGTTAGTACATTTGATGTTGTTTCAGAGGTTTCTTAAACAGTCCTCGATTCTTTTTATTCTTTTTTCTGTTCAGCCTCAGTGATTTCAACTACTCTGTCTTCCTGCTCACTGATCCGTTCCTCTGTATCATCTAATCCACTGTTGATTCCTTCTAGTGTATTTACTTCAGTTATTGTATTCACCTTTGTTTGGTCACTGTTTACACACTTTCTCTTTGTTAAAAAATTCTAACTTCTCACTCTGTTAATCCAATCATCTCCTGGGTTCTCTGATCATCTTTACAATCACTACCTTGAGCTCTTTATTGGGTAGATTGCTTATCTCCACTTCACTTAGCTCTTCTTCTGGGATTTTATCTTGTTTCTTCGTTTGGAACATGTTCCTCTGTGCCTTCATTTTTCCTAATTTCCTTTTTTATTTCTATGTATTTTGTAATTTGATTACATTTTCCGACCTTGAAGAAGTTGGCCTTTTCTAGGAGACGTCCTACGAGTCCCAGCAGTGCACTTCCCTCTGGTCACCAGAGCTGTATGTTATAGGGATACCTCCTACATGGGCTGTGTGGGTCCTTCTGTTGTGGCTGGCTGACTACTGTGGATAATCTGGTAGGCATGGCTGGCCCCCAGTCTGGTTGGTTGCCAGACCCTGCCTTGTGTGGAGGCTGTCAGCCGCTGGTGGGCAGGGCCAGGTCACAAGGCAGCTGGCTGTAGAGGTCCAGGGGATGCTGGGGTCTCTGGTTGCAGGGCCCTGGGGGTCCCAGAGCTGGTGTTGGCCTGCTGGTGGGCAGAGCTAGTTTCTGAGATGGCTGGCTGTGGAGTGTGGGGTGTCCCGAAGTTGGTGTTGGTCTGCTGGTGGGCAGGGCCAGTGCCCAGTGGGTCCTAGGGCTAGTGCAGGCACACTGGTGTTCAGGGCCAGGTCCTGGGCCCTTTGTTGGGCAGAGCCAGGTCCTGGAGTAGCTGTAGGCTCAGGGGTTTTTAAGGCAACCAGCCTGCTGGTGGGTGGAGGTGTGTCCCTGTCTGGCTAGTTGCTTGGCTTGAGGTGTCCCAGTACTGGTGCGGATAGGCTGGTGGGCAGGGCCAGGTCCTGGCATTAATATGCTAGAGGGAAGATTCTAAAATGGTGCTTGCGAGCTCCATTAGTAAAGGATGGTAGAACAAGCTCCCAAAAAAGGCTGCCACCAGTGTCTATGTCCCCAGAGTGAGCTCCAGGTGCCTCCTGCCTCTCCAGGAGACTCTCCAAGATCAGCAGGTGGGTCTGATCCAGGCTCCTTTCAAATTACTGCTTCTGCCCTGGTTTCCAGAGCATGTGAGATTTTATACATGCCCTTTAAGAGTGGAGTCTATTTCCCACAGCCCTCTGGCACTCCTGAAATTAAGTCCCGCTGGCCTTCGAAGCCCAATGTTCTGGGGGCTCATCTTCCCAATGGAGGACCCCAGAGCTGGGGAGCCTCATGTGGGGCTTGGACACCTCGCTCCTTGTGGAGAACCTCTGCAATTGTAATTATCCATTTGTAGGTCACCCACCCAGAGGTATGGATCTTGATTATACTGTGTCTCTGCCCCTCTGTCTTACTGTGGTTCCTTCTTTATATCTTCAGTTGTATAAGATCTTTTCTACTAGTCTTCTGATCTCTCTCATCAATAGTTGCTCTGTAAATAGTTGTAATTTTGGAGTGCCCATGGAAGGAGGTGAGCTCAGGGTCTTCCTATTCCACCATCTTGGCCACCAACCTGACCCTATTTACTTTCAAATGGGCACTAGTATATATTTTGCTGGTGATGTTTTACATAGCTTCACATATATGAATGTTTCCTAGTGGAAGTATGAAACAAACCAACTGATTGAATAATAAAGATTTATAACTATTTAAAGGAACTTCATCCCTACAGGATGCATATTTAGAAGTGTAATCCTCAAAAAGGGTATTAAAAAGAAGTGAAAAGGAACGTATTCAATTACAGTAAGTCTTTTTTTCTCATTCACAACACCATCATAGATAAAACTTATGTCTTTGCACTCAAATAGTTTCATGGATAAAAGGTAAGCATTTTTTTAAGGTCTCCACATCCTTAGTCATCAGGGAAATGCAAATTAAGACCACAATGAGACATCATTACACACCCACAAGGACGAATTACATTAAAAAGACAGACCATAACAAGTGTTGGCAAGTATGCAGAAACACTGCAAGTGCTAGTGGGAATATAAATGGTACAACCACTTTGGAAAAAAGTTTGACAATTCATTATAAAATTAAACATCATTCACCATATGACCCAGCAATTCCATTCCTAGGTATCTACCAAAGAGAAATAAAAACACATGTCTGCACAAAGATTTGTACATGGATGTTCATAACAGCTTTGTTTGTGATAGCTGAAAACTGGAAGTACCTCAAATATCCAGCAACAGGTGAATGGAGAAACAAATTGTGGTATATGCATACAATACTACTCAGCAAAAAAGGAAACTACTGATTTATACAACATGGATGAATATCAAAAAGCTTACACTGACAAAACAAGGAAGACACAAAAGAGTATATAATGTATGATTCCATTTATAGGAAATTCTAGAAAAGATAAAACTAATTTATGGTGACAGAAAATAGAGCAGTGGTTGCCTCAGGCAGAGTGACACAGAGTGACGGGGAGGGAACTGACTGCAAAGGGATATGAGGGATCCTTTAGGGTCATGGAGATGTTTTGTATCTTCAAGAGGGTGGTATTTCACGGGTGTATACATATGTACAACTTGACTGAGCAGATAATTAAGTATTCATACAGATGAACAGACTTTCAAATGACTGACTGAGCTGTTCAAAAATTAAATTTGCCTCGTGGGAGGGTAGAGGTTAATATATAGGTTAAGAGGCCATTTGGCATGTTGAGTGGATTTACACATTAAATGGGTAGTTGAAATAGATGATCTTTAATCTCTTTCCCAACCCTGAGATACTCTGACCACCATTTATAGAGAATATCACCAAGTATTCACTTTCCATCCTAAAATGGCCCCTGTATATATTTTTTTAATCAGGTAAGTTTTACTATCTTGGCATATAATAACACAATCAGAAAAATACATTGCAGGTCAGAGTCCCCTATATTCATGGTGCTTTAAGGTAATAAAGAAGATATGAATCAAATACTATATCCTGAGAAAGATCTTACCAGCTGTGCAGCCAAGACACTTGAGAACTCACTATTCATGGCATATGGGAGCGCTGTTTGTGCTCTTGAACCATACGTAGTCTGGAACCTCTTTTTTATCTCATTCAGAAAATTAAAGGCTCGGGAACGCTCAAAATCCTGAAAGGAGATCAACACAGAGTTTACATTACAGTAAACAAAGATGATATGGATGATTAACAACAACCATAAGAACAGCTAACATTTACTAAGCAATGATTCTATGAGGAGGAACTGACCTCATTTTACTGATAAAGAAACAAAGGCTCTGAAAAGGTAACTAACTTGTCAAAGGTGAAACAACTAGTAAATGAAAGAGCTGAGAGTCTAATCCAAATATGTTTGATTACTGCCAACTAAGATAACAGTACCTAGGTTAGCTTCTTGAGAGCAGGAATTGGGTTTTACTCCATCTATATCTTTCACAGGATCTATTAGAAAGCCCAGCGCAAGAAGATGCTTAAGAAATCCATAGTAGTAGTACAGTCTTTCACATACAAAGATAACACTATTGACATAAAGTTTGAATTGATTTTTTTCAATAGTGGTGGTACATTTGAAAAGATCAAGGGATGTACCCTTATCTAGCCCCAGTCAAAAAGTGTGTGTGTGTGTGTGTGTGTGTATAACATATATACAAAAATATAATTAGAGCTCAAGAAATATAAGACTCAACTCTGACCATCCCAAATTTAGTGATATTTCTCACCTACTCCAAGCACTTTCACATCAGTCATTTCAGATATAGCTGTATTTTAAAAATAATTTTAGAAAACACTGTGAAATCAGGCAATATAAATCATTGTGATGATCACTGTGGTTGACACTCATCTCCATTTCACCTAAGATGATTAGTCTAAGCCAAGAGTTCTTAAAGTGGGGTCAATGGTCCAAATTCAAGGAGCTGATGTACTTGGATAGAAAAAAAAAATCTCATCATCATTTTCACCAATCTTTAACTCAAGTTTCAATTGTGAATGTAGTAACAAACCAGATAAGTATTAAACAGTACCTGTGACTTTGTCACCAAGAGAAGTCTTTTTTTCATATACCATCAGTTACAAACATCTCTCAAAATCTTATTTATACTCATCACCACATCAAAATAATTTTTATTTATTAGACCCATGAGTAGAACTTGTTATTTAATGAATTCATAAAGAAGCATATATATTACTATATCAATATTTAAAATATTTTGAATACTGTATTTCAATATAATTGGTTTTGTTTATAATCACATTTAAAAAAATTCTGGGAGGGGCCCATGAGTGCCAAAGGGGTCTGTGACACAATAAACGTAAGAACCCTGACCTATGGCAATCATGCCAATTCCATGTCTCTTGTCAGTGATCAATTTAGAAATAAGTATGTAACCTAGTCCTAGCCAGTAAGTCATGAAAAGAAGTCCACTTTGAAAGCACAGGGAGGGGAGGGTGTGCGTCTGGGAAGTTTCCTCATTCCTACAGTAAGAGACTTGAGAAGACATAGTCCATCTTTTTTGGACACAAATAAATAAGCATGTGGCCCCATGCAACCGTAAGGGGAATGTGTCCAGGAAGAAGCTGACACTAGGATTGCAGAGAGGAGAAAGGACCTTGATGACCACCATTAAGTTATTGAGCATTTTCCGTCTAGAAGCTACAAATACTCAACAACCTACCAATGTGAACGACAGGTTTACAAAGCTGATCATAATGTACTGTGATTTCGTTTTCCCAAAGTCCACATACGTTAAAAAAAATTCACTATTGATTGGAGGAGTGAAATAATCTATTTACTATTTCAGATAAATAAATTTTGAGAGGGTCTGATACCAAAGAATCATAATTATGAACACCAATTCTCACTACACAATAGAATAAATGTAGAAATTACAAGAGGTTAAGCTAAAACTCTACAAAACCAAGCTGATTTGCATATACCCAGATATCAACTTTTCTTTTGATTTGCTGCTCTATATGATAAATGCAAAGTATAGAAAAAAAATTTCCAGCTACAGACAGTTATATTCACATCACCTTTACCTACCACAGATACAGATAATTAAGAACTGACTCTATTAACATTACACATACTTAAATAGCAACATGTCTTCAAGTTACTTACATCATCAGTGATACAAAGATATACAATCCTGTCTTGGCAGATGTAATGAAACAAATAACTGTAGAATAAAAGATATAAAACTTACTGTGGTTATGAGTAATATCTCTTTCACTTCTATCTATGTTTAAGAAATTTTAGTACTGCCAACGTGACCATATTATTTACAGATACTGTCTATTCTCCCTCTCCCCTGTATACATGTTCCTCTGAAGTCAAACTGATAGAAATAAATAAGAAATTAAAACAAGCTACATAGTGCAATGTTATGCACATTACCCATTAAAATAATATCTACAAAAGCATAATTGGACATTTTTTTTTGGCTGTGCCACGTGCCTTGCAGGATCTTAGTTCCCCAACCAGGGATTGAACCTGGGCCCTGGCAGTGAAAGCACCGAGTGCTAGCCACTGGACCGCCAGGGAATTCCCAGATACTTAAGGTTTGAACAAGAGATGACATCTGAGGGACACGTAATTAAGAATAACCCCCAAATGGGCCACACAGTCTTCTTTGCCTTCTCCTAAGATCTCATAGCAAACACTTTTTCTACCAAATACTCAACAGTAACATTTATTTGGCATCTACTTTGAACCAGTTACTGGGCTAGGTGCTGAGGATACAAATAAGCAAAACCATCAGTCCCTGCCTTTACAGAGATGAAAGTGCAGGCAATTGTGGAACAACATAGTAAGCAGGATGATAAGGAGTTAAAGGCAGTACATGGTGCTGTGGGGACATAGAGGAGACACCTAACAGAGTTTGTCAGAGGGTAACAGGAAGACATCCTGGAGCAAGTGATGTCTGAGCTGAGACCTGAAGACTAAGTAAGAGACGGCAAAAAGAACAAGCAAGAGTGTTCCAGAGTGAGAGACCAACAAGCTTAAGGGCTTTGAGATAAAAGAGCAAATACTGGGTTTAAAAGTAAAATTAGTTAATATGACGAGAGCAGTTGTCCCCAACCTTTTTGGCACCAGGGACCGGTTTCGTGGAGGACAATTTTTCCACGGGTGGGGAAGGGGTGATGGTTCAGGCGGGAATGCGAGCGATTGGGGGGATGGTTCAGGTGGTAATGAATGTGAGCGAGCGATGGTTCAAGCAGTAATGTGAGTGATGGGAGTGATGGGGAGCAATAGATGACGCTTTGCTTGGTCACACGCCACTCACCTCCGGCTGTGTGGTCCGGTTCCTAACAGGCCTTGGACCACCACCGGTCCGCAGCCTGGGGCTTGAGGACCCCTGGACTAGAGTATAGAATGTAAGGAGAAAATAAACTGCTTGCACAAATGAGGTTGTAAGTAAGCAAATACCATACTGTATAAGACTTTCAAACCTCACTATGCTATACCCTAAGAACAATGAACAAGCATCAAAGGGTTTTAGCTTGGGAGTGTGATCAGATTTGCCATATAAAAGGATGCTTTGGCTAAAGTGTGGAGAACTGACCGAAAGGACGACCAGACAGAAGACTACTGAAGTAGAACAGTGAGAGAAACAAACTAAAGTACTATGGGCAATGAAGAAGAAGGGACTGAGAAGAAATAATAGAACTTGATGACTGGCTACTGGGGGTGAGGCAGAGGGATAAGTCTATTTTGCTTCCCAGATTTCTACCCTGGGCAAGTAGACAGACAAGAATACTTGTTGAATTGTATGATTAACGTTCACATAGAGGCTTGATATGAATTACAAGGAGGTATGGGAACTCAGGCAAAATGTCTTCCTCCACCACTGAAATTGTTCACATCAACTCCACCAATGATTTCCACACTGCATATCCAGTGGCTCTCTCTGACACATTTGATAGTGCTGATCACTTCCTTCCTCTAGAAAGTGTTTTCTCTCCACTAGATTTCTTGACACCAGGCTTGCCTGGTTTATATGGTAGTCTCTTTCGCTCTCTGTTGATGTCTTGCAGCATCCTCAGCCCCCTGCTTTTCTCACACACGCTCCCTGGAGGGTGGCATCCACTCTCTTGTTTTGCTGTCGATATCTGTTTTCAGCTACTACAATTATAATGATTCCCAAATCTAAATCTGACCTATCTCCTGAGCTCCAGGCCTGCATACGCTACTGTCTACTAGACATATCCAACTGGAGTACCATAGACAACTTAAACACTATAGGTGCAAAAATGAAAGTCATCATTTTCCCCACAAAATTTGTTTCTCCTAAACCACACTTGGAAGTACGTTGGTGCAAAGACCACAGAAGGTAATGAGGTATGGTCCTTGCCATCAAGGAGCCTACAGTCAGAGGACAGAGACAGAAAATAAAGATAGCAATTATAACACTGCATCATAAGTGCTACAATATGAATAAACACAGGATGCTGTGGAGACACACATAAAGGGGGCACCTGGCCCAGTCTTGGAGTTCAGGGGTTTCCAGAAGAGGAAACATATAAGCTCAGGAAGACAAACTCAGATTTTTTTAAAGTAATAGCTATTGCAAAGGCTAGGAAGAGAGAAAGAACCCAGCATTGAAATGCACATAGCTGAGTATGGCTGGAGAACAAAACTGAGGGCTCAAGTAATGAGAGATAAGGCCAGAGAAGGGAGCAGGGGCAGATCTTGAAGAATCTTTCAAGTAGTGTTAAGGAACTTTACCCTGAGTACCTGCTGAAGGAAGGGACATGATCAGAACTGCCCTTTTAGAAGGATTAAAGTGACAATTAAGAAAGTATTTCATTTGGAACCTGTAAAAGGAGCAAAAATTTACCAGGGGACCTAGGAAGGGAAGGACATTCCAAGACGCAAAATCATGAAAAAAATATACCAAAGCTTGAAATAACATAGATAGGTCAGGGAATGACAAAGATTTCTATAGAGATAAGGATAGAAAAGTCAGGAATAGACAAAACTGTGAAGGCTGAATTTGGGCTTTATTCTAAAAGCAATGGGTTTTAAGCAAGAAAGTATAATCATAGGAATGTGAAATACAGATTTAAGGAGGGATCAACTAGAAGCAGAAAAACCAGCTAGGAGGAGGTTATTAGAAATGAGAAACAATGAATGCCTGAACAAACACTGTGACAAGTGAGGATAGAGGAGACTGAAATACCTCCTGTAGGAGAATGGCAAGGATTTGGTTAAGAAGTCAAATATGATTCTGAAGTTTTAGGCTTAGCCAACTGAATGACTGGTGATGCTATTAAAGAAAGAAAGAAATAGCAAGAGAAAGGTCAGATTTCAGGGAGAAATGATTTTCATACAGTAAAATGTACTTTTTTCTGTTGGTGTACAGTAATAAAAGATATTTTTGATTGGGATGATGAAACATGATTATAGGAAAGAAACTAAGGCAGAAGGTTAAAAGGAAAAGACAATTCAGTGATAGAGACTTACTCCAAAGGATACCGGGTAGGACTGGGTCAGATGCAGGTGGAAAGACACAGCAGATGGATAACATCACTTTCTTGCACTATAACCACATTTTCGTTGGATTACATAGTCTAGCTTCCCTTGTAGCTAGATATGGCTAGTGACTAAGTTCTGCCTGATAAAATATGAGTGGAAGAAACATGCCCTACTTCCCAGCCTTGCCTCTACAAAGATGACATGTGCTTTCCCTGAGCATTTTCCTGGGAACTGACTAGAAACACGATCGTTGAGCCCAATAAATTTTTGAAGAAACCCTAAAGCCATACTCACAAGAAACCGAGGTCATTTAACCCAGAGGTAACTTCTTAGCCCCTAAACTACACCAGGAAGTAACAGACTACAAAACCTATACAGTTCCCAAAGATGACACACTAACACCCATTCTGGATGTGGCCAGAGAGGATAATGGACCAGGAAGAGCCTCCTGGAGAACAAAGGGAGAAAAGATGAAGAATTTCTCCCAAGAAAGCAGAACCCAGGTCAGAATAGGAGTCTCTGAAATTGCTGTGGAGTAGTTATTTGAATATTGCTAAGAAGCAGTGGCATCTATGTGTTTCTTGTTCTTCCCTTTTCTAAATCGAGGTTTACAACTTCCACTTGGTGATGCTGTTCTTATTCCACCAATGTCTATTGGGTTGGGCTGGTGAAACAGGGAGATCATATGACTTGTCTTTTAGTTTGTTGTTAATGGGCCACAGGAGCCACTCCTGGGCGTGATGGAGAGGACTGTGTCTCACTCGGACTGTCTGGACCTGGAGCTGGACACAGCGATCAGATGAGTCTTTGGGGCCACCTCCTGCAGAGAGGAGGTATGCTCTATGTTTGGGAAGAAGAGTACATCCTAATATTTTGGTGGCCCAGAAGAGTAGACTGGAAGGTTGCAAGCTGTCTCCTGATGTCCTATAACTTCCTCCAGAGTAACAGAGTTTTAGCTGAGCATATGGCTGCACAGCTAGAGATGACAAATTCTAGTCTCCATTCCAGCTAGGTTAGCTACATAACTATGCAGTGAACAATAAACTGCCAGGCCACTTCTGGGCTTTGCCTTTAAAAATACTGGGCAAGCACAGGGAAGTAACAAGAACTGAAGAAGCTGCCTTGGCCAGAGTTGGAAGGCACTAATTAAAAATGGCAGAGCCACCCCACCAGTCCCGAAGTACTCATCTCTGGGCTCTCTCATAAATTAATACTGTATTTTGGGGTCTCTCTCTTACAGCAGCTTAGACTAGACCCTAAATTATACAAGGAGTTGGCCCTGGAAACCAATAAGGACCTCCTTCTGAGATAGGGTCTAAGGAAATTAGGATGAGTTAGGTAACAAAAGATTGTTAAGTACTGAGGAGGAAGGTGGAGGCACTTTTTATGATTACCAAGATTTCCCACCTATGCCCCCTCCAATTCATTCTCCAACCAGCCACGACAGTGATCTTTCTAAAGCAAAAGCTTACCACGTCACACCCCAGCTGAAAACTTTCAATGCCTTCCCATTGCCCATACGGTAAAGTACAACCCCTTAACATGGCCTATGAGGCCCTACAGGACTTCTCTTCTGTCAGTCTCTCTAGCTTTATTTTCACCATGTTGGGCACCAGTCACAGACAACCACCTGCAGTTCGCTAAATATGCCTCCATACTTCTCCACCAGCTGTTCCTTCTACCTGGAATACCATTCCCCTGTCCACTAGCTTCTACTCTCTACTGTGATCACATATGGATATGACTGTCTCCTTCATTAAACTATAACCTCCATGAGGGCAAATACTGAGTGATTTCTTGTATCCCCAGCACCAAGCAAAGCGTCTGGCGATAGTCAAGTGCTCAGTAAATATTTACAGAAAGAATGAAAGAAAAAAATATTCTTTATCTTAACTACATCAAGCTTCACATATACTAGAGCTCTATAGCAGAGTCACTTTTACATCTAATATTTCCATATCTTTCTTTAAAATATTTTAATATCACTTCGATGACAGAATAAAATAATTTTTAGTTAAATTTAAAATTAATAGAACCAGACATTTTCTAAGCTGGTAAGGATTATTGTTCTGTCAGTTTATTCAAATTATCTACTGAGAAGCTTGCTTTTCTAGTTTTCTACTGTTCTGATTATAATAATATAATTCACTTCTTTCACCCGCTACCCACACAGAGCAGAACTCACTTGCCGTGTGAGTACGTTAGCTTGTTATTTTCAGAAGGTATCTTAGCCAGAATCTGCTCTGTCACTTCCAGGAAGTTGCCTCCACACCAAGCATGTTTGGCAAGGATAGTGGTTCCCCTGGCAACAACAGCAAAAAGAATGGCCATGGCTTCGATCTATCAAAAGGAAAAAAGACACATAAGACTTAGAATATTTCTTTGACATAATCTTTCAAAAGTAACTTACTATCATTACCTACATCCATCTGGAGACAGTACTGACCAAGGCACTGTAACATTAAACAGAACAGACTTAACAACAAACTTAACAAAGTCACAGTCTTCTAAAACCTTATAATCTAAACCACACTGATATGCATTCATATTTAGAGAAACCAAATGCATACACATAATATATTTTTATGTGTGTGTGTATATACAATGTAATGTATATGTGATACATGCATACACACACGTACATTACATTGATAGATAGGTTGCATTTACAAATTACACAGCACAAACTGTTATCATCCTCTGAAAAGCAATGACCATAGACGGCAAAGGGACATAAAAATGTCTTCATCCTTTAATAAAATAATCCCATCCTGAAAATTTATCCTAGGGAAATAGTTCAACAGCAGTTAGATTCTATATTCACAAATATACCTATTAACAATAATAATAGCACATATTTATTAAGCACTTACTATGCACCAGGCACCATTTTAAACACTTAATTTAATCCTTACATCAATGAAATTAATACACTATCATGATACTTACATTAAAATGAGGGAAATGAAGTATAAATGACTTAAATAATTTGTCCAGAATTACAGAGCTAGTAAGTGGTAAAAGATGGGATTTAAACCCAGGCAGTATGGTTCTAGAACCCACAATTTTATCCCTATACTATATACTGCCTCTCCTATGAAGGCATTATCCATCACAAAAATAAACTGAAAATAACCTGAATCTTCTGCAAGAGAGGAATGGTTCTATAAATTATGGTAAGATCCTTTTTAAACAAAATATTTCTAAAACAATACAGAATGAGTTTAAGATTACAGTAATACCTTGGAGGTATTGCAAGTTCAGTTCCAGACCACCACAATAAAGCAAATATCACAATAAAACAAGTAACATGAATTTTTTGGTTTCCCAGTGCATATAAAAGTTATGTTTACACTATGCTGTAGTCTATTAAGTGTGCAATAGCATTATATCTAAAAAAACCCAACAATGTACATGTCTTAATTTTTAAAAACTTAATTGCTAAAAAATGCTAACCATCATCTGAGCCTTCAGAGAGTCATAGCAGTAACACCAGAGCACTGATCACAGACCACCATAACAAACAAACTGAAAAAGTTTGAAATATTGCAAGAATTATTAAAATGTGACACAGAGACATGAAGTACCCAAAATACTGTTGGAAAAATGGCACTGACAGACTTGTTCAATGCAGGGTTGCTACAAACCTTTGATTTGTTAAAAAAAACAAAAACAACAACAAAAAAACCCAGCAATATCTGTGAAGCACAATAAAGCAAAGTGCAATAAGAAGAGGTATGCCTGTATTTTCCTCGTGTTTATGAATCTGTACTATTTTTTTCCCCACAGAACAGCCTGGTTTCTCTGATTTAATGGCATGAACTTATAAAAGGGATGAACAAATATCTTCCTATTCTTCAACTAACTCTTCAACCTAATATTATTTGTTTTTTTTTAACATCTTTATTGGAGTATAATTGCTTTACAATGGTGTGTTAGTTTCTGCTTTATAACAAAGTGAATCAGTTATACATATACATATGTTCCCATATCTCTTCCCTCTTGCATCTCCCTCCCTCCCACCCTCCCTATCCCACCCCTCTAGGTGGTCACAAAGCACCGAGCTGATCTCCCTGTGCTATGTGGTTGCTTCCCACTAGCTATCTATTTTACGTTTGGTAGTGTATATGAGAGTGGCATGTTATTTGTTAACATGTTCAGTTTCATCCAATAAGCCAGAGTCATCTTGGGTGGCAAAGTGAGAGTCACTTATTAAAAATTCAAATCCTTGGTATCATTCCCTGAAATTCTGATTCAGTAGGCCAGAGGTGGGGCCCTGGAATATATACTTAAGCCAAGCCTGCCTGGATGCAGGTGATTCACATGACCACGTTTTGTGAAACACAGCAACTATAAAATGCTTGAGGTCAGGGAATCCGCTGATTCCCTCTTGGAATGTCCTTGGTATGAAGGACAGCATACAAAACAGAAATGCTCATGTGTCTCTTGAGCTTAACTCCTCTTGGGGTCTCTTCATTGCACTCTCTAAATGAAGGTGTTTCCCAGGGTTGTGTCCTCAGACATCTTCTTTCTGGATTTCTCCAAACACATATGTAGTAGCATGTTATAATTTCCAAATGACTTTCTCATACATTATATCTCTTGATCCTAAAAGCCTCAACTGACCATGTAACATGCTCCAGGTACTGCTCCATTTCTTAAAATCATCATCTACACACTATCTCTGCTTCTCTATCTTCTTTTAATTCTTTTCTATAATCTGGCTTTTCCCCTCAACACTCCGCAAAACCATGCTTGTCAAGATCACCAACAGCCTCTACATTGCAAATTTCTGTGGTCATTTCTCTATTCTCACCTTACTTGACCTCTCAGAAATAGTCAACACAGCTGAATAACCCTCCTTCTGGGAACACTCCTACATGTCTGGCTGCTCCTTCTGTCTTCTTGCTGAATCCTTCTCCTCTAGCTGACCTCTAAATGTTGACTTTCCACGGGGATTGGTTCTCCACTCTCTTATCCTAGATGAGCTCATCTAGACCTCCCATTTTAAACATGCTTTATTTGCCAAAGATACATTGCATACAGAAAAAAACCAAAGGCACAACCAAAGTTGAGGGAAAAACCAAAAACAAAACACAAGGCATACCAAAAAGTTGAGGGAAAGGTAGATGAATAGAGACCCACAAAGATGGAGGAGGACCAACCAGGAAAGCGAAAGGAAAGCCAGAAGAGTGTGGTGGCCTTGAAGCCAAAGGAAAAGAAACCTTGAAGAAGGAACAAGTGTCACCTCCCAGCTCTGTTCACTGATACACAGTATTAAGACTGTAAAACAGTCACTGAAATTTTATAAGGAAGGAGGTCATTGGTAAGGGTCAAAGAGACGTGCAGTGGAGTGGGAAAAAAACACAAAGAGAAACAGAGATGAGAAATCATATGGTCCCTGAGACAAAGAGATGAAAAGGTAGCAGCCTCAGCCGTTTAGCAACTTCAAAAAGAAAACTGAGTTTAGCAACAATACAAAAAGATCTAGTGTGCTAGCGGACCATAAGTTCGTTATGAAGTGTTATGATGTAATTGCTTAAAATGCTTATGTAATCTTAAATTACATTAAGAAACAGGGTGCCTTCATCTCTTTAAGTACTATTGCCATTATACTCTGTGCTGCTTAGAACGCATGTGTAATACTGAGTTCAATTCTAGGTACAGTATTCTAAGACTGGACAGAAGGGAAAAGTATGGTGAGAGACCTGGAGGTTGTATCATGTGAAGAACGGCTAGAGGAACTAGAAATATTACACATGAAAAAGACAGCAATCTTCAAGTTTATATAAAGTATAGTCACCTAGAAGAGGGAGGACATTATTTGGAATATAACTAGGAACAGTGAATAATAAGTTATAAGGACAGCTATGTAAGTTATGCATAGTAGTGTTTTATTCAATAAAAGCAGTCCTCAATTTTAAAAATGCCTATTAAACATTGGGTACATAGCAACAGAAATTTTACTTTCCTCTCAGGTGTCACTAATAAGCATTTCTTGAGGGGACCTTCAAGATGGCACACGAGTAAGACGTGAAAATCACCCTCCTCCCCACAAATATATCGAAAATACATCTACATGTGGAACAACTCCTACAGAACACCTACTGAACACTGGCAGAAGACCTCAGACTTCCCAAAAGGCAAGAAAATCCCTATGTAGCTGGGTAGGGCAAAAGAAAAAAGAAAAAACAGAGACAAAAGAATAGGGACGGGACCTGCACCTCTGGGAGGGAGCTGTGAAGGAGGAAAAGTTCCCACACCCTAGGAAGCCCCTTCACTGGTGGAGATGGGGGGAGGGCGGGGGAAGCTTCAGAGCCACGGAGGAGAGCGCAGCAACAGGGGTGCAGAGGGCAAAGCAGAGAGATTCCTGCACAGAGGATCAGTGCCGACCAGCTTCACCAGCCTGAGACACTTGTCTGCTCACCCACTGGGGTGGGCGGGGGCTGGGAGCTGACTGGACCTGCCTAAGAGGCAAGAGACCACTGTTTTGGGGTGTGCAAGGAGAGGGGATTCAGAGTACTGCCTAAACGAGCTCCAGAGACGGGCGCAAGCCATGGCTATCAGCTCGGACACCAGAGATGGGCATGAGATGCTAAGGCTGCTGCTGCAGCCACCAAGAAGCCTGTGTGCAAGCACAGGTCACTATCCACACCTCCCCTCCCGGGAGTCTGTGCAGCCCGCCACTGCCAGGGTCCCGTGATCCAGGGACAACTTCCCTGGGAGAACACACGGCGTGCCTCAGGCTGGTGCAACGTCATACTGGCCTCTGCCACTGCAGGCTTGCCCCACATTCAGTACCCCTCCCTCCCCCCACCGGCCTGAGTGAGCCACAGCCCCCTAATCAGCTGCTGCTTTAACCCCATCCTGTCTGGGCAGGAACAGATGCCTGAGGGTGACCTACATGCAGAGGCGGGGCCAAATCCAAAGCTGAACCCCAGGAGCTGTGCAAACAAAGAAGAGCAAGGGAAATTTCTCCCAGCAGCCTCAGGAGCAGCGGATTAAATCTCCACTATCAACTCGATGTACCCTGCATCTGTGGAATACCTGAATAGAAAATGAATCATCCGAAAGTTGAGGCAGTGGACTTTGGGAGTAACTGACTTGGGGTCTGCTGTCTGGAACTGATTTCAGATTTTTATGTTTATCTTAGTATAGTTTTTAGCGCTTATTATCATTGGTGGATTTGTTTATTGGTTTGGTTGCTCTCTTCTTTTTTTCATTATTACTTTATTATTTTAATAATTAAAAATTTTTTTATTTTGATTATTTTTAAATTTTTTTTATTATTATTTTTTTCTTTTTTTCTCCTTTTTCTTCTGAGCCGTGTAGCTGACAGGATCTTGGTGCTCTGGCCTGGTGTCATGCCTGAGCCTCTGAGGTGGGAGAGCTGAGTTCAGGACATTGGACCACCAGAGACCTCTCGGCCCCATGTAGTATCAATCAGCGAAAGCTCTCCTAGGGATCTCCATCTCAACTCTAACACCCAGCTCCACCCAACAGCCAACAAGCTCCAGTGCTGGATGCCCCATGCCAAACAACTAGCAAGACAGGAACACAACCCCACCCATTAGCAGAGAGGCTGCCTAAAGTCATACTAAGTTCACAGACACCCCAAAACACACCACCGGTTGCATCCTGCCCACCAGAAAGACAAGATCCAGCCCCGCCCACCAGAACACAGGCACCTGTCCCCTCTACCAGGAAGCCTACACAACCCACTGAACCAACCTTACCCACTGGGGGCAGACACCAAAAACAATGGAAACTACAAACCTGCAGCCTGCTAAAAGGAGACCCCAAACACAGTACGTTAAGCAAAATGAGAAGACAGAGAAATATGCAGCAGATAAAGGAGCAAGGCAAAAACCCACCAGAGCAAACAAATGAAGAGGAAATAGGCAGTCTACCTGAAAAAGAATTCAGAATAATGATAGTAAAGATCCAAAATCTTGAAAACAGAATGGAGAAAATACAAGATATTTAACAAGGGCCTAGAAGAAATAAAAAGCAAACAAACAATGATGAACAACACAATAAATGAAATTAAAAATTCTCTAAAAGGAATCAATAGAAGAAAAACAGAGGCAGAAGAACGGATAAGTGACCTGGAAGATAAAATAGTTGAAATAACTACTGCAGAGCAGAATAAAGAAAAAAGAACGAAAAGAATTGAGAACAGTCTCAGAGACCTCTGGGACAACATTAACCACACCAAGACTCAAATGATAGGGGTCCCCAGAAGGAGAAGAGAAAAAGAAAGGGGCTGAGAAAATATTTGAATAGATTATAGTTGAAAACTTCCCTAACATGGGAAAGGAAATAGTCAATCAAGACCAGGAAGCACAGAGAGTCCCATACAGGATAAATCCAAGGAGAAACACACCAAAACACATGTTAATCAAACTATTAAAAATTAAATACAAAGAAAAAATATTAAAAGCTGCAAAGAAAAAGCAACAAATAACACACAAGGGAATCCCCATAAGGTTAACAGCTGATCTTTCAAAAGAAACTCTGCAAGCCAGAGGGAGTGGCAGGACATATTTAAAGTGATGAAGGAGAAAAACCTACAACCAAGATTACTCTACCCAGCAAGGATCTTATTCAGATTCGACAGAGAAATCAAAAGCTTTACAGACAAGCAAAAGTTAAGAGAATTCAGTACCACCAAACCAGCTTTACAACAAATGCTAAAGGAACTTCTCTAGGCAAGAAACACAAGAGAAGGAAAACACCTACAATAACAAACCCAAAACAATTAATAAAATGGTAATAGGAACATATGTATCGATAATTATCTTAAATGTAAATGGATTAAATGCTTCAACCAAAAGACACACACTGGCTGAATGCATACAAAAACAAGACCCGTATATATGCTGTCTACAAGAGACCCACTTCAGACCTAGGGACACATACAGACTGAAAGTGAGGGGATGGAAAAAGATATTCCATGCAAATGGAAATCAAAAGAAAGCTGGAGTAGCAATTCTCATATCAGACAAAATAGACTTTAAAATAAAGACTAATACAGGAGAAAAAAAGGACACTACATAATGATCAAAGGATCAAACCAAGAAGAAAATATAACAATTGTAAATATTTATGGACCCAACATAGGAGCACCTCAATACATAAGGCAAATGCTAACAGCCATAAAAGGGGAAATCGACAGTAACACACTATTATTAGTAGGGGACTTTAACACCCCACTCTCACCAATGGACAGATCATCCAAAATGAAAATAAATAAGGAAACACTAGCTTTAAATGACACATTAAACAAGACGGACTTAATTAATATTTATAGGACATTCCATCCAAAAACAACAGAATACACTTTCTTCGCAAGTGCTCATGGAAAATTCCCCAGGATAGATCATATCTTGGGTCACAAATCAAGCCTCAGTAAATTTAAGAAAATTGAAATCATACCAAGTATCTTTTCCAACCACAACTCTATGAGACTAGATATCAATTACAGGAAAAAACTGTAAAAAATACGAACACATGGAGGCTAAACAATACACTACTAAATAACCAAGAGATCACTGAAGAAATCAAAGAGGAAATCAAAAAGTACCTAGAAACAAATGACAATGAAAATACGATGACCCAAAACCTATGGAACACAGGAAAAGCAGCTCTAAGAGGGAAGTATATAGCAATACAATCCTACCTCAAGAAACAAGAAAAATCTCAAATAAACAACCTAACCTTACACCTAAAGCCATTAGAGAAAAAAGAACAAAAATACCCCAAATTTAGCAGAAGGAAAGAAATCATAAAGATCAGATCAGAAATAAATGAAAAAGATTTGAAGGAAACAATAGCAAAGACCAATGAAATGAAAAGCTGGTTTTTCGAGAAGATAAACAAAATTGATAAACCACTAACCAGACTCATCAAGAAAAAAAGGGAGAAGACTCAAATCAACAGATTTAGAAATGAAAAAAGAGAAGAAACAACTGACCCTGCAGAAATACAAATGATCATGAGAGACAACCACGAGCAACTGTATGCCAATAAAACGGACAACCTGGAAGAAATGGACAAATTCTCAGAAAAGTATAACCTTCCAAGACTGAACCGGAAGAAATAGAAAATACGAACAGACCAATCACAAGCACTGAAATTGAAACTGTGATTAAAAATCTACTAACAAACAAAAGCCCAGGACCAGATGGCTTCACAGGTGAATTCTATCAAACATTTAGAGAAGAGCTAACACCTATCCTTCTCAAACTCTTCCAAAAAATGCAGAGGGAGGAACACTCCCAAACCATTCTACAAGGCCACCATTACCCTGATACCAAAACCAGACAAAGATGTCACAAAAAGGAAACCTACAGGCCAATATCACTGATGAACATAGATACAAAAATTCTCAACAATATACTAGCAGAACCCAACAGCACATTAAAAGGATCATACACCATGATCAAGTGGGGCTTATCCCAGGAATGCAAGGATACTTCAATATACGCAAATCAATCAACGTGATACACCATATTAACAAACTGAAGGATAAAAACCATATGATAATCTCAATAAATGTAGAAAAAGCTTTCAACAAAATTCAACACCCATTTATGATAAAAACTCTCCAGAAAGTGGGCATAGAGGGAACCTCCCTCTACATAAAAAGGCCATATATGACAAGCCCACAGCCACCATCATTCTCAATGGTGAAAAACTGAAACCATTTCCTGTAAGATCAGGAACAAGACAAGGGTGCCCACTCTCACCACTATTATTCAACATAGTTTTGGAAGTTTTAGCCACAGCAATCAGAGAAGAAAAAGAAATAAATGGAATCCAAATCGGAAAAGAAAAGTAAAACTGTCACTGTTTGCAGATGACATGATACTATACATAGAGAATCCTAAAGATGCTACCAGAAAACTACTAGAGCTAATCAATGAATTTGGTAAAGTAGCAGGATACAAAACTAATGCACAGAAATCTCTTGCATTCCTATATACTAACGATGAAAAATCTGAAAGGGAAATTAAACAAACACTCCCATTTACCACTGTAACAAAAAGAATAAAATATCTAGGAATAAACCTACCTAAGGAGACAAAAGTTCTGTATGCAGAAAAGTATAAGCCACTGATGAAAGAAATTAAAGATGATACAAACAGGTGGAGAGATATACCATGTTCTTGGATTGGAAGAATCAACATTGTGAAAATGACTATACTATGCAAAGCAATCTACAGATTCAATGCAATCCCCATCAAACTACCAATGGCATTTTTCACAGAACTAGGACAAAAAACTTCACCATTTGTATGGAAACACAAAAGATACCGAATAGCCAAAGCAATCTTGAGAAAGAAAAACAGAGCTGGAGGAATCAGGCTCCCTGACTTCAGACTTTACTACAAAGCTACAGTAATCAAGACACTATGGTAATGGCACAAAAATATAAATATAGATCAATGGAACAGGATGGAAAGCCCAGAGATAAACCCATGAACATATGGTCACCTTATCTTTGATAAAGGAGTCAAGAATAGACAATGGAGAAAAGAAAGCCTCTTCAATAAGTGGTGCAGGGAAAACTGGACAGCTACATGTAAAAGAATGAAATTAGAACACTCCCTAACACCATACACAAAAATAAACTCAAAATGGATTAAAAACCTAAACGTAAGGCCAGACACTATAAAACTCTTACAGGGAAATATAGGCAGAACACCTTATGACATAAATCACAGCAAGATTCTCTTTGACCCACCTCCTAGAGAAATGGAAATAAAAACAAAAATAAACAAATGGGACCTAATGAAACTCAAAAGCTTTTGCACAGCAAAGGAAACCATAAACAAGACAAAAAGACAACCCTCAGAATGGGAGAAAATAGTTGCAAATGAAGCAACTGACAAAGGATTAATCTCCAAAATATACAAGCAGCTCATGCAGCTCAATATCAAAAAAAACAAACAACCCAATCCAAAAATGGGCAGAAGACCTAAATAGACATTTCTCCAAAGAAGATATACAGATTGCCAACAAACACATGAAAGGATGATCAACATCACTAATCATTAGAGAAATGCAAATGAAAACTACAATGAGGTATTACCTCACACCGGTCAGCATGGCCATCATCAAAAAATCTACAAACAATAAATGCTGGAGAGGGTGTGGAGAAAATGGAACCCTCTTGCACTGTTGGTGGGAATGTAAATTGATACAGCCACTATGGAGAACAGTATGGAAGGTCCTTAAAAAACTAAAAATAAAACTACCATATGCCCTAGCAATCCCACTACTGGGCATATACCCTGAGAAGACCATAATTCAAAAAGAGTCATGTACCACAATGTTCACTGCAGCACTATTTACAATAGCCAGGACATGGAAGCAACCTAAGTGTCCATCAACAGATGAATGGCTAAAGAAGATGTGGCACATATATACAATGGAATATTACTCAGCCATAAAAAGAAACGAAATTGAGTTATTTGTAGTGAGGTGGATGGATCTAGAGTCTGTCATACAGAGTGAAGTAAGTCAGAAAGAGAAAAACAAATACCATATGCTAACATATATATAGAATCTAAAAAAAAGAAAAGTGGTTCTGAAGAACCTAGAGGCAAGACAGGAATAAAGACACAGACACAGAGAATGGACTTGAAGTCACAGGGAGGGGGAAGGGTAAGCTGGGACGAAGTGAGAGCGTAGCACTGACATATATACACCCCCAAATGTAAAACAGATAGCTAGTGGGAAGCAGCTGCATCGCACGGGGAGATCAGCTCAGTGCTTTGTGACCACCTAGAGGGGTGGGATAGGGAGGGTGGGAGGGAGATGCAAGAGGGAGGGGATATGGGTATATATGTATACATATAGCTGATTCACTTTGTTATACAGCAGAAACTAACACACTGTAATGCAATTATACTCCAATAAAGATGTTAAAAACAAGTAAGCATTTCTTACTCTCTCCTATACTGCTAAAAATCACACCTGTAATCAAGTCTCACATGTGCCCACTATCATTATCTTGCAATAGAATCTGTAATGTTTTAATGAATATTGGGACAACAGAAACAACTGTGGCCGAAAGAATACTGCATTTGAAGTCCGAAAACATGGCTCTGCTAATTATTAGCAGTATGTGAATGTTCAATAAATGATAAAGTGCTATATAAGATCAGATTCAAGAAGAAAAAGAATTGAACTATAAGCCAGAAAGAGAAGAAAAAAAAAGATAATGGAATATAAAGGAAAGTTGTCTTAACACTGTTCCTCCCTGTTCTCTTACTCACTCCTTGCTTGGTCCCATAGCCATCATCCCAATTCTACTACATTCCTGCTAAGAATCCTGTATGAGTTTCCTGTGGCTGTGTGACAAAGTACCAAAAGATGCAAGGCTTAAAATAACAGAAATTTATTGTTTCATAGTTTTGGAGGCCAGAAGCTTGAAATCAAGATGTTGGCAGGTCCATGTTCCTTCTGAAATCTGTAGGGGAGAATCTCTTCTAGAATCTCTTCCTAGCTTCTGGTGGTTTGCTGGCAATCCTTGGTGTTCCTTGGCTTGCAGCTGCAGCACTTCAATCTGTGCCTCCACAGTCACATGGCATTCTCCACGTATGTCTATGTCTTCACATGGTAGTCTCTGTGTCTCTTCCCTTCTTATGAGGACACCTACTCCAGTATGACCTCATTTTAACTTACATCTTAATTACATCTGCAAAGACCCTATTTCCAAATAAGGTCCCATTCACAGATAGCAGGGGTCAGGATTCAACATCTTTTTTGAGGACACAACAAACCCCATCTTGGGAACTCACCATTCCTCCCAAATCACTCCTACTCTCCCCTCTCCACATATTCATATCACCCCAACTTGCCTCCCTCTCTTCTCCAAAACCTCTGTCTCACATCCTTCCATAATCATATTAGAGGCCTGTCCTTAGAACGATGGGCCAGAAGAGCAACCTTCAACAGCTTGGAGTTAGAAAGACCAGTTTCTACTGCCCAGAAAGTTCCAAGGAAAGAACATTTTTGTTTCAGTTGCTGGGATTCCAAAAAAAAGATATGCTACGGGGGAATCTGAGTGAGAATTGTGAATGTAGTTTTTTATAGAGGAATTGTGGTGAAGGTCTTTAAGTCCATTAAAGGTTATATATGATGCTATTCGTTGGCTTAACAACCGAAATGTCATAAGTAGCATTATTTATAGGAAAAAATGCACCCAGAGTTTCAAACAATAATCTTACGAAGGAACTTCTGGGATATATCCATTTGTATGGGATTGCCTGCATTAAAAATATTGCTAACAAAATAGCACAGGAACAACATAAATGTTCCTCCCCAGTGGAGGCATCTTCAAATGGAAGTTGAAGATGGTTTCAGGGGACTGAGAAGGGTAAAAGGACGAGTCAGTGTTTCTCACACTCAAGTCTTTGTGTTCTGAGAAATTTTTTAATTCTGTATTTTTATTTTGATAACATTAAAAATATATACGAATACCCGGATTATCTACATGTATACCATATAAATGAGTGATGGCAAACAATTCAGTGCTGCATTTGCATTACGAAGGCATAGGTGCCAAGAAATTCCCTAAAACGGTGCTTAATTTTTAATGTATTGGAAGCATGTCTGGCTGCTCCTAGGTTGACACATCCTAAAATCATAACGACAGTCATGACTCAAGCACTCTTGTATTCCTGTTGTGTTTTTTAATCAGTTATAAGGACAAAATTTATACTTTGCAGTAACGATTTACATCTGAAAGATATCTGCATGGAAAAAGCCTTTTATTTTTAAGAACTGAGACTTAGTTATCTGACATTCTGAAAATGACAGTGTGGAAGAATAACGTTAACTCATAAATTATCTCAAGCTAAGCAAAAAATAATACTCAAAGGTGTTTGTACCAAGTAGAACCCAAATGATACTATAATGTGCTATATGAATAAACGTCGCGCAACTATTCAAACAGAACAAAGAGATGGAAGAATTAACTCGTCACATAGCGCATGGCAATAGCCAATGCCAAATCAAAAGAAAGCATTCTGTATCATTATCTGTATTACTGCAAGGAGATGTATTATGTTTAATCCTTGCAACAGTTCATTAGCAGAATGTTTCACAGGAAATACATTATGGAAATTAAATTTTTTCCACCCTTGTATCATGGGGCATACTATTAAATTGTCCCATTAAATTAAATGCGGGGGGCATGGAAGGTGCTCAGGAAAAAGATGGGAACTCATTTTAGGAGACAGCTATGGAACAAGAGAAGGCACAGAAGTGAGAACATGCTTGAGAAGGTAAATAAACTAGCCTGATGAGATGGAATGGTCCATATTTGGCAAATGAGAAGGTTTAGGGATAAGTCTAATGGCCATATGTAAAAAGAAGGCCTTGCATTAATTAAGTAACTTTTATTTGCTCAAATAGTTTTTCTATTTCAGTTCAACACATGTTCTAAGGCTTTACTATATGGCACCCAATATAGTAAACATTGGACGTATGAAGACCAGTAAGAAAGGACGTCTATACTCAAGGAAACCACAGTAAAATATGGAAGACAGACATAAACAAATAAATGCAATAATCTTTAAGGGTGAATAATCTAAGAATGCACACAATTGTTTAGAAGATTTCTTAAAGTTTTGTGATTATCTCATCTTGGATGAAGAAAAAAAATGCAGGTGTCAGCCTATGTATTGGGAATTTCCTCAGTATACAATTATTTCTTCTTGGAAGAGAGGTCAAAGTGTCTGTTTTATCCTTACTAGGTTCTCAATGCCCAGCACAGTGCCTGACATATAATATTCCCTCAAATATTTAATAAATTAATAAACACGGAGCATGTTTTGGTTTTAAATATACTATAAATGACAGATAACTTTATATTCAGTAGGACCTGGCAAGAACAATATTTTGATTACCAAACTATCTCCCTAAGATAAAGGAGTTGAGCTGAGAATAATCCAATCCTCAACTCTTCTTAGGGAGGAACTAAGCAAATGACAGAAAAGCCACCAATTCTGACGTAATAACCTTGGAGGAGACAGAAGAACAAACATTGATATGAGAGAGAGAAAGAAGAGGTGTTTATGAAAATCCTGAAGTCTGGTCACAGATCAAGACTATTCTTGTTGGTATTACAAATATTCTCTTGGGGTGATGCTCTGAGACCCAACCCAACCCTTCTAACTTTCTCAGGATAGGAGACTACCCTGTCAAGTAAAACATTTGTTCTATTTTGCATTAACCACCACCACCATATAACATCACCTTGATTCTTCTTGTTTGCCCCTTCCGCACACACTCACAAATATGTAAGCTACTGAGAGTAGCGATCTCCTATGTCTTGTTTCCAGCTATATCCCTTGCACTTAGAAGACTGTCTAGCACGTATTAGCTGTTCAATAAATGTTTGTTAAACAAAACATATGAGTGGCTCTGCTCTCAGTCACAGCTATTCAAACGGAAAAAATGTCCGAAACATGACAGTATACTCCGGGATCAAGGGTGGGACAATGGCGGTACAGGTAGTTGAGAGCAATTAATAAGACAGAAAGAAAAGGACTTGATAACTGATTGTTTGTGGGGATTATGGAAGAGGGAGGTGTAAAGCATTTACTAAAGACTCTAGTACGTGGTCAGTTTGTTAAATATTGGCCAATAGTAAGAAGAAGAACAACATTGTACAGGTCTGACGCTGAGGAAATAGGTCGGGGCATAGATACAGAGCTCCTATCCGAACTGAGGAAGAAGAATTACAACACTGGGCCTTGGAGGAAGGGCACGCAGAGGGCTAGGAGCCCAGAAGTAGGAGGTAAAGCAGAAAGTGACGTCATCGAAACAAGGGCGTAGAGAGTTTTTAGAAGATTCAAGAAATCTCAAGAGATTCAAATGCTACAAAGAGGTCTTGCAGAATGCAAACTGAGGGAAAGTTAACATTCTTTTTTCCTCTGTAACAACTTAAGTGACGCATTCTGACTCTTTCACTCGAGGCCCTTTTACCGGCATAAAACGCACTTCACCAAAACTGGACCTGTCCGACAATTCGAACTGTCGACAACCAGAGAAGCCCTAGTCACCCTTTCATTGCCTCCTAATTCCACCTTCCCGTCGACACCTCTGCCCTCCTTCTGCCATCGTCTCCCCGCCTTCGGCCCAGCGTTCCCCGCTGCTTTTACCTGTCCGGACACCGTGTGAGAACTCGGGGATCGGGAAAGAGTTGCGCGGGTTAGCGCGAGGTCGCCAACTGCTTGCTCCCGGAGGAGGCTGGACCGGACGCCGCCGGCTTCCGCAAAAGCGCCCCGCCCGCGCGCGGCTTCCTGGGAATGTGAGCGCTCCTCCAATGGGAGCGAGAGGCGGGGAGGGGCCTGCTGCGTTCCCAGCCCCCGCACTTCCCAGGAGCCGCACTGCATTCTGGGAGTGGTAGTTTCGGCTGGCCTTCGCCGAATCTGTCACCCGCTCCATCAACAATTCTTGTCATAAACAACATCAAGCGCTGTTCCTTAGAGAAAGCGAGAGAATGCACGGCCACAAAAAGTCCACCGGCGGGATAAATGAAGAGCCGAGCTTTTCCCGCCGTCTCCCTGCTTAGTCTCAGCAGGCAACGTCGCCTGTTACTTCACAGACAAGATAGAATTCATCTGACAGGAATTCCCTCTACTTTCGCCACGAAATTTTTTTAACCTCCTTGGATCCCTCAGCAATCCTTTCTCCCATTCTTTTGCAATAATAAAAATGGTAATAATAATAATAAATCAACTACTCTCCTTTGATGTAAATTCCCTCATCCCCTTTACACCCCTATTCCTTCTTACTAACTCAGTCGAGCTCCACTAATAAACTAGTCTGTCTCGTGTCTCAACGGCTCCCTGCTTACTTGCCCTTTATTATCAACATTTAAAGATTGTCGAAGTTTCTCTCATCTAAAATATTCCAAAGTCACCTTTCTCAACCTCACACCACCCCAAACCTCTCACCACACACAGACTTAACTTCCCCTTTCCAGTCAAAATTCTCAACCGTGTTGCTAAAATAGACACTTTTTAACCATTACCATACCTCAACTCTGCAGGATTTTACATTGGTTATTCCCTCCTTCTTGAAACCCCCTTAGTTTGGGCTGCTTTAACAAAATACCTCAGACTGAATGGCTTAAACAGAAATTAATTTCCCACAGTTCTGGAGGCTGGGAAGGTTCAGACCAGGGTGCCACAGTATGGTGGGGTTCTGGTGAGGACCTGCTTCCTGGCTTGCAGACTGCTGCCTTCTTGTTGTGTCCTCACGTGGTGGAGAGATAGTATCTCTCTCACATCTCTTATAAGGGCACTAATCCCATTCATGAGGGCCCCACCCTCATGATCTAATTAACTCCCAAAGATCCACCTACAAATACAATCACATTGAGGATCCAGACTCTAATATATAAATTGGGGTGGGAAGAACACAAACATTCACTTTATAGCACCCTCTATTCTCTAAGCTTTTTCTAAGATGCTGCACTCTTCTGGTTCCCCTCCCACTTTTGTGGCAGATCCTCATTTTCCTTTGAAATGTTCATGTTCCATAGGGCTCTTCTTTACACTCTCTTCTTTTCTTACTCGTCAAACTTTTCTTGGGTGATCTTAACTAATCCCATTGCTTTATCATCTGTATGCTGATGATTCTCACGTCTAGGAAGCCCAGACAAGACTCCTGTAACCCAGACTGAAATATCTAATGAAAGCTGGGCATCTCTTTCAGGCACCTAAAACTTAATGTAGTCTTTAGTTGACCTAATACATTTCTACTCTCCCCTCTCCCATAAGCTGCTCCTCCTTCTCCTCTAATCCCATCTCAGTGAATGGCACAACCATGCAATCAGTTGCCCACACCAGAAAGCTGGGTATCATTTTGAATGCTTTCACTCCCTCATAGCTCACATCCAAATAATCAGCAAGCCATGTTAATTCTATTCCCTAAATATCTCACTTGTCAAACTTCAGTTTTCTCATCTTTGAAATGAAGATAATAACGGCACCTGTCTTCAAAGATTGCTGCAATGATAAATGAGCAATACTGCCTGGCAAAGGGACAATAAGCATTTATTGAACAAGCATTATATTTGCCATTAGTTCTTCTTTATTAGGTCTTACATAATGATAGCTAGCATTTACTTTATATTTAGGGAGAAAGAAAAGGAAAATGAGAAATGGTGAGATATTTTGTGTAAGTTACAATCCACTCCATTCCTCAGTATTTTTCCAATCATGACAAAAATATAGCAGTAGTCACGAGGCACTATACAAACTGTTCTACTCTAATGTGTGCAGCATATACCATACCTTATTTATTGTTATCAGCTCTGGCTGTGCTACAGACATTTAAAAAATCATGACAAATGATCTGAGCACTAGAAACCAGAAGTAATATCTCTGTACCTACAGTATCTCCTTCACCATCTCCCTCCCACCCACTCCTCATCACTTGAAATTGTTCTATCTAAAACAAAATCTGATCATTTCCAAATTCTACTTAAAATCTTAATTCACTCCCCATTATGTAGAAGATAAAGTCTAAGATTCTAAACGGAGAATTCAAGGCCCTCCATGACCTGACCTCTCTCTACCTTCCCTGCTTCATATTCTGCTTCTCTCACCAACACATCCTGTGTTCAAGCCTACTCTTGTATGGTGTCATTCACTAATTCATCCATCTATCTATTCCTCCAACAAATATGTACTAAGTGCCTACTATGAGCCAGGCCTATTCTGGATTCTGGTGATATAGCAGTGAACAAGACAGACAGTGTCCTTGCCTACTGGAGTTAACACTTCAATACCATGCTTTTTCATGCCTCAGTGACTTTGCACAGGCTGCCTCCCTTATCTAAATCTTATTTACCCTTTAAGACATATCTTAAATATCACCTCTTAATTTTCCAGCAAAGTATATGCTTTTTTAAGCTTTTTCATCCTCTGCAAAGGTTTACTTTTCATCTTAATATTAATTTAATTTTATTCAATACCTATTATTTGAGAGACAGCATAGTATCTTAGAAAGAGAAGGAGTTTTGGAGCCAGACAGTCCTGAGTTAATAGCTGTATGAACTCTAAATGTTGCCTCAATTTAGAGGTTTTAGAGCTCTATCAAAGCCCCTCTTGTTACTCTATATTCTCTCCTAAAGTAATCTCATCTGTGCTTCAAAATTTGTATCTTTAGCACAAGCATTTATACTGGGAAATCAGGGAAAGTTCTCTCTGAGGGGGTAATATTTAAGCTGAAATATAAATGTCAAGAAGGAATCAGCCATAAGAAGATCAGAGGGAACAGAAATAAAGCCATAGTGACTGTAGGGTAGTGGAAGTGAGAGGAGAGTAGTAGGAGAGGAGATCACACAGGCCTTTCTGCTCCTCAAATATGTCAAGCTCCTCCTCACTTTATATCTTTGCACCAGCTCTCTCTGCTTGGAGTTTTGTTCCCTCTTATCTTTTTGTGGCCAGAGGTCTTGCAAGGCCGCGTAAGCTAGAAGAAGGAGTTTGGACTTTATTCTAAGTGTAACCGGAAGTAGAGAGGTTCAAGCAAAGGAGTGATCTGATGTATGGGTTTTAAAAAATTATCTGGCTTGGGCTTCCCTGGTGGCGCAGTGGTTGAGAATCCGCCTGCCAATGCAGGGCACACGGGTTCGAGCCCTGGTCTGGGAAAATCCCACATGCCGCGGAGGAACTGGGCCCGTGAGCCACAATTACTGAGCCTGCGCGTCTGGAGCCTGTGCTCCGCAACAAGAGAGGCCGCGATACTGAGAGGCCCGCGCACCGCGATGAAGAGTGGCCCCCGCTCGCCGCAACTAGAGAAAGCCCTCGCACAGAAACGAAGACCCAACACAGCCAAAAATAAATAAATAAATAAATTAAGAATGCAAATGACCCAAGGATCAGGTGTTTCAACTTAAAAAAAAAAAGTCAGGTTTATGGATATATAAGTTACATACAGTAAAATTCACCATTAAAAAAATTATCTGGCTTTATTTAGCATACCAATATACTGTCTACCTTGGTAATAAATTAATATGTACAGTTTTCAAGATATGTTGGGTAGTTTCCAAGAGGAGTGCTTCTGGATGTGTATACTACAGTGCATGCAGAACCGTTTAAATAGGTGGCTTTATAATTCGATAATTTTCAAATTTAGAAGTTCTGTTACCATTTCATCAGGTTACTGAAAAATTGATTCTCTTTTTTATAATACATGATTTTAGATAGTTTGAGCTTATGGAGTAAAGGTTTCAATTTCCATTTCAGTTCCTGCAGCTACCAAACCTGGAATTATAGAACTGATGGTTTAGATAACCTAATCCAGTCTCCCAATTGTACACATGACAAAGATTACAAAGCTAAGAAGAGATGGAGCCTGGATTACAAACTAGCTTTCTTATAGTAGATGCTCCAGAACTGTCTGTTGCACTAAAATAAGATACGTATATCATACAGAACTCTAGTCATATCTGAGAGATCCTGGTTTTACATTCTGCTTAACAGGATTGGATCGTGATGTGTTATTTTGTAGTTCACAAACAAATCTAGTGACTGTTGTTTTGGCATCAACATCATTCACATTATTGCAACTTATCACTGATCACCAGTGCTATTTATGCTTCTTTTCTCCTGGATATTTGGACTTGGGCAAATTTTCTTCCTGTTCGTCTGTGCTCAAAATAGACCTACCTTGAGAATGCCTGTTCTCCTTTGAAATTCACAATCAGTAGAGGGAGCTAACACATTAGCAATATCTACGAAATCATTGACATTTGAGTATGGGACAGTTTGTTTCTCTTTGTAGCTCATTCCAGTTAGTGTCATCACACTTCTTGCCCTGTTGGTCTGAGCCATCGATGGTTCCAACACCAGCTTTGGCAAAGCAGTTGTGGATTACTTCTGAGGTTTCTATCACACATAGCAATGAAATTTCTCATCATACGAAGGACATGCCGTTTCTTTACACCTGCAATAGAACAGTGCTTCTCATAACATACCAAGCATTTCCATCATCCAACTTCTGATGATTTATTATTTCTCAGTCAAATGGCTACATGTAGCCATGCTGGCAGGCGAAAATAAAAGACTACAAACGTTTTAATTTAAACCTCTGGTGTCCATGTGCAGTTAACAGTAATAGAATGTTCACATTCTGGTAAGCCATTTTATTTTCTAATTGCAGGAGCCATTTCCCAAACAACCTGCCAGACGTCAGTGCATTTTTGTTAAGTTTATATACACACAGGAAAGTTGTGTATAAAAGGGGAGTTTTCAAATTTCCATATTGATTCTAATTTCTTGCTCCTCTCAGCATTCTAATGGAGGAAAGTTGATGACCCAGCTTTCTTTATATATTTATTTTTCTCCAGGACAACATTCTTCTGTCAGAGTGTTCCTCTGGTTTGGTCACAGATTATAGAGGCGCATTAGATATGCCCCCAAGGACACATCTATTCAGATTTGGCTACTCATTTTCAAGACAATCATCAGCAAACAGAGTTATTGTAGGTGCTTCACTGTTTAGGTTAAGTAAAATGATACTGTGATAATGCTGAAAGCATTGTTTCCAGTCATAAAGACTTGACATCAACTCCCATCTGAAGAGCAATTTCATTAGCCTTTTCTAAAAACAAGTGAGCATCCAGATATAGAAATATCTGCCCTGGTCTGGCAAAATTATTCAAGTGTTCCACTTACTAAGTTGGCATATTTTGCTCCTCTCATTCTGTTATGAATTTTACCTCCCTCAGCTCCTTGACTTTTCCCAGTTTTCAAAAAATAATACAGAATATTCATGAGGAAATTCCAAATTTTGTGACCATTTAACTTTTTTTTTTTTTAATTAATTAATTTATTTATTTATGGCTGTGTTAGGTCTTCATTTCTGTGCGAGGGCTTTCTCTAGTTGTGGCAAGCGGGGGCCACTCTTCATCGCGGTGCGCGGGCCTCTCAGTATCGCGGCCTCTCTTGTTGCGGAGCACAGGCTCCAGACGCGCAGGCTCAGCAATTGCGGCTCACGGGCCCAGCTGCTCCACGGCACGTGGGATCTTCCCAGACCAGGGCTCGAACCCGTGTCCCCTGCATTAGCAGGCAGACTCTCAACCACTGCGCCACCAGGGAAGCCCACCATTTAACTTTTTGACTTTTCTTTTTTATCCACGAACATCTAGTCCTGGAGAAATTGGGAGTTCACTATATTTTCGCTTTAATGGCATGACAGACACCGCATGGAGCGTAACAGAAAAGGCCTGCTTCATAGAACATGAACGTTCTCAAAAGGGCAAGATCAAGGGCAAGCCTGAGGCTTGGTACAGGAGATGAAAGTGCAGCACTGACAAGGCAACTAAGTGTCTTAAGTTCCAACGTTTCCAAAGCAAAGGTGATGTCAAACTGTAAAATGGGCTACTTTGAATTATTTTTATAACCAAGTCAAAAATAAGGGACACTAATGACTTTGGGGTAGATACTGCCACTATCAGACAGCAAGTAATTAGGTTTAAGACATCAAAAGGATGAAACAGGGAAAGAAAGCACTGACTTGAAATTATCCTCCTTTACAATTCTGATGAAAAATTGAGAACACTACGAGTTCAAAGCTCTAAGCATAAAATCCATATGTTGGCTTACTTCTAATCTGATGTAAAGAATCCACAATCTAACGCAATAGCAAACCACAAAACTGGTGTCCCTATGGGAGAGGCCTGTAACTTGACATTTGTTTTTTCCACCTTGCCTCATTTCCAATTGTTTAGAATTTTTGACTCCTCAAGCCTTCAGCCTTTAACCAATTATTTGCTGGTGGAAGGGGCTGGGATTGTTTCTCCACACATAAACTGATCTTTGTCAAACTGATCTTTGTCATCAATCACTTTCATAATGAGAGAACATCCAGGACACATAGCAATATCTTCCCCATTCTCCAACTCTTCCTTGGTAGGGATGAAGATGTCCATATAAGTTATCCCCACATGCACAGGGTTAGAAATACATCTCTAAGGCGTGATCATATTGCAAGTCCATGATTTCTATCTTGGAACAGATCTGGTATGTTCCTACCTTTGAGTTTTTGCATCAGCTGTTTACTCAGCACTGAATGCTGAACCTCCATATCTGTGCACATGTCTTTCTCTGGTATCAAATAGCATTCTAAGATAAATATATATTACTGCATTTAATCATCAGTGTAATGCTAGGAAGTCATTATTATTGTCATCACCCTTGTTTTCCAGATAAGAAAACCGTGGCTCCAAGTTACACAGAAACTGAAGGGGCCAAGGTTTGCCTCCCGAGGTCTTGGCTTCCTAACCCACCCCCTCTTCCGTAAGTTTCAGAAGTTCCTTAAGAGGGAATGCAAGGAAGGATAGGCAATCAGTGTTGGTTGACTAAATCCAACAGTCCCAGATCCACCTGTTTGCTTCCGTTTGTCCCGTCCATTTCTGTTCCTGTGTCCTGGGCCTTCCTGTCACCTTGAAAAGGGACGATTACAACACAGAAGCCGCAGAGATGGGGGAGGGAGCAGAAATCTCACATTTCTCAGCAAAATAGTTGGAAGGCAGTCCGTAAGTGCTACCGAAGGGCGAAGTATTTCAGAGTACACAGCACAGGGACCTTGCCAGAAAGGGCCCAAGGGGCCCAGAGCTTGAAACAGAGCTGGGAACAAGGTCAGGGGACAGGAACCAGGCAGGCCCGGTGTTGTGTCACTGCCTGTGGCAGCTTCTCTGCTCAGGGTGCAGCGCCCCAGTGAGGAGTGGAAGGGTAGGAGGGCCGCTACCCTTCCATACTGAACATGGCCGCTGAATGCGAGCTCATGGCCCCGGTTCGGGAAAGCAGCGGGAAACCGACCGAACCTGTGACCTTCTTCAAGGGGCAAGGGAACAGAACAGTCATGAAGAGCAGGTTAGCTTTGGTTTTCTTTTGTCTCTTTTATTGCTTCTCAAAAACACAGTGAGCAGGATTTCATCTCCCTCCCCACTCGGCTCGGGATTTACCTGGAGCACTTCTCTGACAGGGTGGGGGTCGGGGCAGGGACCACCGATAGAGTCTAAAACAGTAAGGCTCACAGGGGTTGCTCTACATCATCCCGGGGTTAGAGACTGTGGAGCTGGGACTAGAACCCAAGGCGGCTGCCACCCACACCTTTGGTCTCCCCAAGGCATCACAAGCCTTTTTTTTTTTCCTACCCACTACAGCCTTCAACTTTATTTCAAATCTGCGGCCGCGGTAGCTCCTTGTAAAGAAAAGAAATTTTAAAAGGCTTCAGATAGCTTACATGTAAAGGTAATGGTTTTCACACTATGTTTTAAGAGTATCTGAAGGCTGCGAGTCCATATGTAACACAATGGAAATCAAGGGATATATGTTTTTAATTTGTGTATCTTACTTCCTTCTGGGAAGTAATTGCAGAGTGTTTTGGAAGCTCTGTAAAAAAAAAGTGGCTGGAATTCATTCACATATCCTGTGGCTCACAAGATCTCTAGGATACACTCTTGCTCAACTCTGCATTGTATCTTCACACAGCTGTGCAGATAATTAGCTTTGTTGAGAGATGGAAATACTTTTTGTAAGAAGACAGTAAGTTTCTAAGTATAATGGAAAGTCATATAGAAATTTAAGAGGATTGAATCAACATACAGGCTAATGGCTTCTATTTAGCAAACATTTATTGGAGCCTGCTGAAGACCAAGAACTGGGAGACTACAAACAAGGATAAAACCATACGTTCACAATCTGGGTCAAGGTATTTAGCATGGTAGAACAATAATTGATATGAGAGAGATTTTATGAACAAAGTAGGCAGAGGAAAGGAAACATTAATATTTTATTTATTGAACATATATTTAATGAGTCCCTGCTATGTCTGAGATACTAATGCAACAGTACACAAAACACAGTTCCTGCTCTCTTGGAGACTGCAGTTGTTGAGTTCCTACTAAGTGTCAGGCACGTTCTTACATTCATTTTTTTAGATATATGTGGTCTCAGTTAATATTCCAACAACCCTGGGTAGTATCTTCTTGAGGTCCATATCTTAAAATTTCAGTAACAACTAGAATTTTACAAACAATCCATAGACATCTCCTTATGTAGATATATAAAAGAACATGGTGAAAATGGTGAGAAATCTTGGGTTTAAATCTTGTTAAAGGTTAATAGCAAAGCAGAAATTCAAATCCAATGTCTATTTTTACTCCACGGTCCCCATATACCTTTATACAATGCAGCTTCCTGTGGGGCCAAGCCCAATCTGACTTCACAGTCAAACTGCATCTTAAAGGATGAGTGGGACAGGAGCATAATAGAGACAAAGGTTACTGCTTATGTAATAAATCCCACAGAAAGAACTTCTTTTCTTCAGTCATTAAGGTAACATGATTTAGTTATCCAGACTTACTGAGTTATTCATACAATTTTAGCCTGCCAAATTAGGAAGGCCAACATTCTAGGAAATTTTTTTAGAAGTTATCGCCATGACTTTGACTACCTGCAATTAAACAGAGCAGTTCAGTTCAACAAACTTTACGGAGGCATCATGTGCCAAGAAGTATGCTAAGTACTAGAGATACATGCTATGAAAAAACTTAAATAATATATGCAATTGAGACATTTTTGTCCTGGATTTTGTTACAATTCTGATTTCAATACAATTCATATGACTTCATCTTTCTGACTCTCCTCTATAAATTATGAGGTTGTATTAGCTGGTCATTAAGAAAAATTTTTATAATCTAGCTGTATTAGAATCTGGCAAAAAGTTTTCTTTAAGTGGTTACTTTTCTCTTTCAAATTTTGCTGCATTCTATGGTCTGGTACTTGATACTGAGGAATAACATAATAATCTTTCACTTTATCTTGGTTGGCAGGTGCTGGCAGCTGATGCATATAGAAGTTGTATCACATTTTTATTGCCCAAGGAGGACCCTAAGAAACTCTCATTATATGATCATGAAGAAGTGAGTGTAAATATCCATTCACCAAGAGTTTGGTGGTTTCTACGGATAGGCTACACAAGAATCACCCGGGGTGTTAGCTGTTAACATAGATTCCTGGCCTA